>NW_006408635.1:8625639-8631611 GCF_000296735.1 Chrysochloris asiatica | reverse complement strand
GTAATGAAACAAGCTATATGAATGGTTGAATGTGAAGCTGATGATGTGCCCTGTAATCTTTCACTCAATCCAAAATAAAAACATTTAATTAAAAAAAAAAAAAAAAAAGAGTGCCCTCCAGCATTCTCCCCTCTTTGACTTTGGAAGAAAGCAAGTTAATAGGCATCTAAATAGCACTGACCCACTGGGCCAACCCCAATGGAAATGACAATCTAGGAAAACTTACTCTTAGAATGCTAGACCAAGAGATCCATAATGCTCTTCTCTTTCAAAGCACCCAACAGCAGAAGTGAACCACTGATGTGTCTCTTATTAAGGAAGCTATTGTTGTTATGTGTCATCAAGTGGGTTCCGACTCACAGTAACCCTGTATACGGTTTCCATGGAGCAGCTGGTGGGTTTGAAGCACCAACTTTTTGGTTAGCAGCCCAATGCTTATCTGACAATGCCACACCATACTTACCAACAAATCGCTTTTTTCCAGCCAGGTCGAATTCTTCCTCAGGGAAGGAGCTGACAGACCCCTCTGGTGAAATGATGCTCGGTATGGCTGTGGTCGTTGAGGGTTTGGTAGTGGTTGGTGGGCTCACAGTCTGAAATTCGTAATCTGAAAAACAGTATGATGGTTTTATAATCGGGCATTTCCAGAAAAGCAATGCTATTTTCTGGCAAAAGACATCTTTTTTTAAGATTCCAATCTAGATTTAAAAAGGAAAAATCCAAACAAAATGTTAAACTAAAACACATGCTAGGACTACACATCATTTGCTTCTAATAAAATAGCATTTTGCCCATTTCAGGTCACTCAGAAGAGCAGCTGCACATGAGTGAGAGGAAGGAACAAGGAAACTCTGAGAACCAGAAACATTAGTCATTGGGATCTGAGCTGGGGACCTTAGAACTAACTCATCCACGTCCAAGCTCTTATGTCACTGGTCCAAGACCATTCTCCACCTGGATCATTTTCCCTTTTAGAATCATAAAAGATTCCCATCAGAAGACAGACAGCTTGGGATATTTTTTCTTGACTTTCTTCTATGCCTTTTTTCAGGGCTGAATTCTGCTAAGAGAATGAATCCTTGAACACTTAAAAAGGAAACTGAATCTCTGCTCCCCTTTCAAGTGCTCAAAGACAATTTTTAAATGGTACTTAGCATTTTCAAGACACAAGATGGAAACACATCAACTCGTTTACTTGGGACACGTCATCAGGAAAGACCAATATCGGAAGAAAAAGGCGTCAAGTTTGGTCAGTGAAACACGAAGCAGGGAAACTGTCTGTGAGTTGAAATGGCACAATGACTGCAAACGATGAACTCAAAACTATCAAAGATCATGAAGATGGCTGCAGGACCAGGCAACGTTTCATCCATTAAACATAAAGTCTCCATGAGTCTGAGCCACCTAGATGGCAACTAACAACTGGCATTTTTCAAGGTGATTAACCTTCTTTTGCTTTCTGACACCTGCTGTTTTCCTTTTTAGTCCTTTTCTATTTGACACCCTTGGGACTAAGCCATTACATCCAACTTTTGCTCTAATTGTGTCAAATGTGGCTTTTATCCAAACACTTGTCGTTTAAGACCTTAAAGCTGTGGATAACAACAGGCAAGCCAAATCTCACAAGTGCGAACAACCAAGTTCCAGGGGTGAGAGGCAAGCCCTGGGCTGGAGACAGCATTTCTACACAGATTTCTTCAACTGCAGGTCAACTGATAAAACACACAAACCGAAACCACAAGAGGATAGGAATTACAACAACAGTATTCCAACTACTGTAGAGCTCACTTCAGCTCATGACAACCCCATATGTGTCAGAGTAGGATTTTTAATGGTGAATTTTTCTAAAGTCATTTGCCAGCCAAGCCTACTTCCTTCTAAGGCACTTCCGGGTGGACTCAAACCTCCAACCTTCCAGTTAACAGCTGAGCAAGTTGACTATTTGTACCACCAGGGACATAAATTGCCAGTTGCTTTGGTAACAGTGGATTATGAGTTGGGCTGCTAACCTTAAGGTCATCAGTTCGAATCTACCAGTTGATCAATGGGAAAAAGATGAAGTTTTCTGCTCACATAAAGATTTACAACCTTGGAAACACTGTACTGGGTCGCTATGAATTGTGAATGACAAAACAGCACACAACCGCTACCATCTTATAAACTTATAAAATTGCTATGTACCATAGCAAGTTATCTCCAGTATCATCCTTTTAAGGTAATTACACAAAGGGAGCAAAGGAACACATGAGAATGGGAAGAGACAGGGAAGAAGCTGAGGCGTTTGTCAGAATATCTTCAGATAGAGAAGGAAGAGGCAGCTCAGAGGTTCAAGACCCCAAAATTTCCTGAAAGGAGGACTTTGGAGGAAGAGAGTGGGGAGATGGGGTGGTGAGACTTCACTTGCATATCAAGCAGCTGTATTTGGGGGTTACATAGAAGAGTGGGGGAACAGCCTCTTTTTCCTCAGCTAGTCCTTGGCATGGTCCCTGGCCACCAAGCCCAGGCTTCTGAGGAAACAGCAGTAAAGATCATGTCTTAAATGAAATTCAATTCTCTCACAAAGACATTTTCAAAGTAGTGTTTAAAAAATCAGTCACACCTTCATCATAGACGACATAGGCTTCCTCTGTGGGCATCAACACATCGCTGTCGAATCCTGAGCCTGCATCTGCAGATGTAAGAGAGAACAGAGGATAACCAAGCCTTCATCTTTCCCCTCAGTCCGTTAGAATCCTCCTGGGGGCACAACAACCCCTCATCTTGTTATCCATGGGGACAAGATGCTAATGTCAGAGCAACTTCAGCTTTCTCAGACTGAACATACAGGTATCCCCCACTTTTCAAAAGTTTGCTTTACACCACTTAGCTTTTATGAAAGACCTACTTGTTTTCTCTGAAATAAATTTGAAAAGGATTTTCACTCTTACGTAAAAAGGCAAAAATCAACACTAGCATTCAGTGTTTGTTTTGCAGTGATCCGTGAGAAGCAGAGTGCGCACTGAGCAGCAAGTGGCCCCCCCAGGCTCCATCCCCAGGAACTACACTCAGCATCGCAGCATCCAACTGCCATAGCTTCCAAATCTGTCTGTGAGCACCATATGCAAGAGCTATTTTATGTAGTTCTTGGTATGCTTGTGGGAAGTCTGATATGCTCAAAATTGTTTCCCTGTATGCATTCAGGGTAATTGCTTCTTCGCTTCACACCATTTCAATTTACAGGAACTCTCCACTTCGGAACAGCAGGAGAAACCTGTAATGAAACCAGGATTCTCTCTCCTTTGAGACCATACAAGTACTACCAATATGCTCTCCTGGGATCACAGTGGAATTGGTCAGGCCTCCTTGGACCCTGAGGAGCCTTGGGGTCCTCACTTCATAACCCTGTAAGCGGGGGTGGGTAGGGCAAGAAGGGAGGTGGAGGCTGGGACTCCTTGCTGAGAGCAATCATTTCACCTGGATGTGGCTTTGTCATTCCCCCTTCTCAATCTTGCAGCTCTAGAGAATATTCTAGAACCAGCTTGATCCCCGCCTCTCCTACATTCTAACTCAGCCGAAGCACTCCAGAAGTGAGTCCTTTTATGTATGTATTACTGGAGTTACCCTTCATAACAAGCCTGCAAGATATGTAGGTTATATATATATATACCCACTTCTCAGCCAAGAATACCAAGACTTGAAGAAGATTCGCATGTGCCTAGATCCACAGAAAGAGCTGGGAAATGACATAGCCGAACAGAATCTGAACTTCAAGACTGAGTACTGTAGATTTCATGAAACTGCCTCCACTCTCTAAAAGGTGACCTAACCCATCAAATTGTAATGCTTAAGGAGTTCTGTTAGAATCATCAGTCCAGTGTAATGAAGGGGAAATTGAAGGAGAAAGTGTACAAACTCTCTCTACTTAAAAAAAAAGAATAGGCACCAATTCTGAACTTTTTTACCATTAGGAAATCATCTATCATTCCCCATAGATACCCCAACATAATAATTCTTCCAGTTCCTGGAGGTTATGGTGCCAAAACAAACTCCGCCAACAGAGGACATAGGTAACCTCTGTGCTTTGCAGTGGGCAGTTCCACGACCCCATTCAGAGGCCCCAGAACCTGCCACACCCATAGGGTGCCGACCCCATTGTTCTGAAGAGGACAAGAGATATTAAACAAGAGCTGTTATAAATTATCTTCCCTTCAGGGGTGAGCAGAGTCATTTCATGTAAAACTATTAAACACGATTTTTCCATAGGTCATTCCAATGTCAATATGCCTGCTGTCAAGTGGAATTCCTTCTGGGCTGGATCAAATCAGAAGTTTTCAGATTCATATCACCTAAAATTTGGGGTTATCTTGCCATTGTTTGCTGAGCTACCATTTTCTATCCTTTGTCAATTCACTTCAGGAATGTTTAGGTTTTTCTTGTTAGTTGTCCAGATTCACCTCCTTGGGCCAAAGCACATTTAAGTCCAAGTTCCTAGGTGATGCAAATGGTTAATGTGTGTGGCTGCTAACTCAAAGGATGGAGGTGCAAGGTCACTCAAAGGAGCCTTGAAAGAATGACCTGAAGATCCATTTCCAAAACATCGGTGATTGGAAACCCTATGGACTTCGATTCAGACACTCATGGTGGCGCCATGAGACAGAGCCCACTTGACTGCAATTGGTTTTATTATTTCTAGCAAAGTGAAAACTGACTGTATTGTAGAGCTTTTGCATCCCAGAGTGAAATCAGACAGAAAGGCATATTGTCTTCTCTTGACTTGGAGGGTTGAGTTTGATTCCTTGAGTTGTGCAGAAATGATCACAGAAATGATACCTTTTATCTGCAAACTGGGGTCATGTTTTAAGATGAATGGCAGTTAACTCCTCTGGTGTAAGTAAACATCCTACTGAATGATCTAGCACATTTTCCCCCAATATCAGATAAGGTCAGGCATAATTTCTAAAAAATACCACCTTGAATCCAAGTAAACGCGGCTTCCAGAAGTAAGGGAATATAATTACAAACAAGTTTTTTGAGAAGGTGACTAACAGAATTTGCCATCTTTGGATGTCATTCAGAACCACATGGGACTATGAAAAACTGGACATTTCATTTGTCCACACAGCCTTCAACTTATTTTTTTTTTTTTTTTCTTTTTTGCCACCCAGGGATCTAAGAAATCTTTTTTTTTTTTTTTTACCCAGGGGTATAAAACTTTATTCCACATACAGAGTTTTACTACTAATGAATACAGACAGGCTAGGACACAATGGTACTGGAGAGAGGACAGCTGGCTCTTTGGAAAGGGAACAGGTTTGGGTAGCTCTGAGCCTGGTGCCACGCTGATTCATCAGTCAGATTAGGAGGGGCGGCAGGGCATTGAGTGACCGCCTTCCCTGTCCGACTTGGGGCGTCAAAAGATGCCATGCCCAGAAGCAAGCAGCTGAAGACAAAAGGGCTTCCTAAGACGTCCAGGCTTGTCTCAGAAGTCACTGCAACACCATTTTAAGCAACATGTTTAATTGGCTGATTTCCATAAACTATACACAAAGTTTCTAACCATCACAATTCAGTGAAGTACAAAACATGAAGTTACCGGCTGTGGGAACAGAAGGAGCATGGGGGATGGCACCTTCCTTTCCTGGCGACTCTGGGGGTAGGGAGTGGGGAAGGCCTTTATTTTTTTAAACCAATCCCCTCATTTCAATGTACAAAAGAATTATTCTGATTGATATTAAATTGTATTAAAACAAAATGGACTAAAAAGCAAATACTACTCTATGTTGGGGTATGGGTGGGAAGAAAGAATGAGTCCTTCAAAGCAGGAGTGGGGAGCAGTTGGAGAAAGGTTCTGTGGCTGTGACCTCAGGTGGTCACTCACGTTGCTCCATTTTTACTTTTGGTGGTCTAAGGAAGGTCCGATTTTTCTTCTCTTTCTTCCCCTTTGTGTTAGCTTGGAAATTTCGCCAACTATCCACACGACCATCTCGACTTTC
>NW_006408635.1:8580642-8625254 GCF_000296735.1 Chrysochloris asiatica | reverse complement strand
TGAAGTAAGAGGAACCAGGACGGGTCAATCTTTCAATTTGATTTTTGGATGTTAGAACTGAATCTCTCTTCTCTATTTGTTTCACCTCACTATAGAAGGTCATAAACGCATCCTCTGTGCCGCCTCCGCCGCCCGAAGCCCCGCTCTCCCCAGAAGCCGCCATTTCCCTAGCCTAGCCGCTGCCTCACGTGCCTTCAACTTCTTAATATAAATGCAGTTCCCAGTCATTAGCCATAGTGGTATAGCTCATTCCAAGCACTTTATCCAAATAGTCATGAAAAATGAATGAAAACTTTCACCAAAGGATTAGGACCTTGTTGATGTTAAGTGCTATTGAGTCGCTTCTGTCTCATAACGACCCTGTATGGGGTCTCTGAGGAGTGGCTGGTGGGCTTAAACAGACAACATTGTGGTTAGCAATCCAGTGCTTATCCTACAGCACCACACCAGTATTCAAATTAAGTCCTCAGCTCCAAAGATATTTTTTAAAATTGGAAAAATAAATATTCTTAAAGAAGTTTAAAGAAAAAAGGTAGACAATATAACCATTTAAAAATCAAGAATATTTGCATATTGCCAGGCTGGTCCAGCTCAAGTGAATTTTGAATCCCTTTTATACTTTCTGTCTTGAGCGAGTGCGTGGAGGGCTGAGCTGTTTTCAATAATGACTGATGTTTTTCCGAAACATGCAACAAGGTCATGTTACAAATCCTTGAAGATGTTCAGCTGGTTCATAATATGTCCAGACACACATAGTACTGTCAGATCTGCTCTCGAAAAGGAACCTGAAAAACAAGAATCATTGGCTTTTAACAAGTTCAGAACTAGGAAAATGAGAATACTTACGGCTTAAGATATTATCTAGACAGCCAATGGTGTACACATAATTAGGTGCCAAGAGGAAACAGAAATGAAGTAGAAGTAATGGTCTTGCCTACAAAGAGTTTAGTATTAAATGGGAAAGTCAGATCAAGAAAAACAAGTAAATATACATAGAGAGGAGTGGGGAGAAGACAGAGACAGAGGACAGAGAGAGAAAGAGAAAGCAGTAAGCACAATTCACCAAAAACAAGCAGTTAAATATGCATTCATGTTATTGTAATAAACAATCAAGTAGGGCAGCGCCAACCAATGAAGACGTGCACAGAAATGCTGGCTGAGTTACTGCAATGACTGAACCAGTTACCATTACTCCTAGGGTATGTTTTTAACACCGTGTTTTAAGGGAAGAAAAGGAGTGTTGTTTGACCAGTGCAGCAAAACTTTGAGAACTGAAAGATGATGTTTCAAATGGTGGGCTAACAACACTATTTTAGGATATTGCCCCTAAAATGTGTAATAGAAGTGGTGGACAGGGTAGGAGTGAAGAGAGGGGGTGCCTGGAGGGACCTGCAGGTGTCCACTCACTGATCACCACTCCAGGGTCTCATGAATAGTCATTACATAGTGAATAGTACAAGCTGAAAAGGGCTGCATCCCATGGTTTCTTGGAAAATGCTGGTGTGGAGTCACAGCATGTTTTAATATAAAGTATGTACCAAACTCAACTTGATAAGCAAAGAAGAGCCAACACGAGAGAAAATGCAAACACAAGAGCCCGGGAAGAGAGACTGGTGGTCCAATAGGTCTTGTTGGATCAGGACTGAGGATATGGGGG
Organism: Chrysochloris asiatica; assembly: GCF_000296735.1. NCBI lineage: Eukaryota > Metazoa > Chordata > Mammalia > Afrosoricida > Chrysochloridae > Chrysochloris > Chrysochloris asiatica. The sequence continues at coordinate 8,623,597 of NW_006408635.1, read as the reverse complement.
TAGGAAATCAGGGGGAGGAGATAGGGACAGGGATAGGGGTAGAGAGAGGGGGCTAGGAGAAAGTGGGAATGGTGTGGTCTTCCACAGTGAGGCTCAGAATAGCTCTTACTGCAAGCATCTCTGTTCTGCATACTAGTATGGTGTTCACACAATGCAATTTTTTGCACATCAGGACCATGGAAAGATACTCACCTAAGAAACAGCACTGTGTGTTGGTGCATAGGGTTAAGCATTGGCCTGCTAACTGAAATACCAATGCTCAAACCCACCAGCCGCTCTGTGGGAGAAGATGAAGCAGTCTGCTTCTGTAAAGATTTACAGCCTGAGAAATTTCATTGGAAAGCCCTACCTTTGTCTTGTGCGGACACTATGAGTCATAAGCAGCACAATGGCAGTGGATGTATTGTATTTCACAAGGTTGCTTTGTTAAATGTCATTGAGGCCATTATGACTTATAATGACCCTGTATAAGGTCCCCAAAGAGTGGCTGGTGTTTATACTTATGGCCAGCAGGGTAATGCACTGGACTGCAAGGCTGGTTTGAACCTTAAGGTCAGTTGTTCAAATTCACCAGTCACTCCTTGGAAACCCTAAACAGGGTCGCTATGAGTCGGAATTGACTCAATGGCACTTAACACCAACAAAACTATATGGACTCCTGGTATGGCATAGTAGGATAAGCACTCAACTGAAAGGTCAGTTTGAACTGCAAGATCGGCAGTTCAAACTCACCAGTAGCTCCTTGGAAACCCTTTACAGGGTTGTTATGGGTCAGAACCAACTCAACAGCACTTAACAACAATAACAATTAAACTACATAAAGAGTTTTGGAGGCATAAAGGGTTATGTGTTGGGCCACTAACTACAAGATCGGAAGTTCAAACCCACCAGCCGCTCTACAGGAGAAAGATGAAGCTTTCTATTCTCATAAAGAATTACAACCTCAGAAACCCTAAACAGGGTTACTCTGAGTTAGAATTGACTTGGTGGCACACAACCATGACAACCACCACTAACCTATAAATTTTTAAGATAATCAGTACGTCTTTCTAATGAGAGAGTACCTAGCTTCAATCTATACCTACTTCTTACTTATGGACTATCTAGTTATCTGACCTGCAGCCCCACACCAGTACTTCATATACTACACATACATACATAGATATATATGTATGTATGTATGTACGTATGTATATAATGGACTAACCACAAGGTTGGCATTTCAAATGTACCATTCATTTCTCAGAAATCCTACACAGGGCTGCTATGAGTCAGAACCAGCTGGATGGCACATAACAACAACAAACATACACACACACATATTTGAAAATCATGATAGATAGATAGATAGATAGATAGATAGATAGATAGATAGATGATAGATAGATAAATTATGATTTGCAAATACGTAAGACACAAAAATCCAGAGAAAAACTTTGATTTTCATGCCAAATAAGGCCCAAAAATGCAAAATAAAAGATCTATATAAAAGTAGATAAAACTATAATAATAGTGATAAAATAAAATCCAAAAACAGTCTTTTTTTCTGTCTACAACCAATTATTAAGCAATTATCAATTCTAATTAGACTTCAGTTTTTTAGAAAATAAACTCATTAATGTATGCCAAAATAAGAGGGCAAGGAAAGTAACAATATCTCAATAACAGCAACTCAAAGGCAAATTCAAATTTGTACTCACTGGGTAAATTGGTAGTATAAGACTGTTCCTTCCAATGGTCCTCTTCCTTGGCATGTGTATCCTTGTTCTTTGGTGTGAGTTTTTTGATATGTCAAGTTTTCCTGTTTATTTGTAATTTTTTCCATGGAAGGACTGACTTCAAATAAAATTCCCATTTTGAATACAACACTCAAGTTCATAATGATTACATTTTTAAAATATTCTGATCATGCAAATAATTCCTGAAATGAAGGGTCTTCATTTTGCCTTGGGTTAAAACACATGTCTTACAACCAAAAATGCACTCCATTTCCAATATGGCGGAAGGGAGATGACTTCATTTTCTCTGTGCAGTTTCCACGGGACCTATCCACCATGGTCTAGCTTCCATTCTTTAGGGCGAACTTGCGTGCAACTCTCATAGGAAAATAGACATCGTGGGCAGCAGGATCGCCTTGCTTTGGTATCCCAGAGAAGGGAAACCTTGCCATCTTACCCAATGTGGAGACCAAACTCCCAGGAGAAGTCTCACCAAGTGGATGTTTGCATTTTCCAAAAGGAGGAGCTGTAGAGTATCTTCAGTCCCTGTTTGCACTCGTCAGACATGCCCACACTTGCCAAATGCTCTTGGGAAACATGACTTTTCTTGGAGAGTCACAACATGGAACCCACTTAATGATCTGAGTGGTCCAACAGTAAAAATGTCATTTAACCTTTTTCAAACCACAATTACTCACAGAAACCTTTTAAAAATATATAACAACTACTAATATATTACCATACAACAAAACACACTTTTGGAGATGCTAGCTCAAGCTGATAGTGTCCCATTTTTTGCCAAGTATTAGAACGGGGCTGTGACAATGGCTGGTTGGTATAAAACAAAACATACAGTTATATTTGGATTTTAAGGGAGAACAAACAAGATGGCAGATTGGGTGGAAGTGTAGTGAAGAGCTCTGTCAGCAACAACACAGAATACCAGACGAAGCAGGCTCAGGGGATGGTGCCAGAACTCTGAACCACATATAAAAGAATATTTAGAAGGTTAGAAGGCTTATAGCTAGGGGAATTTGTAGCAGAAGCAATAAATTGATGGCTTTCTAATTCAAGACAGTCAATTGTGCCCGGAACCGCCATCTTGGACAAGACCAAGCAGGGGAAGGATCAGAGCAGCCATGGACGCCTGACAGAACCACAGGAGATAAAGGTGTAAACATTCATTTTGTGTGTGTCTGTTCATTGGTCTCTCTCTGTCTGCACACCTCCATTCTGGTGAATAGTGGGGGTGCCTGAGGGAATGAATACCCTACTCCCATCCCCTGAGGGTTCTACTATGCAGGCACGCAGATCTCCTCAAAATTTAAAGTGATGATTTCCACTTAAAACCAAACTGCCACAGCTGTCAGTGAACTGTTTATCACTAGGGAAAAGGCCTGAATGGGGATTGTGGAGTGGAACAGGCAGACTAAAAAGGCAACAGGCCAAAAATTAAATCCTGAGTTACGTCTTAACAACCAACAGTGGCATCTTGAAATTTCTCAGGAAGAAGAGTGAAAAGGGAAGTCGATCTCCTGATCTACCTGGAGACAATCAGAAAGCATAAAAAATACCAAAACACAAAACCATCTAAATATTAAGGCCACAGCTAACTCCTGATATATGCCCAAAAACCAGAAACAGATGACCATATCAGCACATGTCTAGAAACGAGATAAAGTGACTGAGGCAAAAGAGCTGGAAGTGGACCTACACTATATACTGGAAGATGGGCAGGCTTTGGAAATGCCTGAGAAGGAATTCAGAAAAATGATCATAAAATGTATCAAAACACTATACAATAAAGTTGAGAAAAATAAGAAAAGAAGTCAAATAAGATAGATACAGCATTCGAAACAATTCAAAACCTATAGAAAGAGGTCCAAATGATTAATAATATAATATTAGAAATGGACAATACACTGAAAGGGCAAAAGAGTAGAATTGAAGAGTTAGAAGCCTGAACTAGCAAGTTAGAAGAAAACTCTCTCAACACTACTAAGATAGAAGAGCAAGCAGAAAAAAAGGATAACAAAATCTGAAGAAGGCCTAAGATTCATGTTGGACGATATGAAGAGGAGTAACTTAAGAATTATTGATGTTCTGGAACAGGAAGAATCACACAAGTCCACAGATGAGATAGTTGAAGAGCTTCTGGAAGAAAATTTTCCTAACAAAAAAAAATTTATTATTATTTTTTTAATAAAGGAAACAAGGGTAAATTGCTATAACTTAAAGAACCTGACCTATACTCAGAGAGGTAGTTACTCTAAATACCAACAGAGAGGGAAGGAGTCTTCACATCAAGTGTCAATGCTATCCCCTCTGTACACGGGGTAGATAGGGACAGGTAACTTAGACATTGGCTACCTGAAATGAGAAGGCGAAAAAGGCATGAAGTGACTGGCTTACAAGGTTTCAAGAGGGAGTTTAATTTAAGAGTATGGGGGGAAAGAAAGAGTCCCCAATGAATAGATTTCATCTTATCTAGATGGATCTGTTGAAAAGAGATAAGATTCTTATTATTCAATAGTGAATAATTGTTATCATGATTAATTGCCACTTTCACAATTGTAAAGGTAGAAGTTTTGTAACAAAAACATGGGAGTGGTTAATCATACAGTCCAGAAACAGAGGACCCTAGGACCATCCAGGGAGAAGCACACAAGCAGAATGCAGGACCTTATCCAGAGAAGCAGCGACACCAGAGATGGAGGCAGAAATAGGGTCATGGAGAGGGGGTGCGGCTGAGGACTGTAGATTCATGGGAAGAGAGGGACTAAGAGCTGGTGGCCAGAAGACAGACTTGCAGAACATGCCCTTTGGAGATGTAAATTATTATATATGCCTGAGTGGGGTTTTTGTTGTTGGTGTTGTTGTTTTTTTAAAAAAGCTAAAGTATATAAAGAGAAATACTCTTAACTGATGGTACATGGAGGGGATTATAATCATTGTAATGATACAAGGTGTATGATTTGTTGAATGTAAAAGTGATGATCTGCCCTGTAAACTTTCACTCAATCCACAATAAAAACCTTAAAAAAAAAAAAAAAAGAAGAAAAAATTTTGGATTTTAGGTAAGCAATAAGTTACTTTTTAAATGCAAATATGTCCCATGTGTTATTTTTATTTGCTCAACCTAGCCATCCTAGTGGTGGTCTGCGATAGTCAAGGTAAATTTCCAAGGTTATAAGTAGCCCCCACTGCCATACTGCTGGCTCAGTTTTTACTCCTCACCTGCAGCCTTGGATATCCTGCTATGGAACTGAGCATGCTGGATAGGTAAATGGGTGACCTTTAGCATGGAGACTGCTTACCTTCTTCAGGGTAACACTGAGGTGTCCCATTGGAGCCCATTATCCGATTGCCCTCTTCGTCATGTTGTTCTATGGTGCCAGGAGGACAGGTAGGAACTGGGGTGGTGGGCTCAGGCGTGGTGGTGGTGGTGGTGGTGGCCCGTGTGGTGGTTCGGATTGCAGTCCTTGGGCGTGTAATGGTGCTCATCCGGCGGGTGGTGGTGGTCTTCCGACGACTTGTGGGGGTTGTCCGGCGGGTGGTGGTGGTCGTGGGTCGTGGGGTTGTAGTGGTGGGCAGCGGGGTGGTGGTGGTGGTGGTGGGAGTGGTGGTCGGGGTGGTGGTGGTGGTGGTGGGAGTGGTGGTCGGGGGGGTGGTGGGGAGGGTGCTGGTGGGGGTGGTGGTGGGCTGCACAGTTGTGGTGGGGGCACGGGTGGTTGTTTTGACAACTTCCAAGCCCACCAGGGGCTTCCCTCCAAGGCTCAAAATGGGCCTGTCTGGGGCACTAGCCAAGGGTTTGCCATGGCGCCCCTGCCCAAAGAGGGGGAGTCCTTCAGGGCTCACCACAGGAGTGCCTTCCATATCTGAAACCAAAGCAAACAAAATCTATGCAATCTATGAGCTCTCTTGAGAAATCAGACTGTTTAAAAACAGAACAAGTAGAAAGCGCCTTCTCAAAGCATGTGTGCTCTCATGCTTGAGTTAGTAGGCAGAATAATAATGACATGGCTATCAGCTGAGGGAGCAATATTTGCTGCTATTCAGTGATGTCTGGGCTTATTATATTGTGCACTACTCTGTACTGTTTTATATCAACATATGAATATTTCATCTGCATGCCCTTATACCCTAAGAAAATATATAGTCTCTAGTCATTGTTGTTTTGCACCAGAGAGTCAAGTCTGACTCGTGGTGACCGTAAAAGACAGAGTGGTACTGCCTCTGGATTTCTGAGACTAGAATCTTTCTGAGATTTGATCACCAGGTCTTTTCTCCTGAGGGTTCAAACCACTGACCTTCCGGTCAGCAGTTGAGCGCTTAACCACTGCTCCACCAGGTCTGCCTGGTTCAGTCATGGAATGTAATTCTTTCCTGTTCCTTCTTCCTTTACCTAAGGAGGAAAAGTGTTACTTCAGTCCAAGGGACGGGAAACTCTCTGCAAAGGGCCAAGCATAAATATTGTAGGACCAGATGGAGTCCTGGCAAGATAGGACAAGCACTGGATGGTTCAAATCCACCAGCTACTCCTTGGAAACCCTACACAGGGTCGCCAAGAGTTGGAACTGACTTGAGGGTTCACTTAACAAACAGTAACAACAGATGGTCTCTGGTGGAATTATTAAATTCTGTGTCTGTAGGGTTTGAAAAAACCTCTGCCAACACATAAACTACTCAGAGTGTCTATGTTCTAATAAAGCTTCATTTATGGAAAATGAAATTTAAATTTCATATAATTTTCAGGTGCTGCAAATATTAATATTCTTTCAATTTCCCCCCAATCATTTAAAAACATGAAAGCCCATTTTAGCTCACGGGCCATGCAGAGACAGCAGGTGGGATTCAGTCTGCAGGCATCATTTAGGGACCCCTGCTCCAGACGGCTTAATTTCAAGAACATACGAGAAAGTCACATTTTTTTAGAGGATGAATGGAGGCTGTAGGAAGGATACATCTAAATTTGTTTCAGGGCAACACTAAGTTCTGCTTCTCTGGAGACAATGAAAAGTAACAAGACCAAGGCAACTATTCAAAAAAAGGAAGAGGAGGAAGATATGGAGGCAGACGGCAAGAAAGAGGAGGGAGAAGTGAATGAAGAAGAGGAGAAGAAGGAAGAGGACACTAATGAAGCAGAAGAGGAGAAGAAGGAAAAAAAGGAAGAAGGTGACAAGGAGAAGGGACGAGAAGAAGGAAGAGTAGGAGAAGAAAGAGAGGGGAAAGGAGGAGGGAAGAAATAGCTTTTCTGTTGTTGTTGGTGGTATTCTACAGCTGATTCAATTCACGTTTGTTCTGTAGAAACTGTTCCAACTTACCCACAATGGTCCTTCCATCACCTCCTAGTTTAACCCGTAGAGGGTTGCCTTGTGAGTCTTGAAGGTACCTTCCTTCTGCATTTAGTACTAACCCACGGTCAAGATCCACAACCTAGATCCATGACAGAGATTAAAGAAGAGATTGGGCATTTCAAAATATCTATTGCTAATCCAACGGCATGCACATATGCATGAAGCATCCACAGAAGGAAGCCATCATGCAAGTGAGTAACATTATTTGAGTCACCATCATTCATAAAAAGAATAAGGTACAAAACATTCATATTTCATACCCACAGAATATGTATTTGTCTTAAATTCTTAAATACCTAAAAGATGTATAGTATATTGTGTCTACTGCTGAAATTTAGGAAATGGCCTGTTGATCAATTGGGAAAACAGTTTAAATAAATTATAGTGCATCCACATAAAATAATACTAGTCAATCAACAAAAAAGATAGGGGAATTCTCCATATATTGGCATGTACTGAAATGGTGAAAAGAAAATTCAGATTAAAGTAATAGTTTCCAAAACATAAATCTACCCATTTTTCATATAAATTTAAAGCTGCAGAGAAAAACAAAGTCAGGAAGGATATATCCCAAACTGTTAACAGTGGCTAACTTTAGGAAGTGGTTTGGGGTAAGGGATACTTATTTTCTTTTTCATACATTTCTGAATTGCTGTAAATTCTTGCAATGAACATATATTGCTACTGTACTTTAAAAATATGAAATGTTTCCATTTTGCTTTGGAGGTTAAAACTCAAGGTGTCTATAATAGAAACAATGTGATTTGTAATTAAATTGTCTAATGAGTATGCATGTAAAAATTTCATATTCTACGGAACTGTAAGCTGGAAGAGCACTGTTATTATTTTTTGCTAAGTAACGACCTCATACATTACACCGGTTGCTCTCCAACTATGGCTTCCCATCACCAGAACTGGTCAGACATGCAAATTACTCGACCCTTTTCACAACCTGTATTTGACAATCCCCCACTCTCTACTGGAGTCCTGGTGTGGCGCTGTGCATCAGACTGCAAAGTCGTTTGAACTGCAAGGTCAGTGGTTCAAGTTCACCAACTGCTCCTTGTAAACCCTACACAGGGTCGCTATGGGTCAGAATAGACTCAATGGTACTCAACAACAACAACTCCCTCCACTGGGTAGTGTTTGCCAACATGGAGAAGCAGTGCTCTGCCCCTCCATGCCACGTGAGCAAACCCTGCAAGCAGGCCACTTTGTTAAGTGCTATTTTGGCAGTTAAAATTTATTGCTACAAACCTGCCTTTGAAATCCACTCTCATAGTCTATCAATTCTAAATTGTTTACTATGACATTTTGCTTTAGTATGTATTCTTCCTACTATAAATTTTTGATGCTTTTAAAACCATGTAGATTAAAGAATGTGTATATGAAGTTTTCAGATTATTTATGCCTGAAATTTCCAGGAAATCTCTAAATATACTTCTAATGTACTTTCCTGAACCATATCCTTACATACAAGAAGTTTTGAAGGAAAATTCTACTATTAGTTATGTTTGGGCTCTCTGGAAAAATATTAAAAATTCCCCAAATTTATAAAGCTGTATGTTTTGCCCATTAACCTCAACCTAACAAAAGCCCCCAAACCTTTATCTTAACCTTAGTTGTTTAGTTTAAACACACAGAAAATACTTATCTATGTTTTGGTTTGTTTTATGTTAGTCCAACAACTGTTGTAAGATCCAAAAAGTGATCTGATAAAAACTACCTATTTGATTCAGGAGTTTTACTTGTTTCGTTCTTTCTTTTTACCTGGCTTCCTTTTGCAGAGGGCTCATGGTAATTTACAGAAAATTTGTTGGATTAAAGGTAATCAAACAGCAACCAGAAAATAGAAATAAAACAAAGCTATAGGACCAGATAAATGTAAGTTCTCTTGAGAGGCCTTTTATCTGACTCTGCAGAATTGTTGTAGCTGGACTACAAATCTCTTTCAATCTCTGTACAGTCAAGGCAAAGAGGAAACCAAGACCCAAGGCTTTTCTTGTTTAGCTGCTAGAAGAGAACATACTAGATACTTAAGAAAACCAAAAATTTTTCTGAGCACTGAAAGAAACAATAGGCAAAGATCTTCTCATACAAATGGTTAGAGCTAGAGGGGAGCAAAGAGAAAGATCACTGGATTTATTGTCACACGATAGCCATCATTTTTCTCTTTCCAACTGCATCACACCAGCGGTACATATAAAGAAGTTTACCCTACCCACTTGGTTCCTTGAGGGCCATTGATAATTCTTTGTCCACTTAGTTTTCCATTACTACCAGGAAGAACATTCCCATCTATGTTTAGTCTTCCATTATAACCTACACAGAAAAAATAACATAACATAGCCTGGTGAATTTCAGCATTCCTGGGAAGTTGGCATCACACCAAAATATAAGTAGTAACACACTGTTTCAAATGGAAACATTATAAAGAGTTTTAAGCCAACAGTTTACATATATTAAGTAATGATGGTCTATGGAGAACTCTACATGACAAGCATGAGTGCCCATTAAAAGTCCAGCAAAGGCAGAGTCTGCTGATACTACAGAGGCAACGATAAGTCATTTTTCCAGAAAAAGCTTAAGACTGCACTTGCTGTTGCACTGTAGGGTAAGCACTCAACTGCAAGGTGGGTTTGAACCACAGACCTTAGATTTTGTTGTGGTTAAGCGCCCTCAAGTCAGTTCTGACCCATAGCGACCCTGTATAAGGTTAACAAGGTGAGGCTAATGAATTTGAACTGCCGACTTTGTGGTTCAAACCAACCTTGTGGTCAAGTGCTTATCCCACAGCACCACACCAGGACTCCTTACTAGCCATAGCTTTATGTTAGCCAGTTGGAAGTTAGAGAGGGGGATGGTTGGAAGGATAGAGAAAACTTTCTCTGAAATGTACTGGATAGTTTTCTATTCTTCTTAGCAGAGTACACTAAACACACCAGCTCTCCCTAGTTAGCCATCACTCACCATGTAGGAATACACAGTGCTGTCTCAACGCTGACTGACCTCTGTGTGGCTGCTTGCGAAGTAATTGCTAAGAGAAACAGCACGCAATTGATCACTGCCCTAAAGGTTGTAGGTGTGAACCCACTCAGTGGTCCTTGGAAGAAAGACCTGGAGATCTTCTGTAAAGATTACAGCCAAGAAAACCCTATGGAGCAGTTCTGTTCTATAACACAAGGTTTAGCATGGTTAGTAAGTAAACTTTTGCCTTTCTGTCACTTCCTGCCAATTCTGATGAGCTAAAGTTGGTGGGAGGTCTCAGCTGAGAAGGTCTCCAAGGTTCAGCCTGATCCACTAGGTATAGAGTGCATCAGTTTTCTGACAATTGTTTGTAGGTCGGAGACTTATTTCTCTCATTCATTCATTTATTCATTAAATGTTTATTAAGCTTCTATGCTATACAAAGGCCTGTGGATTTTACTCCTAGGCTTCCTGCTCCCGTAAAGATTTACAGCCTCGGAAACCCTTTCCAGGGTCACTATGAGTTGGAACCGACTCCACGGCACATAACCAACCACCCAACCAACATTAAGGTCTTGAAGTCCTGGTGTGGCACTGTGGGCTAATGCACTGGTCTGCAAAGTTAATTTGAATTGCAAGGTCAGTGGTTCAAGCTCACCAGCTGCTCCTCTGAAATTCTCTGGTAGCGTAGTAGTTACAATCGGGCTGTGAACCTTAAGGTCAGCAGTTCGAAACTACCAGCTGTTCTGCAGGAGAAAGATGAGGTTTTCTGCTCCCATAAAGATTTACAGGCTCAAAAACCCTGTACAGGGTTGCTATGAGTCAGAACCAACTCAATGGCACATAACCACCACCACCATGGGTCAGAACTGGCTCAACGACACTTAACAACAATACTAAGGTCTCAGCTTTCCCTGGATGCTGCAAATAGTTAACATGCTCAGCTAACTAAAATGTTGGAGGTTCAAGTCCACCAGAGGTGCTTTGGGAGAAAGGGCTGATGATCTACTTTAAAAAAAAAAAAAAAAAAAATCAGCCATTGAAAATCCTATAGAGCCCAGTTCTACTCTGACACACAGGGAATCATCATGAGTCTGAATGAAGTCGCGGACGGCTGGTTGTTATTGTTCAGTACTGGTAGGTAGGTTTGCTAGGTAGGTTTGCGTTAAGTCAATGTTAACGGAGAACAGACCTCCATGTGGGGTACTATTCTATATGTCTTTGTTGTTGTGGCTTCTACTCATAGGGACCTTATGTACATCAGAACTAAGCATTGCCTAGTCCAGTGCCATCCTCATAATCCTTGTTACAATTTAGCCCACTGCTGCTGCCACTGTGCCAATCCACCTCATTGGGGTCTTCCTCTTTTTTGCTGACCCTCCACTTCAGCAAGCATGATGTCCTTCTCCAGGGACTGGTTCCTCCTGATGACATGTCCAAAGTATGAGAGATAAAGTCTTGCTAGACTGGCCTCTAAAAGGAGCATTCTGGCTGTACTTCTTCCATATTTATTTATTCTTCTAGCAGTTTATGGGACTTTTAATATTCTTCCACAACACCATAACTCAAATGCATCAATTCTTGTATGTAGTAAGTAAGGTATGTCTTTACATTGGGCTAAAATAGCATACTATACAGATTAACATACTAAAACATACGATTGGGAATGTTTTACTAAGCACACAAGCAAAGAAAGTGCAAGGCGCCAGTTAACTGAACGCAGACTTGATGCCCTGGGCTCCACAGAAACACAGCTGTCTACATTCTGTCTGTCCTCTGACACAGAAATGAAGGCTGTGATTCCTTTGTGTGGTGCTTGTTCATCTCTCACATGCATTTTCTAGTCTTCAGCAGCACGCATCGATTGTGATCTGAGCAATTCATACCCAGGACAGTAACTTGTCCCAGGGTTTGTGCATTTCAGGATTAGAGTGTAAATAAAATCAGCAAGAACAAGACTGAGCCTCAAGATCTAATCTGTGATTGTGGATTCCTTAAGTACAGACTGATGAGCTTATGAGCAGCTAAAAATGACCAGAGACTAGAAATCTGTGAGCTACTAAAAATAGCCTGAGATATACAAGACCTGAGTTAGGCATGGTGGCTGAGACACATTTTTCAGAGATTAAGAGCATAAGTTAAGGAGCACTTATGATCTATGAATGAAACATTCAGCTGCTAACTGAAAGGTTGGCGCCTACTAGCCACTCTGGCATGAGAAAGACCCAGAGATCTGCTCCCTTAGATAGAAAAATGCCACTGCAAATAAGTTGATTCCATATAACACAGTTCCATTCTCCATTAGGGTTCCTGAGGTTGAAAATCATTACGGGAGCAGACTCCCTTGTCTTTTTTCCAAGGAACCCCTCGTGAGGTCAGACAACCCACTGTGCAACACTTACCACAGGTCCCCACCAGGGATCTCTCCATAAAGACTGTTGTTGCTATGTGCCTCTGAGTCGGTACTGACTCATAGCAACCTTATGCACAACAGAACGAAACACCGCCCAGTTCTGCGCCATCCTCACAATTGTTACGTTTGAGCCCATTGCTGTGGCCACTTTGCCAATCCATCTCGTTGGATTGGGGCCTTCCTCTTTTTTGCTGACCTTTCTCAAGGAACTGGTCCCTCCTGATAATATGTCCAAAGTATGACAGACAAAGTCTCACACTTTGCTTCTCTAAGGAGCATTTTGGCTGAACGTCTTCCAACACAGTCCATGGTACTTTTAATATTCTTCTCCAACACCATAACTCAACGCATCAATTCTTCTGCAGTCTTCCTTATTCATTGACCAACTTTCACATGCATGTTGTCATTATGTGCCGTGGAGTCGGTTCCGACTCATAGCGACCCTACACAGGGTTTCCGAGGCTATAAATCTTTACGGGAGCAGACTGTGTCATCTTTCTCCAGCGGAACCGCTGGTAGTTTCGAACTGCTGACCTTGCGGCTCGCAGCCCGATTTGTAACCACTACGCTACCAGAGCTCCTTTTCACATGCATATGAGGGGATTAAAAAGGCCATGGCTTGAGTCAGGTGCACCAAAAAGATTGCTGTTGGTGTTGTTGTTAGGTGCCATCCAGTCGGTACTGACTCATAGCAACCCTATGCACAACAGAAAGAAACACTGCCCAGTCCTGGGCCAATTTCACAATTGTTGCCACACTTGAGCCTATTGACGCTGCCACTTTGCCAATCCATCTCGCTGGGGGTCTTCCTCTTTTTCTCTGACCCTCCACCTTACCAAACATGATGTCCTTTTCCAAAGACTGGTCCTTCCTGACAATATGTCTGAAGTATGAGAAACGAAGTTTGGACATCCTGACCAACGAAGTTTGAGAAGTCTGGCTGCACTTCTTCCAACACAGATCTGTTGGTTCTTTTGGCAGCCCATGACACTTTCAATATTCTCCTCCAACACCGTAACTCAAAAGCATCAATTCTTCTATAGGAAATCCTTTGGAGGCAGTTTTGCTCTGTCACCATGAGGTCACTATAAGCTGGAATCAGCTGGCTGGTGTGTGACAATACAACAAAAGTTCCTGTTAAAGAATTCAGGAGGCAGCATGGAACTATGGGAATGAGATGTGTGGAATTAGACCATTTGGGCCTGGAATTGCACAAGCTGTTTGATCTCAAGCAAATCCCTCCAATTTCTGTGCCCTGGATCACTCCTTTGAAAACCAGGAATTATGATGCAAACCCTGACAAATAGGTTGTTGTCATATGCCAGTGAGTCAGTTCAGACTCAGCTACACTAGTACATCAGAACTCACCACCCTCGCGTTGTTATGTTTGAATCATTGTTGCAGCCTGTGTGTCTTCCTGTTTATTGCCCACCCTCGACTTTAGCAAGCAGGATACCCTTCTCCAGGGATGAGATACACCAAACCAGACTTACTGCTACGAAGCCAAATGCAACTCATAGCAACCCTGTATAAGCCCAGTGACCCTCATCTTTCTTCCTCGGAGTGACTGGTGGGTTTGACCCTTCAACCTGATGGCTAGTAGTCCAGCGCATATCCTACCACTCCAAATCAGGATAGCTAAGTGAATGACATTATCTTAGATTTGTAAAACTCAACACAGCCCTTGCATCCTCGATAAAATAAAATAAAACCTTCACAGTCATTGTTGAGAACACTAAACAAAGAAAACCAGAGCCACTGCCATCAGTGATTCGGACTTACTGCCACGCTATAGGGCGGAATAGGACTGTGCCACAGGGAGTTTCTCCTGAGGAGCAGCTGGGGAGTTCCCATCACCCACCTTTTGGGAAGCAGTCGAGCGCTTAACCACTGTGCTACTAGAGCTCATTAAGAACACTACAAGGACATTAAAAATAAAAAATACAGCGACAAATCGTGAAAGCCAGAGACCTTGTCTGGAGGGGGTTCTGGCGGGCGGGCGCTGCAGAGGGTTCCGGAACCTGGCCTGCATCATGCGCTGTCGCAGGGACAGCATGGGGGTAGTGGAGACAAGGGGAGACGGAGCGCTCGTGGCAGGTGGTGGGCGCCGGGGTGGCGCTGCGGAGGCTCGGCCCGGGGGCTGCCGCCGTAGGGGCGCGTCCTCTTCCTGTCTGGAGCGCGCCGGGGGCGCAGGCCTGCGCTGGTCCTCAGTGGTGGGTCCCTCCAGGTGTGGCCCGCTGTCCAGGGCAGCTCGGGGACCGCCCGCGGCTTCCTCCTCCGAGGACGTGGGCGGCGGCGGTCGCTGGGCGGGTGGCTCCGGCTTCCCGGCCGCGGCATGGAGCCGGGGGCGCGGAGCCCAGCCTCGGGGAATTGTGGGGCGGCTGCGGGCCTTCTCATCGGTCAGGCCTGCCCCCACCTCCAGCTGGCTGTGCTTGGAGGGGACCGCAGCAGACTCCGGGGCCGAGCGCGCTGGAGGCCTCACGTCCTGGGCCGCCCTTTCCGAGCTGTCATCGGCTCTGCGCTCTGCGTCCCGACCCTGCGGAGAGGTGGCCCAGGAGGGAGGGCGGACCCGAGGGCGCTTAGGCTCTGGGGGTGCAGCCTGTGAGCCTCCCTGATGAGGACGCTCCTGACTGAGTTTGGAGATCGGGTGCCCGGAGTCCTGATCTTGGTGACCCCGTGGCTGGTGCTGGGACACAGGGCGGTGTGGCCAAGGATGGTCTCTGGCGCCCAGACCTTGACCAGGTGTTGTCCTTCTGGGGACACTGAGCCCAGGGTGGGGCTGAGACCGCACCAGGGAGGACTGGCGCCCTGGGGACAGCGGCTGTATTTGGGGGGCATCACCCTTGGAGTCTGAGCTCTGCTGAACATCCTGAGCCTTAGTGGAGGGCCACGAGGACTTGCCCTGAGAAGACACTTCTTCCGACGTTGAGGGAAAAGTCTCCACTGCGGACTTGGGGTTTCCTGAGAGAGGCTCCTTTCGTTGCACGCTAGGACCTCTCTGTACGACCCTTCTAAAGTGGCCCAACCCCCGGTTGGCAGGCTGCCTGGAGGAGGGCACGAAGTCGTTGACAACGGTGGCAGGCAGTGGTTGCCCATCCTCCGCCTGGTCCTCTGTATCTCTATGGATGGCTGGGCCAAGTCTGGGACTGGAGGGCCCCCGGGGGGACGCGGTGGACGCCGGTGCGCTGGAAGGCTGCAACCTTAGACCTCGGCCGTTGCTAAACCTGTTTGGATATCGACCATTGGCTCCTAAGGGCCTATTTCTGAGAAGATTGAGATGTCCAGAGACAGGCCGGCTTGCTGGCCGGGCCCGCAGTGTTGTGGCAGTGGCCTCTGCCTGCCTGCCTCTGTATTCTGCATCATTGCCACTGTCGCCATCGCTATCAGGAATCTGTGTCCTCGAGGAATGAGGGACAAAGTCTGGGGAAGACACTGTAGACCTCGACGGTGCATTGGAGTTGGTGGCCTGTGCCACGTGGCCATCCTTCAGCCCCCTGGACAGTGGAGAGCCAACATGGGATTCAGCTGAGGCCCCCAGCGGAGAAAGTCTTGAGGGTGGGCTGGGAACACTGGGACTTTCCTCGGGGTGTCCAGAATAGTATGGCTTCCGCTCTGGGTGCACCTGACTTCTCTCCCGCACAGGGCTGGAAGCTGACTGTCTGCTGGTGGGAGGGGCTGGCCGTGAATATGCCGATGTTCTAGAAGGCAGCTTCCGGGAGGACTCGGACTTGGAGGGGGGAGCATGGTCTTCCTCGTCTTCATCAATGGAGTCGTTGTCAGCACTGTTGGTCGGCAGCTTTGCAAAGGTCCCTCTGAAGGGGTGGCGTGAGCTGCTCTGCTTCAGGCGTGCAGTTTCACCATCAATATAGGTGTGGTGGGCAGATGAGACGGAAGTGGAGGGAGAGACCTCCGGAGTGGGGTGTGAGGTACCATGCTTGTCCATGGCTTCCTTTCGGGGCACCATTGGCACTGGGGCTCGGGCCGGAGTCCTCCGAGGAATGAGGGTATCGGAGAAAGACCTACTTGGAGGTAGCCGCTTCAGAGTTCGCTTTGGGTCTTGGGTCTCAGAGGACAAGGAGGATGGGTCTGCGCCATTCCGCTCCTCCTCAGTGACCTCAGTAGATTGAAGTTCCAACTCTTCACTCTTTTTAGGGTGGAGGTGGGGCTTTCTGGGCACCCCACCATTAGCCAGTATTTTGTTCTTCAAGTCGAGGAGAGGGTTCTGAGCATTTCTACTCTGGGGAGAAACAGGTGAATGAGTGTGTCTTGATGAAGCTGGGACTTTCCGAGAAGGTGATGAAGGCTCAGGTTTTTCAGGTCTCAAATCCTCCTCACTGTCTGCTTTCTGCTGTACCTGGGCTGTAACAGATTGGAAAGAATTTGCCGTCAAAGAAGGAATTTTATGATGGAAGTGTGGCAAAAGTTTAAAAAGGGTTCATTGTAATCGATGGCTTGGCACACTGTGCACCCATTTTCCCAGTTATCACAATTTCTTCATAAGCTACTTTTGCTCTGGAGCCTTCTTTAGCTCGATACAATACATAGCTATAGCCCTAGAAAATGTGGGAATTGAGTTTCTGTGTATGCTGAATGGCGTGTGTGTAACAACTTTGAAGGAATTCTGAAATGAGAGCTGTGAAATGCTAAGTGATTTTGTTAGTGCAAAATCTTAGGTGGGGTTTTCTTAATATAACTAATGGCCAGTTTGTTACAAATGAATTATCCCCATTCATAACAATGCAGAGAAGGAAGCTTCCTACTACACACAGTATGTATACATACTACACACAGTATGCTCTGTTAGGGCTGTGCTGTGTCAGCCTTTCAAGTGATTGGGTGAATAACAAATTGGTAATGGCTAAGACATTACAAAAAGTTCTCTATCCCCCTATTATGTTCTTCCTTGCCTCCTTTATCTTGTTTGAAATTCCTTTAATCCTGAACAAATTTGTGATTCCATAGCACACCTTTCTTTAAAAGACTCCTCCTGGAGAGACAAAACATTCTGTATCTACAAAGTGCTCTACAATTTACAATTTCTTCAGAGCAGACTGACTGAGGGAAAGGGGCTGAGAAGTAGAGTGGAGGGGAATTTACAAAGCTATAGGGAAATCTTAGCGTAGTGGTTACGAATCGGGCTGCGAACCTTAAGGTCAGTGGTTCGAAACTACCAGCCGCTCCGCGGGAGAAAGATGAGGCTTTCTACTCCCGTAAGGATTTACACCCTCGGAAACCCTGTACAGGGTCGCTATGGGTCGGCTCCGACTCGAAGGCACTTAACAACAACAACAACAACATAGGGAAATCTAGAGGAAGCAAGCTTCACCTATTTCTCAGTTGTTTCCAGGACAAAACTGTTCATTATTTCAGGAGGCAGTGGACCCACACAGCACACAACAAGGAGAGTGCTGATAATTATTTGTCATAAAAGTAAGGCAGGGTGGGGTGGGGAGGAAAACACAGTCCTACAAGATACCCCTACACACATTTTTGGATCTTTACTAACCTGCTTGGTTTTGATAGTGATCAGATAAAATAGGTAACTAAGAATTCTCCTGGACAAAGCTGCTCTCCAAATAACAGAATGCAGAACACCAAATGCTATTCAGAAATTGAAGGGAGGATATGAAATATGGCAACAACCTAAAATATCACTTTTTACTTGTAAAAACGTTGTTGTGTTGACCAGTGAGAGAAGCCTGCTAGTAATCAATAGCATTTTAGTGTTGCGGGAGACTCATTTGTAAATCGATTTAAATATATGTTGAATAAAACACATATATTTGATCATATTTTTTTAAAATCCATATGCAAAAGTAGTTTCAGAAAGATCACTGACCAAGCACCCAGGACCGTGACTCAAATACAAAACAGAGAGCAACAACGAGAAGACAGAAGAGAGAGCCAGAAACACATGATGCTTACTTGATGGTATAGTGAGAATGAAGGCTTTGGAGTGAGGGCCCTGTCCTCTCCTGTTTGAGGCCCGGATTTTGAAAAGATAGCGTTCTCCAGGTTGTAGACCATCCACCATGGCAGAGGTAGTCTTTCCAGGGTAGGTGAGGGACTTTGCTCCAAATGGTTTGAGAGCCGGGGCGTATGAAAGAATGTATTCTGAAATGATTTGGCAGATGGTTGGAAGGAGGAAACCAAAAACAGCCCTGTGTCCAGCAGACAGCTGTATGGGTAGGATGAACTAGAGCATGCATTACTACAATTAATACACAAGTAATGCACGTCAAGTTAGCAGCTCCAGTGAACAGGCACAGCAGAAGATGAACCAACATTCATCTGGGCTACCAGAAAGACTCATTAACAGAAATCATATACTTAAAGCAAATGAAACATGTAACATCCAGGAAGCCAATCTTCAGACCACTGACCAAAAAGTATTTACGCTGTGTTTCGTTTTGTTTTTTCCTCATAAACACAATTTGCTAATTTGCTGTGACACATCCCAGCTAGAAGAAACCAATGAAAAAGAAGCATCAGCTACTAGAGACTGGTTGAATAGCTGCTGGCATCTTTAATTGTTTCAGGTTATTACGCAATGGCTATTTTTTGTCAGAATATCTAGCTATATACATTCCGTGTCTGGAATATCATTGTAGTTTTTTTGCAGGCCTTTGAAAGCTTCTTATTCAATATATGATGATGGGATACAGTCCCAACATTTAAAACTGTGAGGAAAAAACTGCTAATAGATTTCTGTAACTCAGAAGGTTTCCATCTTTAATTAACCGCATCCAAAGCATAGGGTGGTGTAGCTACTTCATCTAAGCAACGAAAATGTCTCTATGCATACATGGAAATGCTGCAACAAAAGAAAGGCATATTTTAAAGCATAGTCTTCACCTTCACTTAAAACTGTTTTGTCTAGTCTCCTCCAAGAAATTAATGAAGATTTATAAAATTTATCCAATTAAGATCATTGGAATTACAGAAAAATCAAGCAATTGTCACATTTCCTAGAATCACATAGACATATTTTCTTTTCACTAAATGTCTAACCTTTATAAAAATAAAAAATAAAATCCATCAATTTAGAAACTTTCAACCCAAAATGCTTTTCCTTCATTGGTCTGAAAAGGCACAACATTCTTTTCTCGTTGAGAATGAACAAACTAGTCATTTGTGGTGGGCAAAAGTAAGAACTAAGAGTGCCCACTGTCTACAAAATTTTGCAATTCAGATTTTCCTACAGATTCAATTCTCTTGCAAAAATACTTACATGTCAAAATATATACTTCTATTATGTTCTATATTTCCCACGTGTAGAACATGTTCCAGTGTAATTATGAACTTTGAATTCCTTTTAACCTTAAGTCTAATATGTCCAGGAGCTATGAACAATTTGGAGAAACTTGGAGAAACACAGAAACCCTTACTAAGTAGCAATGCATCCTTTTCCTACTATGTGGTTCTTTTGGCCATAAAAACTCCAAAGTGCTTCTTATTTTTCACAGTGCTTAACTGACTATTAAAGCACATCTTGGGGAATGTGGTGAGCGTAGGGTAAGCCCTGGAGTGGGAACCACGAAGTCAGCAGTTCCAGCCCACCAGTCGCTCTGCAGGAGAAATACGAGGCTTTCAGCTCCCTTAAAGAGTTACAGCCTCGAAAACCTTATACAGGGTTGTTATGAGTCGGAACCACCTGAAAGGCACTTAACAACAACAATAACAGGGAACATCTTGAACCAAAGAGCTATGACTGTTGACTAAGATGTGGGAGAGAAGGATCTCTGGTACCTTAGTGGTTATGAGTCGGGCTGCTAACCTCAAGGTCAGCAGTTTGATACTACCAGCCATTACGTAGGAGAAAGATGAGGCTGTCTGCTCCCGTAAAGATTTACAGCCTCAGAAACCCTGTACAGGGTTGCTATGAGGTGGAACCAACTCCAGGACACACCACCACCACCACCAAGATGTGGAAGAGGGAAAGAAAGTAAATCAGTGATACCATAAAACAACAAAATCCCAGCTGTCATTAAGTCAATTCTGATTCATAGAGGCCCTACATAGGATTTCTGAGAACTAAATCTTTATGGGAGCAGATAGCTTCATTTTTCTCTTGATCAGCTGGTAGGTTTGAACCACCAACCTTATGGTTAGCAGCCAAGTGCTTTAACCACTGCACTATTAGGATCACTACTAAAGTTTTTGTAGTTAGGTGTCATCAAGTCAATACCAACTCACAGCAACCCTTTGCACAACAGAATGAAACACTGCCTGGTCCTGGGCCAACCTTACAATTATTGCCACACTTGAGCCCATTAATAGTGCCACTTTGCCAATCCATCTCTAGTAAAGCCACTTTGCCAATCCATCTCTAGTAAAGTAGAGAAGCAAAAATAAACAAATAAAACTAAAAAAAAAAAAAATGTAGGCAGCCCCCACCCCCAATGTTTTTATTGAATTTCTAGATGCCTCACGACAATATGGCCGGAGTCAATGCCCCAATGGTAGTAAAAAGAAATGCTACAAGTAACCAATTAAACATTTATTCTCTCTATTTGTTTCTGACTTACTCAGGTGGAAAAAAGATGAAAACAATAAAATATTCTTTTTTTAAAATATTATTTGATACACTATTGTTTGGAAAGAACCATCCCACACCCATAGCCTTTGACCCTTACCATTTCATTAAAAGACTCCCTACAGGTCAGAAAACATAATATATGGTCAAATCCAAAAAAGAACCACTGGAGCTTTTTAGATTAAAAATTATCAAAGGATGGTGGTAGTGATCTTCTGAATTTTTCCAAGTTTACACAAACTTTTCAAGGTTTCTGAACATATTAGACTTAAAGCTGTCGTCTAGAATCTATTAACAATAAAAAGCATTTCTTTTTGAATAAAATGTCTATTCTGCCCTACCCTTAGGCTACCTTTGTATAGGCAATAGCTGGAAAACAATCCAAATATAGCCCTGTAAAATGTCTTCAGATAGAATTTGGAAAGTTCTTGAATGTTTGTGCATTGAAAAAAGAACACTCATGCTTTTATTTCATGTTCTCAACATACTATATATTTTAGTTATGAATATTTTATTACACTTCTTAAAAATCTACAGTATATTTGTTTGCTTTGAGATGTGTTCTCCTTCACCTCTACCACCAGAACACTCAAAAAATAGAAAGGCTAACCAATAGGCAATAAGTCCACTTTCTAGCAATTATTTGAATTTTTTAATCCATTAAGAAATACATGATCTCATTAAAAATATTTATGGTGCCCTGGGCGTTTATGTTAATTCCTATTTTCTAAGACCCTACTGGAATCTTGAAAAGACTCATAGTATGAAAATAATGGTGTTTAGATAAGAAAAGTTTATGATGTTCCATCCAGTAAATTAGAAACACCCTTCTCAAGGACACCACCAAACCCTCTGCTTGTAGAGGACATGAAAAGCACAGTAGACACTTAGTGATTCCTGCTGACAACGAGCCCACTGCCTGATGCGTCCTTGCCAAGGATCGGCACCTCTTATACATATGTTGCAGCCCTGCTTCTTTGTGAGTTACTGAATCTGTGATTAGAAGTGCACGTTTATTAGGGTAAATGTTTGCATCTCTATCTGGGGTATATCGCCTCCAGCTAGTTGCATTTTATACCTGCAGGAACAAAATTCCTACCTTTCACTTTCCCCTCTGTCTCAGGAAGTGGGTCCCAAGATGCAGTGACGACAGTTGGTTTGCCATTGACTGGCCAGACGTTTAAATTTTCAGGAGCTGCGGTGGGAGCTATGAAAGGACAAGGAATCAAAAGGCATTTACAAACACCCTGATGAATATTCTAAAAGGGGTACATGTTCCCCGAGCACACATCTTTTTATAGAATGACTACTGTGCTCATTTTTATTATCCATGAGAGAAAATTCTACACTTGCTCTTTGAGTAATACCTGCCTAGTGATGTCTACCCACTCATCTGTGAATTGAGGCATGCCCAGGGAAATGCTTTCAGGGATTCAGAATCTCTCTCATTGCTGAATATTGAAAATTTTTCAGAGATTAAAATCCAGCCCCAACTTCACGTTAATAAATCTTTTAAGGGTAGTATTTTAAAGGAAAATATTGTCATCTAGGATACAGAGCAGAATCTGCCCACAGAATTAAACAGAACCTCAGCCTTAGAAACTAATGTTCTCTCTCTGAAGAACTATGCCTTACTCGGGGGCAGCCCCATAGGGCAGGATGATTCCGTGCACACTAGTACTAGAATTTAAAGGGCTCCACAAGTCAGATGAATTGCGTGCTAATGAAAATGTCCAAGAAGGGATAAAGCATGTACCCAAGGAAACAGTCCCTCAGCATGTTTTTATTTATGCGCAGAAGCACTACTAAAATGTGGTTCAAAAGAATGCCCACCCAGGCTGGCTTTGACACTACTGGCTTCTTAAACTGTCTCTACTTCTTAATTTAGAGAGAATTCCCAGAATGAAAATACAAAGACCATTTTAAATACAGACCAGATTCTGGTGTTCGCTGGAAGACAGAAGTACTCCACTTCCCATCTCTTTCCCCCTGTGAAATACGGACTGCGAATTCATACATGGTGTCGGGAACCAGGTTCTCCACTAGAACGCGTCTGTTGGCCATCTGCTTGTAATCCCACCTTGCTGACTCCCCCTTTTCTCGGTAGCGCACTGTATACTGTCTGTAAGAAAATGCAATTCCATGTTGCACCCAGTTAATCAGACTCTCTGGAAATAAGCACTACAGTCCTCGCTGTTTTTCTTTCCCCAGAAGTGATGATTTTTAGGGAAAAGTAAAACAATCAGAGAGGGAAAAAACGCTAAAAGTAGAGGAATCAGAGAGGAGGAAATGCTAAACTCTTGGCTCTAATTTTTAGGCAGAGCTGTTTAAAGGTAGGTGAGGAAACATGAAGTTTAGTACCTTTTTAAGACTAAAAAGCCTTACAACTCAAAAGAACAAGAAACAATTAATTACAGAGTAGCAGAAGGAAGACTGGTTATATGAGGCGCGTGCCTTATCAGAGGCGTAGGTGTGTGTGTGTGTGTGTGTGTGTGTATGTGCTGCAGAAATGCTAAAAACTGGAATCACCTAAGGCATCTTGCCTATTCAGAAAAGAGACAAAGGAAACCAAACCAAAAAAACAAAACAAAACAAAAAAATAGAGACTCATTTCGTGCATAATCTGATCCAAGTGTAGTTTAGGAACATATGTTTTTGAGCAGACTTACTACCATGAGAAGGAACAAAATACATAACAAATAGAGCAGGAAAGGAGAGTTCATGAAAATAATTCTAGTGTGTAGTTATCAGAGAGAGAGAGAGAGATGGTGCTACCAAACATGGTCATATGCCATAGTCCCACACAGCGCCAACATCATCCCCACCACGGAAGAGTCACAGCCCAGTGAACTGGATTTCTTCCTTTTCCAAGAAATTTGCTCTATGGCCTCTTTGCCTTAGAAAGTGCTTGATGGATTCGAAATGTGCTGTTCATCATGCCATTTAATGAGGAGGAGAGTTTGGTGGGAGATATGACACACTAATTCACACAGCAGTTCTGCTAAGAAAATCCAACCCTTCTTTGGTTGTCGTTAGGATGTTGTTGTTAAGTGCTGTCGAGTCAGTTCCGACCCATAGCGACCCTATATAGAGTTTCCAAGGAGTGACTGGTGAACTTGAACCACCGACTTTGTAGTTCAAACGTCTTTGCAGTCTGGAACATTAACTCACAGCACCCCACCAGGATTGTGATTAGGATGTTGGAAATCGAAATTTTCAGAGGTAATCAGTAGCATGTCATGTTCAGGAAGGCCACATGGCTCTAAGGCAGGTGCTACGAACCTTTTGAGGTCTTTCAAAAGAAGTAGATGTGCTTTTTCACTAGCAGACAGTGAAGGAAGCCATTGATCTGATAAGATAACACTATACAGATACATCATTCATCTCAGCAGTATCTTCTATTCACTGTAAAGTGTTCTTTGCTTGTTGCAGAGAAGTTCAAAAGTTAACCCATAATAATGGGGCCAGCAAGCCTCTGGCTTTTCCTTGGCTTCAGTCATTTCACAAATCAAACGTTGACGCCTCTATGACTCAGCTATGGCATATAGTCAAGGTCCGCAGTTCGAAACTACCAGCTGTTCCGTGGGAGAAAGATGAGACTTTCTGCTCCCGTAAAGATTTACAGCTTCAGAAACACTATACAGGGTCGCTATGAGTCAGAACTGACTCCACAGAACACCACCACCTTTTAAATGTAAAACTCGTTTTTATCTTATGAGTGTTTTTTCTTCTATTGCATGTTGCAAATAAATATTTAGACAAGAATAGTGTATCATCATGGCTTAAGAGATAATAAGTGTAGCTTATGCACCAAAGAACAGGACATGAGCAAATTTAACGTTTAATAAATGTTTTTGAGGAACCGTTATGAGCAAAGCATCCCTGTGCAGATGACTGGAGGTTGGAATCCAACCAGAGGTACCACAGAAGAAAGGCCTGGCTGACCACTTGGGAAGACTTGGCCTTTGAGCACAGTTCTACTCTGACTCACGTGGAGTTGACTCAGCTCCACAGTGACTGGGTTACTGGCACTATGAGCAAGGCATTAGAAGGCTACCCGCTGCTCGACATAAAGACCCATTCTGTAGTGAGTGTTCCAGGATAGCAGGAAAAAGGGAGAGGTCCCTTCCAAAGACATCCCCACATTCTCCAGGTATGAACAGAAGGTTCATGAGCCAGAGCAAATCAACAAAGGACTCAATGGAATCCAGGAGAGGTCCAGACATGAAGTAAAACAGAAGGCAAATGAGAAGTGAGTCCTGCAATCGGTGTTACACACGAGCCCTGGTAGCACCTGATTATGGGAAATGGGGAAGACAGTCAGGGATTGACTAGATTACCAATTCAGCTCCATATCAGCCCAACATTCACATATGTCAGAAAATAAAGATCATGAGAAGAATGGGTCCTCGTTATTCAGATTCTGTATCTGCTAATTCACCTGCTGTCAGCTGCTGCCATGACGTTTGGCTCGTGATGACTTTTTGTACAACGGAATGAAATGCTGTCCTGTCCTTTGCCACCTTCGTAATCGTTGGTATGTTGGAGTCCTACTCCCTAACATTTATCTGCAACCCCCAAGTCAACATGAGGCAGTCATTCTTACATATGGAATGTAGAGAGGAATCCTCCAGTACATAAGGCTGGTTGGTATCTGCCCACTCAGGGTTCCCAGACACTTAAGAGGACATAAAGTCAGTGAATAATGAAGATGGACTACATGTGTCTCCTTGGGGTCAGAGAAACCACATCTCTGACATAAAATGAAAACAGAGCGATAAAATGAGAGATAGTACCTCGATGCAACAACCTTCTTCTGCTTCTCCAAAGCAGGGTCCACCCAGGCTACGAGCACAGACTGGGAAGACATGATGCGGACACTGATGTCTTTGGGCACATTGAGATCATCCTCTTCTGAAATGACAAAGGGACACAGAGAAAGGGGAAGATCCGTGCTGAGTGTCTGTGCCTCAGTGTCTACTCCCCATCCACACAGTGCTTAAACTGCTTATGTTTAACGAGTCCTGATGTAGTACTGCAGGATAAATGCTGGACTGCTCACTGCAAGGTCTGTGGTTCAAACCCACCAGCCGCTCCTCAGAAACCCCATACAGAGTGGCTATGAGTTGGAGCAGACCACACAGCACTTAACAACAATGATAACAGGGTAGAAAAAACATGAATAGGAAGTTAAGGGATTATTTGGCTAGTCAGAGCAGAAAAGCAAGTGCTACTGCTTAAACCCAGACTAAGAAATGGATAGTTCCTTTTGAAAATCAACAGTGAAGAAGATGGTGTACTAGGTTAAGGGTATTATGATGACTCATTGCTTCCTCAACAGACCTGGGAAATGTCTGGAAACTGAGACGATTTTAGGGGGAAGCAGGAATTTAGGGGAGGAAGGCTCAATCCGGAGTGGTACTTGGGTGATTAAGTCATGAAATGAAAATGTGAGTTCAACTCACAGTAGTAATCACATCGGATCCACGTCCTCGCATTTTAGAATCTGAGACTCCAAAACAGATTAAGATTTATATTCAGATATGAAATGATTTTAAGTTGACAACTTCTTAGAAGTTTATCTTTTCCATCTTTAGAATGAATACAGCACCAGCCATGAAACCTAGAGTTCTTGTTTAATCTCTAGCATAAATGAAAACTCACAAAACGTCTTCAGTTTTGCTTTTTGGAGTCATGGTTTGTTTTGTTTTTCACCTCAGCTTGAAGGAAATACATTCCCAAAGGATGTGGACTTTGCTACACGTTGTTGTGAAGGGCCGTCGAGTCAATTCTGACCCATAGTGACCCTGTATGGGGTGAGAGGTCAAAATATTTCACCTGTTTAAAAGGTGATCCGGGAACTTTTTTTACAGCAGCAGCAATTCAATTCATGAATAATAAAAGGGAAACTTGAGATGAGGGAGCTTCAAAGCATTTATGGAAAAATGGAATGAAAAGACCAAGGAATTTTTCCATGAACTTTTTGAAGTCCCCTCACATATGTGCAGCTTGTGTTATAGTGTAGAAAATTGTGATAAATTTTGTTTCATGTTGCAAAGTCATGGCTATCCAATAATTGTGTTGTGTGGTGACTCCTTAAATAAAGATACATGAGATAGAAAAGGTATATGGGTATACCTCGTTTTATAGCATTTGGCTTTATTTTAATTAATAGACGTGTGTTTTTACAACACTGCAGTGAGCAAATCTCTTAGTTCCATTTTTCCTACAGCATGTTCTCACTCTGTGTGAGAATTTTGGTCATTCTCACAAGCTTTTAAACCTTTTCATCATGCTTTAGTACATTTAGTAGACTATGTGACGCTGTAAATATAACTTTTATATACACGAGGAAACCAAACATTTTTCATTACTCACTTTATTGAGATCCTAGTTTTATTGCAGTGGTCTGGACCTCAAGCCGCAATATCTCTGAGGTATGTCTAGACTAACATGGTTAATATGTGAATAATAGGAAAAGAAATCTGTGATTGGACATGAAGAAGATCGTTCCTTAATGTTGCTGCTGTGTGCCGTTGAACTGGTTCCCATTCACAGTGACCCTGTATGGGGTTTCTGAGAGTGGTTGGTGGGTTTGAACTGCAGACCTTGCAGTTACCAGTCCAGTGCTTAGCCCACAGCACCACAGCAAACCCTAGTACATCTTTTCTCATTTAATGCCACTGTGTAAAATTGAGCTGGAATAACATTCAGGTACACACATATCCTGTAAGCTTTACCTTCATGGTTACTCCTCTGCCTCTGTTCACAGGAACGACTTATGTGCAATCAGATCCTGCCCTTCAGGGGGATAAAAGAGTTGCTGCTTCTGGTGAAGCACTGTAGGATCAGCCCTAGACTTTGAACCACTAGGTTGGCAGTTCAAACCCATCAGCAGCTCCTCAGAAACCCTATCCAGGGTCACTATAAGTGGGAACCCACTCGACAGCACTTAACAACAACAACAACAGCTCCTATCATGGGAAATCTACAGCCCAGAGATGCCATTCAAAACATATCATGAGATACTTTTCAGATAGGGAGTTCATAAGATACTCCAACCTCTAAGTTAAAAGAAACATACTTGTTCTCAACCTATGACCAGGTTCCCTGCTGTGTCCTTTATACATGAGGAAATCCATCACACAGCCAACACGTATCCTTTGAACAGAACACAGCATTCATACCAGACCATGGTTTCACCAATACGTGCTTAGAATAAACATACCTGCAATTTTTCGCTTTGTTAAGGCTGCCCTGTAGACAGGCTGGCTCCGTCCCTGGGAGTTCATGGACTGCAGGGAGACCACGTACACCGACTCGGAGGCTACGAACAAACCAGAGAGAAGGGGCCAAAGAGAAAAGAGTCCACAAACGTTGGTTTGCTGTTTGATTGTGTGAGTCCTCTTTTCTTCCCTTCTTTCCATTGCATCTTTCTGGAAACCTTCCCATTTCTTAGCATCCCTGTGTGCTCAGGTGCTAACTAAAAGGTTGGTGGTTTGAGTCCACCCAGAGACCTTGGAAGTTTGGCAATGTACTTCCAAAGACCCAGCCATCTAAAAGTTTCAGAACATAGTTCAATTCTGATTCATGGGGTTACCATGAGTCAGAATGAACTCCATGGCAACTGGTTTTTGCTTTATAAGTAAGGACACAACACCCTAAAAATTGGGTGCCATGACCCAGGCTGCATCCCTAAGAAGCACTCTGTGATCTTCTCTGAATCGAGAATTGTCAATGCCTAACTCTGGACTCCAATGCTTCCTGTAACAGCCTTTGTCAGGTAAAGACACAAAGTGAGGCACCTGGATGCAGAGCCAGTATAGACCATTTTACTCTCCATTTGGAGTCCTGGTGTGGTGCTGTGGGTTAATGCACCAGACTGCAAAGCTGTTTGAACGAAAAGTTCAGTGGTTCAAGGTCACCAGCTGCTCCTCGGAAACCCTATACAGGGTCGCTATGGGTTGGAACTGACTCGACGGCACTTTGACAACAACAACCCTCGGGTTAGACTTGGGTCAATTCACACCGGTGACACCAAGATCCTAAATCAAGTTTATAATGCTAGAGTCTTCTCTCACACATTGGTGAATTTCCAGATGAGACTAGAAAAGGAAATTATTGATTTTTAAATTAAAATAAACTCTAATTAAAAATTAAAATAGACCTGTGTTCAAAAACCTCCCACACAGAGACTTCTTTATGTAAAATGAACTGAGCAATGTCAAGGAGTCCTGGTGTAGTGCTGTGGGTTAATGAGCTGAACTGCAAAATTGGTTTGAACTGCAAGGTTTGGGGACAATAGGTGACAGCCAGCTTTGTTACTTCCACCAGGGAAACTCAACTCATGACATGAGCAAATGGTCTACACCAAGGTACTCACATCTTAGTCTACCATAGACTTTTGAAGTATATGTTGTTGTTGTTGTCAGGTGCCATCGAGTCGGAACCGACTCATAGCGACCCTATGCACAGCAGAACGAAACAATGTTCGATCCTGGGCCAACCTCACTACTGCTGCCACACCCGAGTCCATTAATGATGCCACCTGGATGATCCATCTCGTTGGGGGTCTTCCTCTTTTTCTCTGACCCTCCACCCTACCCAGCATGACATCCTTCTCCAGCGATTGTTTCCTCCGGACAATATGTCCAAAGTAGGAGAGACGAAGTTTAGCCATCCTGGCCTCCAAGGAGCACTCTGGCTGCACTTCTTCCAAAACAGATTTATTGGTTCTTTTGGCAGTCCATGGCACTTTCAGTATTCTCCTCCAACACCACAACTCAAAGGCATCAATTCTTCTACGATCCTCCTTATTCACTGTCCAGCTTTCACATCCATATGAGGCTATTGAAAACACAATGGCCTGGGTCAGGCGCACCCTAGTCCTCAAGCTGACATCTCTACTCTTCAACACTTTAAAAAGTTCCTGTGCAGCAGATTTGAAGTATATATATATATATATTTTGTTGTTGTTGTTGTTAAGTGCTGTTGAGTCAGTTCTGACCCATAGCGACCCTGTACAGGATTTCTGAGCCTGTAAATCTTTACGGGAGCAGAAAGCCTCATCTTTCTCCCACGTAGTGGCTGGTATTTTCGAACTGCTGACCTTAAGATTCGCAGCCCGATTTGTAACCACTATGCTACCAGAGCTCTCTCTCTCTCTCTCTCTCTCTCTCTCTCTCTCTCTATATATATATATATATATATATATATATATATATATATATATATATAAATTCAAAAGCAGGAATCAAGTCTATAGCACTTGGACTTAGAACATCCAACTAAGAAAACAGTGAAGTAACTTCAGCTACAACCATGTCTTGGTGCTATTGCCAATGGAAGCACGCCAGGAATAGACAGGAAGATCTGTCATTCATCTACACGAAGCCCTGTTCTATCTACTATTAAGCATCACAAAGAAATGAATACTTTCTGATAACTAACCAAATTTCTATATACTGCAATGTGTTTTTCTTTTTTTAATGCTCAGATTGTTGATTTGCTGAGCTTTCAAAACTAAGTTATGAGAGTTCTATGAAGAAGAACCTAGCATCTGGGTTGGAGAAAGATTTATTTATAGCCTGCAATATACAGACGACACTTGCTCAAAGGGAAGAAGACTTGACCACTTACTGATGAAGATCAAAGATTACAACCTTCAGGAAGGATACTACCTCAACATAAAGAAAACAAAAATTCTCACAATTGGACCAATGAGCAACATTAGGATAAATGCAGAAAACACTGAAGCTGCTGAGGATTGCATTTTACTTGGCTCCACAACCAATGCCCATGGAAGCAACAGTCAAAAAAAATTGCATTCGCATTGGGCAAATCTGCTGCAAAAGACCATTTTAAAATGTACAAAAGCAAAACGCCACTTTGAGAATTAAGCCATGGTATTTTCAATGACCTCATCCCTGGACAATGAATAAGGAAGATCTAAGAAGAAATGATGACTTTGAATTATGGTGTTGCTGAATATACCACAGACTGCCAGAAAAATGAACAAATCTTAGAAGTACAGCCAGATTGCTCCTAAGACATGGAGGTGATGAGACTCTGTCTCATGTGCTTTGGGCATGTCATCAGGAAGATCAGTCCCTGGAGAAGGACATCATGCTTAGCACAGCAGAGGATCAACACAAAAGAGGAACACAATAAGATGGATTCACAAATGACTGCAAGATAGGCTCAAACAGCAACAATTGTGAGGCCATGTTTTGTTCTGTTGTGCATGGGGTTGTTATGACTCAGAACTGACTCAACAGCATTTAACAACAAAGCTAAACTAGCTCAAGATGATCATTCTGGGAAACCTTTGTGCTACAGTAAAACCATCCTAATAAGTCCCATGTATTGGGTAAGCCCCTATTTGGTGTTAAGCATTCTACAAGCAATTGTTCTTGAGTCCTGACATAAACCCGATGAGAAAACTACTATGATAGTCTCCGCCTCACCAATGAGGAAGTGGGTTCAGAGGGAAGAAGTGACTGGCCCACAGTTAGGGCCAGTTAGTAGCAGAGCTGAGTCTCAAACCCAGGTCCGTGTGGTTCCAGAGCCTGTGCTCTTAATTGATGCCAGGGAGGGTGTGGGGTCCCAGCTAAGTCGGGGTCTGGGAATCCACATTCTGAGAAAGTCCTGGAGAGTTGGGTTTACAGTATCTATCTATCTTTTACAGAGAGATACAATGAAGAATGTGCAGTGGTGTACAAATGTACTTTTTCTGTAGCCCTGAATGTTGAATAAAGGGTGGAATTTAAATTCCTACTAGATTCCCTCACATCCAGACCCATCAGAGCCAATGTGTCCTCTCTAATGTGCTTACTCTCATCTCTTACTGTATGTGTGTGATATAACCCAGGACATATCTAAAGGCTGGTCATAACTTCCTGAGGACTTCAAATCTCCTCATTTCTTATCACTTCCCCCTCCCATTTCAGGGCCTGGTGTTTTATGTCCTCTGCTAAGAACATCTCCCTAACAGTCCAAGCCGTTAGGTGCTATTGAGTCAGTTCTGACTCATAACAACCTTATGCACAACAGAACGAAACACTGCCTGGTCCTGCGGCATCCTTACAATCATTAATTGTTATGTTTGAGCCCATTGTTTCTGCCTATGTGCCAATCCATCTTGTTAAGTCTCCCTTTTTCGCTGACCTTCCACTTTACCCAGCATGATGTCCTTCTTCAGGTAGCAGTCCCTTCTAATAATATGTCTGAAGCAAGGACTCCTGGTGTGGTGCTGTAGGATCAACACAAGATGGGCAGTTCAAACCCACCAGCTACTCCTCAGAAACCCTATGCAGTGTCACTATGAGTCAGAACTGACTCAACAGCACTTAACAACAACAATAATGAGAGACGAAGTCTGGCTATGCTGGCTTCTAAGGAGCATTGCAGCTGGACTTCTTCCAACACAGATTTGTTTGTTCTTTTAGCAGTCCTGGGACTCACCTCACATCCATGCTTACGTCCTTATCTTATAGGTCCTTTGCTCAAATGTCACTTTTCATGTGGGGCCTTCTTTGGCCATCAGTGGAAAGCTGGCTCCTGGCTCTGCTCCCGTACTTCCCATACTGGGGCCATTTTACTGTGTCCCAGGATCCTCGACTCACTGTTTGCTTACTGTCTGTCTCTGTGCGGATCTGCAGGGACCCTGGCAGCTGGCACCAGGACTGACCTAGGAGATGTCCAGTAAGACGTGCTTGACGGGTGACTCAGAGCGTGGGATTTCTGCTGACAGGGCAGCAGGCCAGTTTTCTCCCAGAGCTTGTTTAGTGTTGGGCGGTTCTCTGCAGCCCCATGTTTTCTGGCCTCATCAGCTCACACGGTATACTGAAGGCCTAGGCCTTTGTGCTATGGGATTATCAGTGAAGGGCTCCTAAAAGTTGACCCTGGTCTTACCACAGGTTAAAGGTTAAAATGGTGGGAGGCCGGGACTGAGGGCTGATCAAAGAGTAGAAGATGGAACAATGGTAATATTTGAAAAATGAAAATTGCATCTAAAATACAATGTTCTTCTGTATGAGAAACTTCTAAGTACTGAACTAAACACAAAACTCATCAAAATATCGAATCCCAATTACTGTCAAACTCACCGAGTTTTTTAATTTCATGTGTTCGTTCATCTCTTGTCAATGGGACATAATTCATCTTCCGGCCACTTTCCCCATAACCCAGAAGGAAACCTCGGGATCTGCGGGGACTCTTGGCTCCAGACAGGCGCGGGGCTTTCCAATGAACTGACAGCTTGTCATCTGAGGACCGGACACGCATGCGCAGGGGCTTGTTGGGCGCTTCCTTTTCTTGAAAAGGACAGGACACAGACACCATCAAACAGTACAACATGTAGATGTTACCATGACACACACAGACTAGGCCTCAGCAGTTAGCAGCCAGGCTTAAAATACCACGTTTTGGTAACTATTTCTAACAAGAACAACCTTCCCTCCTCCCCCCAAGGATAGGAACACCCCAACCACATGTTCCTCCCCATATTGCTTACTGAGAGGTCTCCAGAACGTAAAATGAAAACATACCATGTTCTGAGACTGCCGGCTAGAAATTTTGGTTGTATTATAATGTTCCTTTTCATCATTTTCCTTTTGCCCCCATAAAGCCAAAATCATATATCCTCTGGCAAGAATTAAAGGTCAGTGTGAAAATATAGCAGAGACACATTCTGTGCTATTTATAACTGTCGCCCAGAAATCTTTTTTATTGTAATGTTGAAAAGATGGCTTTCCTTGATTTTACAATGAACCACTAAGAACTAAATTCAAACTGATTTCTGCCTTGGATCTTAATTTTTTTTCTTTTTCTTCACTTGTCTAATTATTGCCCTTGTAGACAAATCCTAGCCATGCCCAGTCAATGCCACCATTCTCTATTCTGTTGTTTTCTTCTTGCTTAATTAATCAACTTCAAGACATCCTCCTTCCAAATTATCAATCTCAAAATACGCTAACTTTCCCAAAGCAATACTTCTGGTTGATAATATGTAGTGTTTAAACTTTTGATGCTACATCAACTAAAATCTGGTATGTTTGGGAACAATGATACTAAGCCAAATAACTACCACGTTGTCTAATTCTAACAGAAGATTCTAACATTCTAGCACTTATTTGAGGATTGGGTTAGGCTAATAAGAACCTCTCTAACATTGCTCCCCAAGTAGTCCTCCTAGACGCTATACAGTAACCCCATCATTAATGCCAATTTAATTGGACTACCAAATTCTGAGCTAAACTAGCATTTCAACAAGACATAAAAACAAAAATTAATGTCATGAATCAGCACAATTCATAAGTAATCATTTAAGATGTTTATTTCAAAGCCAGACACCCAATTCCAACTTTTTGAATCTAACCAAGAAGAATATCCATTTCTAGATTAACTGAGCACTCCACTCTTAAAATGATTACCAAGGGAAAAAAAAATGATTACCAAGACAATACCATGCACATGCTTAAACAAATATTTTCCCAGATATACAGCTAAATTATTTGCAATTAGCTAAATTATTTGCTTTTAATCCAATATATCAATGGGCCAACTATACAACACGTTGCCTTGACTCTGGTGTCATAAGTGGGATCATTTTGATGGGGTTTTTGTGAATCAGATCACAATGTCATTTCAAGATAAGAGGTCAACACTCCCTTTCAAAGTCTATCCTGTATAAAACTTAGGTGCTTCCAAGTGATTGTGGATGTGACAAATCTGCTCATTTGCAGATTTCAAAAGAAAATGACTTGCAGAAAGTGTTCAGTACTAACAATCTCATTAATGGTGAAACAGCTCAGCTGGTTAATCACATGAGTTCCCATTTGGAATCTTTTGCTTCATATTCATAACAATGTAATATCCAATGTGTCTAAGAAGATTTAGACTGCCAAATCCTCTGTGTTTGTGTCATACCCAATCCCATTGCTGTGTCACAGGCGTGGGCATGAGGGTACGTCACTCATGAATGGACCTTGCATTCATCAGCAAGGCTGGGGTAAGAATAATTTAAAAAATAATAATAACGAGGAAAATATTTTATTAAAACAAATTTGCATAAAGACCAACATGTTTTTTAGTCTCATTTAACAACAATGTTTGTCTTAAGTTTGCAGATATTTTGAGGACGTTCACCGGAACAAAATGCCTGCATAATATGTTGAATTTCTCAGGAATACTGTTCATGTCTTTTTCAGGTTTTTCTAACACTATTTGGGTAGTGTAGTGGTTATGCGTCAGGCTGCTAACTTCAAGGTCAGCAGTTTGAAACTCTCAACCGCTCCATGAGAGAAAGATGAGGCTTTCTGCTCCTAGAAAGATTTACAGCCTTGGAAACCCTGTGCAGCATCATTATGAGTCAGAACCAACTCCACAGCACATAAACACCATCACTACCTCTAAATAAATTGGCACAGGACGGGACAGTTTTTCATTCTGTTGTGCATAGGGTCGCTATGAGTCGGTGTCGACTTGATGGGACTGAACAACAACAACAACTAAATAAATGTCATCTTCCATGTGCAGGCTGACTCAAATGCACTTAACAACAACAGTGGGCATGGGGGAAAAGCTTTGGAGAAAAAATGTTAAAGGAACCAAAACACTTACTTCAGCCTTTCTTCACACCTTCTAAATCTTTTGTGTGTGTGTTTGTGTTTGTGTCTATGTGTCCTTAATACAAACTAATTATCAGCATAAAAACCAATTAGGCCATCTGTGGCTCTGAGTGCCAACTATCTGGGGTTAGATTTAACTTCATGAGTGGCCCAGCTTTGGGCAAGGATCATGACTATGTGAAAAAGAGCTAAAAACAGCAAGTAAGGTAGAAATTATGTATGTCTACCAATCACAGTGGAGTCCTGATGTGGCGCTGTGGGTTAATGTGCTGGGCTGCAAAGTCGATTTGAACCACAAGGTCACACACCACTTCAAGCTCACCAGTTGCTCCTGGAAAACGCTATACAATATTGTTATGGGTTGGAACCGACTTGATGGCACTTAACAACAACAACCAATCATAGTTGATATTTATTTTATTTCTATGAAAAGTTCATGGCTCTGCGAAGGTTGAAAACAATGACCTGGGTTTAGGCTGACACAGATCATTCTCACTGCTTCCAGGTAGAACTGAGCTAGCACCCAACACCCCTTGCCCAGGGGCAGCAGCGAACCAGACAGATGTTCACAATGCTGCCGCTAACTTTACTGGCTTAAGTGTCACCCCACAGTAGACCATCCCCCATTCCAGAAAACAACCTATCACCCTGGGGGGTATGGGATGAACACCAGCAAAATGGGCAAATCTATTGAACACACATACAAGCCTGCCCTGAGTCTGCTAGAAAATAAGAAACTGAGCAGAGAGACAGCATCATCCGTCCTAGTTCCTGCTCCAATCCAGGTTCCCTCCAGCTCTGAATCCTAGATTGGTAACAGTGCTCTTAAGAACAATGGATTCTGACCTTGGCAACCCCTGATGTTCAACAGTAAAATGCTGAAATAAAAGAATTAAAACAAAAATGAATGGAATTTCCTAAAGTGATGGTCCCTGAGGAGAAGAAGTGATGAAATTCCAAAGACAAGAAGTTATAGTCATTAAGATCACAATATGCTTGCTGCCTGAGGTGCTCAGCCCACGGTGCTGTCTTGGCAGAGCCTTCAGAAACCACCCCAGACACACGAGTGCAATGACAGGGACAACACCATCCCCTCAAGACTCAGGCATTGCCATCTAACCTGGCCACCTTGGAGTTCAAGAATGTGACCAGGTGCCCAGTAAGCAGCAGGGAACAGGGCTGTGGCTAGCTTCTACAACCACACGTGATCTATTTTACATAAAGCCTATGGTTGGTACTAAGCTCTCACATGATCTGTTTAAATTATCCTTACAACAGCTCTGAGGCATGTCAGATAGATACGGTCATCTCCCTGAGGTGCAAAAAGAGTAAGTAACCCACCCAAGGCCATGCAGCCTGGAAGCACCAGAAGGAACCAAATTCAATCACCCTGACTCCCAATCTCTTTTCACTGTGCTACCTCCAGTCACCTCCACAACCACCGACCACGTCTGCAAATCAAGGCAGAACAAGTGCTTCAAGCTTGATGGCCCCCTACAGAGTGTAAACGTTGTTGTTGTTAAGTGCCATTGAGTTGGTTCTGACCCATAGCGACCCTGTACAGGGTTTCCGTGGGTGTAAATCTTTACGGGAGTAGAAAGCCTCATCTTTCTCCCACGGAGCGGCTGGTAGTTTCGAACCGCTGACCTTAAGGTTCACAGCCCGATTCGTAACCACTACGCTACCAGAGCTCCAGAATGTAAACATTATGTCGTACCTAATTGTTGTTGCTGTTAAGTGCCATCGAGTCGGTTCCGAGCCATAGTGACCCTGTATAGGGTTTCTGAGGAGTGGCTGGTGAGCTTGAACCACTGACCTTGTAGTTCAAACTGACTTTGCAGTTTAGCACATTAGCCCACAGTGCCACACCAGGACTTCATCTTGCTCAGTAGGCACTTAAAAATGTTTTGAAATGAACCAGACAGTATGTATATTCAGCAAGTAGCTGAGTACATATACCAAATACACACATATATTTACAAATATAGAGACATATGTAATTTCTGCCTTACTTGCTGCTTTTGCTCTTTTTTACATAGCCATGACCCTTGCCCAAAGCTGGGCAACCCATGAAGTTAAGTCCTAACCCCAATTAGAGTTTCCCAAATGTTCTCCAGTGAGAACAGTTCCAATAGTAACTGGAAACACTGTGTCTGGGAAACCCACAGAGCAATGAGAATGCTGGCATTCGAATCCAGTGGTCTACCTTTCAAATCTTCAGTTTACGAAAGTCAACATTTTTTTCCCAAAATATTTTGAAAACTCTCTTTTTAATATGCTGTGTTTTATATACAATCAAACATCTTATATATATATATATATACATATATATATATCTTCTTTTAAGTTGATGGCACCAATTAAGAAAAGTTATCCATCTGTTTCAAATTTGTTTGCAATTAAAGTATTTAAACATTTTCTCTAAGATTTCTGTGATACTTTCACCAAAGACTTGTGAAATTTTCTAATAAACCTCTGTTAATGTCTTTTTATCTTTAAAATAGGAAGTTTGCAAGTGCCAAGAGTTATCAAGTTCACAGTGACAAGTGCTGAATGTATTTTGAATCTGTCAGAACACATTTCCTCCATTCCTCTTGGTACAATATAATCAGGGAATTCTTACTCAGAACTGGTCAATAACTGCATCATTTCATTACACACTAGCCACTTGGCAAACCAGCTGCATGAAATAGTTACCATCTAGATTGTATTGGACATCAGAAAGCCAAACGGGCTTAGACCATTTATACTGATTCGTATCACCAGCTACGCATGCTGGCAAATGTTCTGAAATTGTACAGAATCCAAATCTGTTATTTTCACCAAGAAAATCCAAAATTCATCATGACACTCTGCCCGTTTAAAATTAAATGCCAGTTAAAAGAAATGCTAGTTCAGTCGTAGCTTCTGAATTGGGCTCACACGGGCTCTAGGTCAGAGTCATTTGAATCTGAGTCTGTTTTTTACTGGCTATGTGACTTTTTAAATCCTCCCTAAGCCTCAGCTTCTTCTGTAAAACAGTGCACAGCATATCGGGCTTTGTAACATAACCCATGCAAAACGTTTTACATATGCAATGCCTGGCATGTATTGAGTATTCCTTCATTGTTAGTTAAGGACCTGGTGGTCTAAGGTTAGATGTTTGGCTGCTAATCAAAAGGTGGGCAGTTCTAACCCTCCAGCTCTTCTATAGAAGAAAGACCTGTTGAACAGCTGCCATAGAGATTACAGCCTAGGAAACCCTGTGGGGTAGTTGTACTCTGTCACATGGGGTCGCCATGAATAGAAATCAACTCAATGGCATCTCACAACAGTTATTAGTTGTGGTTGTGATAAAATGAAATCTACCATATAATAGGTTAATGAGAGAGGTGGGCATGAGAACAGCACAGAACTTATCATAATGTTCTGCACATAAGGGTCACTAAAAATGTGTTTCAATGGACCAGACATGAGCAAATAAGAGTTATTGCTAAAGACTTTCAAATATGAGGTTGTCTAGATCCAGTTGACTTGGTTTGCCTGAAAGCACTGCTCACCATCCTCATCAACACCAGCATGGAACTATTGTCAGCTACTCAAATTCTCTACTCTGTTGGCATAAAGGAGGAATGAAAGCTACTGTCTGGCAACTAGCTCTCTCTTGGCACAGGTCTTGGCTAGAAGGACTTTCCTGTTTTCCAACAAAATGTAGGCCATCATACAGTCTATAGTTTAAAGACATGTTTTATCCACCAGCCAACTTAATTCCCACAACCCAATAATGTCCCACTGCCCAACTTAATGACCTATTGACCCAGTTAATGTCCTACTGGCCAACTTAGCATCCCACTGCTCAACTTAACATCCTACTCCTTCTGTCTCCAAACTTCACAAAGATAGTCCTTAAGCCCCAGCAGTCTGAGCTGAAAGAACAGCATTCTGCAAGTCTCTGCTTCACCTCAGACACCCCCTCATCACCTGCCTTCATCAGGACCCCAGTGACATGCCAGGGTGTGGACACTTTTGGTGGATCATCTTGATAAGGAAGAGATGAGGAAGCGTAAGAAAAGATATGGGGTGAGAAACAGAAAGTGAACATGAGACAAACGAGGTGAACGACTGATGGCCAGAGATGGAAAGGGTTATCAGCTTCACTTGGATTTGAACTTGCTGGCCCGTGACACTGTGCTGACCCACATAGGCCAAGATAGGTGACCCATAACAAGCTCTTCACCAGCCTCTATCCACCAAGGGTTCATTCTTCCTGGGTGAGTTCTAACACGTAACTCTCCTGAACCACCTTTTAACTCACCCACACAACTCTTCTACAACCCTATATTTGTGGTAGAAACTCTGAAGTCTCCCTTAAGGCCACATTTTCCTGTCTAACAACTAACACTAATATGTTTAGCTACATTCTAAGTGAGTTTCCATATGGTATTGGGATAAGACACGTATTTAACGTTAATAAGGAAAAAGGAGTTGGAAACTCAAGCCAGATTCTGAAGAGGATGTATAGAGAGGGTTTTATTACCGATGTCAGATGAATCTTGGTAGAAAGCAAAGAATACCAGAAAAAAATGTATTGATCATAACAAATTATAAATAACATTGAGAAGAATGGGAATTCCAAAACACTCAACTGTGCTCATGCAGAGCCTATACATAGACCAAGAGACAGTCATCCCAACTGAACAGCAATGAGCAAATAATCCAAGAAGCTAAACTATAGGAAGAATAATGCAGCATAGAGATTGGAAGAAGACTCATTAACAACCTTTGATATGCAGATGATGTAACCTTGCTAGCTGAAAGTGAAGAGAACCTAAAGAACTTAATGATGATGATCAAAGACCTTCAGTATGGATTATACCTCAACATAAAGAAAACGAAAGTCCTCACAACTTGACCAATAAGCAGTATCATGATAAAAAGAAAACAACAACAAAACACACAGAGACAAAACCATCTGTTGTTGTCAAGTCAATTTGGACTCAGAGTGATCCTAGATATCATGATGTTGTTGTTTTTGATAAGTGTTGTCAAGTCAGCTCTGACTCACAGTGACCTTGAATCGGGTTTCCAAGGAGCAGCTGGTGGGTTTGAACTGGCTACCTTTTGGTTAGCAGTCCAGTGCTTATATAGCAGTACCACATCAGGACTCTATATATCATGGTAATTAGAGAAAATATTGAGGTCGTCAATTGTTTCATTTTACTTGGTTCTATAATCAATATCCATGGAAGCAGCAGTCAATAAATCAAATGACATATTACACTAAGCTGATCTGCTATAAAAGAACTCTTTAAAGTGTTAAAAAGCAACAATGTAAGTTTGAGGACTAAGGTGCACTGGCCCCAAGTCAGAGGAAGTAAGAGAGCCAAACAGAATTTCAAAGGGCAGCTCGAGAAGACAAACTCAAAGAAAATAACAAAATGTGCAAAGATCTGGAGTTTAAAATAATAATAATAATAAACTAAAGGAAAGAACACACTCAGCATTTCTCAAGCTGAAAGAACTGAGATAAACATTTAAGCCTCGACTTGAAATACTGAAGGAGTCTATGTGCAAAACACTGAATGATACAAAAAGCATCAAGAGAAGATGGAGGGAATACATCGTCACCGTACCAAAAAGGAAATGGCTGATGTTCAACCATTTCAAGAGGTAGCATATGATCAAGAGCCAATGGTAATGAAGGAAGAAGTCCAAGGTGCATTGAAGGTATAAAGAGCAAGGCTCCAGGAATTGATGAAATATAAATTGAAATCTTTCAACAAAGTGATGCAGCACTAGAGGCACTCACTCATTTGTGCCAAGAAATTTGGAAGACAGCTATCTGGCCAACTGATTGGAAGAGATCCATATTTGTGCCCATTCCAAAGAGAAGTGACCCAACAGAATGTGGAAATCATCTAACAATATCACATACAAGTAAAATTTTGCTAAAGATGATTTTTAAATATCTCTAGATTGAAAGGGAACTTCCAGAGGTTCAAGCTGGATTCAGAAAAGGATGTGGAAAAGGGATATCATTGCTGACATCACGTAGATCTTGGCTGAAAGTAGGGAATACCAAAAAGATGTTTATCTATGCTTTATTGCCTTGCAAAGGCTTTTTGACTGTGTGGATTATGACAAGCTAAAGGCAACATTGTGGTGCATGAGTATTCCAAAACACTCAGGTGTTCATGAGGAACTTATACATAGACGAGGAGGCAGCTGTTTGAATAGATCAAGGAGACACTAAATGGCTTAAAATGAGGAAAGGTATGCACGAGACTTGTATTCTTTCACCATACATTTTCAACCTGTGTGCTGAGCAAATAATCAGAGAAGCTGGATTATAGGAAGAAGAATGTGGCATCAGGACTGGAGGAAGACTCATTAGCAACCTGTGATATGCAGAAGTTAATAACCTTGCTTGCAGAAAGCAAAGAAGATTTAGAATACTGATGAAGAACACAGATCACAACCTTCACTATGGGTTGCATCATAATGTAAAGAAAACAAAAATACTCATCATTGAACCAATAAATAACATCAGAATAAATCAAGAAAAGATCGAAGCTGTCAAAGACTTCATTTTGCTTGGATCCACCATCAACACTCAGTCAAGATATGAAATGACAAACTGCATTAGGCAAATCTTCTGCACAAGACCTCTTTAGAGTGTTCAAGAGCAAAGAAGTCTGAGGACTAAAGTGTGCCTGACCCAAGCCATGGTATTTTCAATAGCTTCATATTCATGTGAAAGTTGGACAAAGAATAAGGGCGACCCTAGATGAATTGATGCATTTGAGTTATGATGCTGGAGAAGAATATTAAAGGTACCATGGACTGCCAGAAGAACAAACAAATCTCTGTAGGATTAAGTACAATCAGAACTCTCCCTAGAAGCTAAGATGGCCAGACTTCATTTCTCATACTTCAGACATAGTATCAAGAAGGACCAGTCCCCAGAGAAGGACATCATGCTTGGTAGAGTGGAGGGTCAATGAAAAGAGGGAGACCCCCAAGGAGATGGATTGGCACAGTGGCTACAGCAAAGGGCTGGAGTGCAGGAGCAGTTGTGAGGATGGCAAGGGACCGGGCGGTGTTTCATTCTGTTTGCATAGAGTTGCTATAGGTCTACAACAACTCGGTGGCACCTAACAACAACAACCCAAGCCATGGTATTTTCAATCTCCTCACATATGTGAAGCTGAGCAATAATTAGCAAGACCGAAAAAGAATCGATGCCTTTGAATTATAGTGTTGGGGGAAAACATTAAAAGCACCGTGGACTACAAGAATGAACAAATCTATCTTGGAAGAAGTACAGCCAGATGCTCCTTAGAAGTGAGGACTGA
>NW_006408635.1:8538235-8575829 GCF_000296735.1 Chrysochloris asiatica | reverse complement strand
GACATTGTTTCGTTCTGCTGTGCATGGGGTCGCTATGAGTCGGTTCCGACTCGATGGCACCTGACAACAACAACAACAAATCTTTATGGAACAGATAACTTCATCTTTCTCCCATGTGATGGACTTGAACTGCCGACCCTGTGGTTAGTAGTCCAATGTACACGTAACTCACTGCACCTCTAGGGCAAATGGTTCTCAATTGCTCACAAAGTACAGGATCACTCAAGAATAGAAGTGGAACCAGGTCACTTGGAGGCATCGACTCATGAACCTTCTAAGCTGAAAGAAGCCTGAGACAACTTCTTGTTGGGTACCATCACTTTACAGCTGAGGCATTTGATGTACAGAGAAGATGGTGCTGATCCATTCCTGAGCAGAGCCCAAGCCAGGCATTATTTGTGTTTCCTTCTCTATTGTCTTTCTTTCTCACTAGAATAAAAACATCATTAAGGAGAGTTCTTGTCTAGCCTTTCCACCAAAAACTGTGTCTGGAAAACTATAGGCTTGTTGAATGAATTAAAGAAATGAAGTTCTATTTTTAGGCAAGAAGTATGTGGTTGCGATAGGTCTAAGCCAGCAAAAGGGGGCTTTCTGGAATTTAAGTAAGCTGAAGTCACTGCATCCAGAAAAATACAAGAACAGGTTTTCTTCCCCCCTGTACAAATAGAATTCTAGAAGAGGAGCTGCTTTGGAACCTACACCAGAAGCCGATGCCAACATGTGCATTTTAAAAGATAAATTTCTTCTTTTGAATGAAAACATAAGGAATTCCGAATACTTCTTTTGTTTGGCAGGAGTATCATATACCTAGCCATTTCTCTGGAGTCCTAGTATGGTACTATAGGATAAACACTGGACTGCAAAGTCAGTTTGAAATGCAAGGTCCATGGTTCAAACCCACCAGCTGCTACTTGGAAACCCTACACAGAGTAGCTATGAGTCAGAACCAACTCGAGAGCATTTAACAGTGACAACAACAACCATTTCTTAAATTAATAGCATAGCCTATTTACTAAGCCTCATGAAAAAAGGCACAGAAGAATGTTGATGACTTGTTGATCAGTTTTCATAAATTATTCATATTTTTTTCTGGAGTAT
Source organism: Chrysochloris asiatica (assembly GCF_000296735.1). Taxonomy (NCBI): domain Eukaryota; kingdom Metazoa; phylum Chordata; class Mammalia; order Afrosoricida; family Chrysochloridae; genus Chrysochloris; species Chrysochloris asiatica. The sequence goes on along the minus strand of NW_006408635.1, from coordinate 8,574,731 downwards.
TTGAACCAAATCTATACATTCTGGATCTACAAAAGAGCTTTCAAAAAGTTCACAGAAAAATGGAATTTAAAGATAATGGAACTTTTCCAGGAACTTTTTGAAGTCCCCTCCTACTTTTGTTATTTGCTTTTTTTTTTTTTAAGTTCTGCATTCTAGCATATGCTGCAAACATTTTAAGCTAGCAATTTTTTCTGGTAGCATTTGTTATCAGAACATATGGCAAATGTAATGACATATAGGACAGAGCACTCTTTGGCCAATCAGGGCCTGTAAAGGCTTCTGCGGAGAAAAGCTAAAATAGTACATATATGTATGGTCTATAAAACCAATAGTGAGTTGGAGTTGAATTGCCTCCAGACTCTGATGCTCAGGATTTCTGCCACATACCTTAGTCATAAAGGTAACACATATACTCACTAGTGCTTCTAGCAAAGAACATATAAGAAATTCATTACTTCGGAAAAATCAAGAACGTATTGTTGTTCTGAAGCCAGTGTCATTCAGATAACTTTGTCAGGAAGATTATACAAGTAGAATTATAACATGAAACGCAAAATGTAAGTCTCAAATACAAGGTGCTGTGTATTCATCCCTAATATTTAAGCCGTTTAGGTGTGTTTACATGTGTATAGTTTACATGTGTGTAGTTAGTTCATGTGTTTACATGTGTGTAGTTCCTCAGGTCTAAGAAGATCCAAAGTCAGTGTCCTCTCCCAGTCTGTACACTTCCTGGACGCTTGTCTCCGCTATATTGTCAGTGTCTCCCAATGACTTTCTGCTCTCTCATCTTCTCCCTTCACAAACGCATCTACTTACAACTTCCAGAGCATAACTCCTAAATCCATGTCTAATCTCTGATTCTCTTTTCTGGCCTTCAATCCCAGTCACCTATATTTCCATGATAATGTCCAGTGATCACCTTACTTCAAACATATGTTTACAAGAACATCTCATCTTTTCTCACAAACCACTTTCCTTTCTGGATAGTTTTCGTATAAAAGGGATTTCAACAACCCATCATATCTGATCTGAGAACAGATTACTGTCATTGGTTTCAACATACTCACCTTCCAATCTCAACAATAATGCCAGATTTATTCATTTTAAAACACGATACACCAAACTAAAGCAGAGGTCTTTATGATATTGCCCAACTGCATTAAAAAATAACTGCATTCACTTTGCATTATTTCTCACCGTGAATTAAATAGATTTTAAAAACACACAAGAAAATGCCAACGCTTCTCTCAATAAGTAAAACAGTATGACCAACAACATCCACATGGTAAGACATACATACAAATATGGAGCAGAGATGGAAGGCAGATTATCTAGTGTATCAAAAAATATGCCCAAGGTTTTAAGAAAAGAGAACAAAACTTGATGTAACATATTTGCCAATAAAAGGCACTGTTTGGTAGATCACATTCACAGGTGTTGTTAAGTGCTCTTGAGTCGTTTCCAACTCACAGCAACCCTGAATAGGGTTCCCAAGGACTGGCTGATGGGTTTGAACTGCTGACCTGGTAGTTAGCCATCCAGTGCTGATCCTACAGCACCACACCAGGATGTGCAAATATCCTAATCAGGGCAGTACTGCCATCTCAACCACCATATTTGCTTGTTACCAGGGCAACAGCATCCCAGAGTACAAATAAAGAGGTGCAAACGAGACATTCCCAACACCAGACCATGAAAGAACAATGAGAAACAAGTGACACTGGCTGCATTCTGGCACAGCAGGTACAGGACAGCTGACAAGACTGTGTGGCATGTGCGTTAGTGTAGCAATGGAACTCCACGAAGGTTTGTAAGCACACGTGTGGGACAGAAGCACAGCCCTCTTGGCAGGCTGTGCTCCAGTGAAGACATGAACCATATGAGCAGAGAGTACCTGGGACGGTTTCATTAAATGGTCCTGGACCCTTAATGGGGAAACCATCAATCTTGATCCATTCACCTCCTAAATTAGGAAAACGCAACTTGATCGTTAGAAACAAGGACTACTGGATTTTTCACATTTTCTGGCACATTCCTAGTGTATATCCAAATGATCTTTTCGTCAGTTTTCAGAAGGGTATGTTTAGGCCATATGAGTGACTGGACACCCAAGCTTTATGGACAATCATTTGGTTTCTTGCACATGGCTTGCTCTATACACTCCAAATTTTCAGACAAAATGCTAATAACCTACATCACAATTACCTTAAAAGAAGGGGCAAGTTTCTCCTAGTTGCTATCTTTCAACTTTTTAGACAAGTCTAAACATGTCTTATTCAAGAATTAATCGTGGAAATTTTCCATTGACCTGAAGGAGTAAGAATGGGCATTTCTTCCCATCTAAATAACACAAACATCGCCTCTGATTCTACATAAGACTTACCAGGTGGACTTTCAGCTCTGTAAACCGGACGACTCACTCCACTGTGATTTTCCGCAGTAACCAGCACAAAGTACACTACCCCCGGCTCTGAAACATATGGTTCATATCAAGCCACCGTTTCACATCTCCAAGAATGACACAGTTTGATTCACTAACCACCTTCCTGATACCAGTTAAAACAAAATATAAAAACTTGAATTAAGTGACAAACCTAACTCTCTCTCTCTCTCTTTTTCATCAAAACACCCCAAAATTCTCTCATGTAACTGGAATGAGCTTGATCCAAAGAAAACAAAATTTATTAGGTACAAAGTACATGGTAAGTATATAAAGACTGAATTCTTAAGTATCATTAAAAGCTTTTTCATGTGAAATAAAAAATAAGGAATAGGATGTACTCACTGTCCACTAAATGGGTATTTTAACAGACAGTGTCAATAACTATAAATAACATTTCCACACGGATGTTCCAGAAATCTCAAAAAAATAAGAAAATGTCAATGTAACTAAGATTTAGCACATAGGATATAATAATGATTTCAATATGTAAAGATTCATGAAATGGTCTCCTTTCTTAATTTGCATGCCTACATGTTGTCTTTAACTGTGTCAACAAAAAGCTGGCACAGTATCTCATGGAATCTTAGAAAAGCTCACTTGAAATCATTGGGTTTCACTTTTTCAATTGTATCTGGGGGTCAAGGTTAAGCGATAGAGGTCTCTTTGGTGGAGTTCCTGAAGTTGTGGGAGGTGCGGACAGAAACCAAGATGCCATATTACAAAGTGGGTGCACCCTACACTCACAGTTTCTCAAAAGCAAAACTTAGTGTTGGTTTTCCTCAGAATGAATCAGTGTCTTGTGAAAAGTAAGTAGAAGTGTCAATACCTTGAAGAGAAGAGTCTGTGGGCCTTGGAGAGGATGAAGGATTGGAGAAGTAAGAGTTCTGTCAAAGCCAGTCATGTCTGTTACATTCCTCAGAGCAAGGAGCATTCTTTGAACAGAATCTCCTTCTGCAAGTCAGAGGCCCAGGAAAGCCACCCAGATGCCATCATCTGGGATGGCTGCTGTGTTCAAGGCTGGTCTGACTTGTGCCTAACAATGGCAGGGCTGGTGGCACTTAGGGTTTGGCACACCCTGCCAGACAATTGGGAAATGCTCTGGGTTCAGATCAAATTGCAGGATCATGCCTTTTTCCGCACTTTCTGTATTCACTCTGGACTCATTTGTATTTCAAAGAAATTTAATCCACATGAGTCTGATTCCTGTACCGCTAACTAATCAGAAAGTTACTTGGGAGGCACTCATTGTTATTCACAGAGATCTACAGCTCTCTTCACACCTGTTTTTCTCTATGCAGCAAAAACAGCTCAAGGTTTCAATAAGCAAGTGTGACCTTCAGTCAGACAGAATTTCCAGGGAACCTCGGAATCAGAGGCTGGGGCATGTAGTAAGGGGGAAGAGATTCCGAGGACCGTACCTTAGGCTGAAACTATGATGAAGAGAATTTACCCTTTTGCTCTCCCTGTCCACAGTTCCTGCTCTGTTACAGTACAAGAGACAGAGAAGGAAGGTGCTGCAATCTATTATCAGGGGAGCGATGCTGAGGAACCACGAGCTGATTACAAGCCACTGAAGTAAAGTAACAAGATGCCAACTTGGCTCAGGGTGGGGGTGGGAGCTAGTTTTCATCGAAGCTGACTTCTGTGACCTCTTCTGATCCATCTTATGATTGGACCACGAGAAGATGGTAAAATAATGGAGTCTGGGACTCCTGGGATAAAAAAAATCAGAACATAGCGGATCCAAAAGATGCAGTTCAATGCCTCTGTTCAAAGCCACCGACATCTGTACTTACAAAGCAAGATGTTTAGGGAAATTTTTTTAAATTCTCAACTTCTGGAATCAAATTTAACAAAGGGGGAAAATCACACCTTTGACCCAGATGTGGTTAAGGTGTATATTTCACACACACATCTCGGGCTGTTATACTTGATTACTCCTTAGTAGTTTTATAAATTAGAAATCTCAGCATTAGGTAAGATATTATGTTGTCCAGTAATCAACTTTCTACAAGATAAAAAAAGATCAACACATTTCCCAAAAGCCCATTCAGACACTAAACACTACTTCCAACTTCAATCTGGAGAGAGCGCAGGGAATACTGAAGAGTTAAAATGCATAATGGGAAAGACCGGGGCTTCGGGTGAAGGGCTTTAAGCAACAGCTTTCATGAGGAATATCTCCAGACTTTGCTGTCCATTCCCAAAGAACCATAGGTGCTCGGAGTCCAGGCCCAAAGTGTTATCCCAGGAGTACAACGGAGAATGTCGGGAAAGATATCGTGACGTCACTTACCCACATCCCCGATAAGGAAGGAGGATGTCTCTGCATTCACCTTGATGTAGCTAAGGCTTTTCAGTGACTTCCCGTAGGCAATGTTGTAATACTCCACGGGTCTACTGGCAGCATCTTTGGGTGGTTCCCACGTGACTTTCAGGCCCATTTTAGTGGACAGCAGTCTCACATTCCTTGGCTTCAGAGGGTGATCAACTATGCAAACAGTGCAACTATCAACTCATGACCATGGCACATTGGGAAAAGGAATTTAGGGTTTGGTTCTCTAGACTTTAAGTACATTCAGATTTGGACATCAAGACTATGTAACAAGAAGACAAACATACCAAACCCATAAGCTTTTATATATTTGGAATCACTGTGGGTGGTAAATTTAAACCCGCAGTAAAACAAATGAAAATAAGCCTTAGGCATTCTCTGACTTGATCATGTTGTCTTACTGTTGCAAGAATGATGAACTGGTAATTTGACATATTCTTTGGAGGCATTCATATACTGAATGCATTTTATATGTTATTGTTGGACAATACCTCTGAGAAGAACAACACAAAACTATCATGCTTGAGAAGTAATAATGATTGTATTCAAAATGTGGTAACAGAAGTATTTACTTACTTGGAGAAAACAAACCAAGATTATAAACAGCTTGGAAGGGAGGTAAAGCCCTGCTTTCATCTACATCCACCTAATTGAAAGGTTTCGATATTTTGGCCCAAAAGAAGAAAAATAAATGATTAAGTGGCACAGTTACATTTTTATCTCAAGTTACGAAGCTTTTAAAAATATTCTTTGTTTTCTAAAACAACCAAAATAAAGCGTAACAATCGTGAGCAAAATCCCTCAGCTCCTTATGTACTGATATCGCAATACAACATAATATTGAATATGCGTGCCACATCCAAGTGAACTTTAGGCAAACTTGTGTCTGGAAATGACTATTACAATGTACAAAGCACTCTTAGGGAAGGGGGAGAAAGTTGGCTAAACAAAACAAAAATCTTTAAATTTAATAACACTAAGAAAAATGACTTTGGAAACTCATAGAAGGAAGACGTGTAGGAGCAGTGTTTCACACATACATGATTAGTGTGTGATTTTAAGACTAGTAGAGCAATAAAGATGGTTCTGCAATACATCAACTTTTCCACCTCAAGCTGGCCTTCTGCTCTGGGGCAAACAGGTCAGTAGGGGAGACACTCCTGACACCCCACTTGGAGCTAGCTCTTCCTGGGATAGAAAAATCGCATGGATGTGGTGGTAATAGGAAGTATTCAAGAAAGAATGTCTACATAGGAAACAAAATCATGATGGCAGACTCAGCCCACAAAGCACTTCCTCTCAGCTTCCCTGAGACGGGGTCAGAAATAACCTGTGAGCAAATGGGAGTTTCAGATTAGCTGAAAAAGCATGAAAGTGTCCTGAGACATTAAAAGACCACACTGTCCTCCCCATTCCATAAAAACACACAGCCTTTTGTGAGAACTTGTCATATTCTCATCTAATGAAGATGATGCTGGGTACATGTTTTAAAGCTAGATGGCACCAAGGGATTGTCTTGGAGTGGATTCCGGCTCTGGTGACCTCACATGTATTAATGTAGAACTGCATTTCATAGCGTTTTCAATGGCTGCTTTTCCAGAAGTAGATTGCCAGAACTTTCTTCCAAGTCACCTCGAAATGCCCCCATGAACTGTCTCTCTAGAGAGAAAAAGGACAAGTCCCAACTTAATACAACAAGGATTGTGGAGTCTAATCTAAGTGGCCAGGGGAGGGAGGGAGTTCTGAAGTGCACACGGTGGGTGAAGCTGAGACACACTCTTTTCTTCATTTCCACAGGATGCAAAATGAGAAAAGAGAGCTTGAGCTGCCGTCTAAGGAATTTTAAGTCAAATGAAAAGAATTTCCTGTCTGGGTCCTTCCTCATCTCCACCCATCCAAGGCTGCCTTTGTGAGGACAGACAGATGGTAAGATGCTTCAGACAGGAGGCATAGATCATACCAGGAAACTTTACCCAGGATCAAGACTATTTTGCCAGATACCTAGTGGCCAAAATTATATTTTGGTCATCTTTCAGGTACCCAGCCAAAGTCAAACCCAAAACCAAACCCAGTGCCACTGAGTTAATTCTGACTCATAGCCATCTTGCCCCACAGGGTTTCTGAGGTTATAAATCTTTACGGAAGCAGTTGTTTCGTAGCCTAATCTTGCTCCTGTGGAGCATCTGGTGTGTTCAAACCACTAACCTTCAGTTAGCAGCCAAATGCTTAACCTCCATGCCACCTGGGTTCCTTGTTGCTGCTGTTAAGTGCTATCAAGTCTGTTCGGACTCAGCGATCCTGTATAGGGTTTCCAAGGAGTGGCTGGTGAGCATGAACCATCAACCCTGTGGTTCAAACTGACTTTGCAATGCCTTAACCCACAGTGTCACCCCAGGACTCCACCAGGGATCCTTAGCAACACTAAAACAAGCAAACAACCAAAAAATATTGCTGTTGAGTCAGTTCTAACTCATAGTAACCATATAGAATATTGTAGAACTGCCCCAGAGGGCAGCTCTGGTGTGGTGTTGCAGGATAATGCACTGGACCTCAAGGTCAGTTTGAACCACAAGGTCAGCAGTTCAAACCCACCAGGCGCTCCTTGTAAACCCTATATAGGGTCACTATGAGTCAAAATAGACCCAACCGCACAAACAACAACAACCCATAGGGTTTTCAAGGTTATAAATCTTTTGAAAGCAGACTGCTTAAACCTTCTCCTGCAGGGTGACTAATGGGTTTGGACCATCAACCAGTAGGTGAGCAGTCCAATGCTGAACACACTGTGTCACTAGACATTTCTGAGTCAGAGGTCCCATATAGGTCTATTTGAAAATGGAAAATAAGGACACCTTCAGCCCTTAAATTTCTTAGTTTGGTCTAACTCTAAACTACAGGTTTAGAAGGTCCAAGGAAGTTAAGTTTGTTTCAAGGGTCAATGTATGGGTCAAGTGTGCTCAAGGGTGGATGTTAGGATTCCAATGGCTCTGCATTATCAGTCCTTAGATGATCGTCAACTTCCCCAGAGTGGTCTTAAGGATTCCCATGAACCTTCTCACAGAGCCCAAGTCCAGAGCAAAGCCCTCAGGACCAGCCCAGTGTGACCAACGTCTCCAGAACCCAAGCATCCCAGTGGATGGACATGACACCTAAATTGTCCAGCCTCACCTGCCCATGCTGGCCTCTCTCAGTACTCAGGACTGACCACACATTCGGTACTCACTTCAATGGCTGACTGACTGAATGAAAAGATGACTGATGAGATCAGTCCAGGGAGCTCAATCCAAAGAATGGCAAACACAGACAAGATCAAACAGTTGAGTGAAGACAGTCTGTCCTATCTAAAGCTACAGTTTGATTTCAGGTACCTGTAGGAAAAAAAGGATTTCAAACCCAAAACTGCCAGACACACTGAACTTTTTTTTTCTAAGAAACTAGAAATCTGGATTTTTTTTAGTTAATTTTCTAACTTTCATATTGATTGATGATTAATTCTACTTTTAAAAAGCATGATTGGAGGAAATACACAAGCACATGTGTACACACTCATGTATTTCTGTATAGCACTTAAATACACATACACTCATATATCCATATACACATATATCCACACACACACACACATACACATGTATCCATACACACATACACACGTATCCATACACACATATATCCATACGCACATATACACATGTATCCATACACTCATATATCCATACACGTGCATATATACATACATACACTCATACAACCATAAACACATATATCCATACACACATACAGACATGTATCCATACACACACATGTATATCCATACACACATACACACATGTATCCATACACACATACATCCATATACACATTCATATATCCATACACACATTTGCACACCAGATTCAACCAATCATTTACTGTCATTGGCATCTCCCTTGACAATAAGGAAACATGTTAGCGTTTATTGAAGTAACCTCCTAACGTTCTGTTTCAATTCTGAGTTCCTCTGACTCTGAACCCATGAGGAAGATCTACAGAACAAGATTAAAGCACAGGTCTGAAGAAGAACTAGAGCTCTCCCCGTCCTTCAAAGCATTAGGTACAAGCTCTCCCAGGAATCATACCCACCTCAAGACCTCCTTTTTCTTTTTTGAGACTCAACAGCTCTGGAAAGCTGGCCTGACCTTCAAGGAGGAAAGAAAGACCCATCTGAAGCTTCTTTGGGGGTTGGAGGTATGGTGTGCTATAAAAGCTTTCACTACTAACAGTACCAGTGATGTCCACTTGTCCATCTCTGGCCTAACCATTCCAGACTACAATTTCACTGCCCATGTAGGTTTCAAATTGAATTTGTTTCAAATTTACTCCAGTGCCTCACTGTCCAACATCTTGGTTCAGATATCACCACCTTCCGAATCAGATGTTCACAGCCATCTCTAAGTAGACAGGCATAGTCATAACGAACAAAAATAAATCTGTTTTCTAGACAGGGAACTTTACCAAGGGCTATTTCTCAGAATCCAGAGAAGGATAGTGCCAAAACAGTTAATCAGATGGGTTCGTGGTAAAGCAATCCAATCATGTTACGGCTGACAGAGAAACGGTTGCTTAGAAGACTGCAATTAAAAAGAGTAAGCAAATCTTTGTAGCCCCAAAGTGGGTTTCTGGTTTGTGTTGTTGTTGTCGTTCCTTTGTTTGTTTTGTTTTTACTTCTTTTTAATGATCTATGGCTATTTCATTAAGTTCTCCAGGCAGATCAAAATAGAAAGGAAGATCAATGGATGGTAGAAATGTACTCACAAGGCATATAAGAGAACAACTAACCCAGGAAGGAAACAAATCATTGTCTCCCACTACACCTTTGTATTTGTTCTATTACAATTTTTGAAGTTGACCAACTTCAGGCAAATGCGTTACACTACTGATGGGACCAGGATTCAGATAATGAATGAATATTTAAAATTTTATTTATAGTCAACCTACCATCTTAAAACTAAGCAGCAACTGAGAGTTATGTTTAGCCCTTTCAACATCTGTGGTTGCACTTAAACAGAGCTAGCATACACATAATCATTATAGAAAATCCAGCTAAACCCAGAGTTGAAACAGATAAAAATCTGTTTAGAAAATATTGAATACCTACAACCAAATGTTCTCTGAGGAAATTACTGATGTGTTATTCTTTTTTGATTTTTTTTTTTTTAAACAAGTGTTTATTGGTGAACATTACTCAAGCAACTCAAAACCAGTCTGAGTTGATTTAAAAGCTAGGTTTGAAAACTCGACTTGAGTGACTCTTGAGATCTTAAATCTCATGGCCACGCACAATGTATCAGTTCTTACTTAGATCTAGTGACCTGTTATATCTTAAATAGCAAATGGAATATATTTGGGCAATAAACAAGAGTCTATATATTTCTGTTGTTGTTGTTAAGTGCTATCCAGTAAGTTCCAACTCGATGAAGAATGATTCATAGAGTTTCCAAGGACTGACTGGTGGGTTTGAACTGCTGACCTTATGATTAGCAGTCCAGTACTCATCTTACAATGCCACAGCAGGCCTTCAGGTGGTCTCTGTTGTTAAGTGCCATTGAGTCCATTCTGATTCATAGAGACCCTGTGTAGGGTTTCTGAGGAACTTCTGATGAATATGAACCATCGACCTTGTGGGTACCAGTCCAGTGTTTATCTTATACTACTCTGATAAATAATAAATCTCCTATCATTTCTATTTGATCTTCCTAAAAGCATAAAGTATGTCAAAGACTTCATTTTTCTTGGATCCACTATCAACACTCATGGAAGCAGCAGTCAAGAAATCAAATAACATATTGCATTAAGCAAATCTGCTGCACAGATCTATTTAAAGTGTTCAAGAGCAAAGATGTCAGTTCAAGGACTAAGGTGCGCCTGACCCAAGCCATGGTATTTTCAATACCTTCATATGCATGTGAAAGTTGGATAGTCAATAATGAAGACTATAGATGAATTGGTGAGTTTGAGTTATGATGTTGGAGAAGAATATTGAAAGTATCATCAACTGCTAGAAACACGAACAGATCTCTGTTGGAAGAATGCTCCTTAGAAGCCAGGATGATGAGACTTTGTCTTTCATACTTTGGACATATTATCAGGAGGGACCAGTTTCTGGAGTTCTTCATGCTTGGTAAAGTAGAGGGTCAGTTAAAAAGAGGGATCCCCCAATGAGATGGACTGGCACAACGGCAGCAGTAATGGGCTCAAGTGTAACAATTGTGAGGATGACACAAGACTGGACAGTGTTTTGTTCTATTGTTCCTAAGGTTGCTATGGGTCAGAACCAACTCAACAGCATTCAACAACAAAAGTATGAAACTGCTTTTACTAAACTTGAAGCATGGGGTGGAGGGAAGCACTAAAGTCTTTCCAATGAATATGTGTGTCCAAAGTCAATTTGAGTTTTAAATCTACTTGAGAAATTAGACAACAGGTCAGATAGAAACAGACAATTCAAACATACCAGCTGCTTCTTGGAAATCCTAGACAGGGTCTTTGTGAGTCAGGATTGACTCAACAGCGCTTAACTAAAACAACAGTAGTTGATAAGGTAAGTGGACATCTTACGAACCAAGTCATTGATTTAGAGCGCATAGCTCTACAATGAGACAGACTCCCGCTATGCTTCCTCCTCTTCCTGCTTCTGTTCTCCAGTTCTAGGCCTTTGATGAACACAGAAGGGAGAACTGAACCTACAGATTATACCACCCAGACGCTACCTCCTCACAGGCTGGGAACAGAGAACAACAGCTGGCTCATGGAAGCTGGTGTGGAGCAGAAGGCAGAACACAAATCACCAACAAGAAACTCACATGCCCGTGGCTTCTAATCCACTAATACCACCAGAAGAAGGAAGTGGACCAAAGGACACTGGACACTCACCACATCCCCAACAGCATGGACTGGAGGAAACAGGACAAGGAGAGAGACAGGGGTGCCATTCTAGCAATGCCCTCTTGAGGAAACACAAGAAGAGGGCCTCACGGGGCATGCCCATCAAGCTTGTGGTCAAGTTGTGGTTGCCCACCCAGGGGATGCCCAGGACCATCTTGCCCTCCTTCAGAAGCCTCCCCGGTATCAACCACTGTCCCATCACTTGTGTTCCGGGCTACAGATGGAGAGTCCTCTCTCTCCTTCTCTGAAATGAGCAAAATGAATATTTTAGTGTTAACTCCAAGTTGAACTCTAGGCTGACAATCCAAAAGTCCACTCCCAGTCTATTCTATGCCAATCTCCAATTTTGCCCAAAATAGCTCACCAGAACTTACACCATAAGATGAAATGGCAGCATAAATTCTGATCTGTGTAAAATTCTGGCAATATAATACCAGCACTATAACAATGTCCCACATTTTATATAAATCTCTCCCAATACAAAATTCTCCAGGGAAATTTTAAGTCCAGAAGTGAAGACTTCTTTCTCTTATATCAAAATCCAAGTAAGTCAAAATCCAAATATCTTTCCTCTGTTACCTCTTACCCTATTTATCGTCTACCACTTAAATGTTTAGCTGAGGTCAGGCTCCCTCAGCAATTCAGCTGCCTCTAGAATTGGTGTAGATCTTCAGAAGTCACTGAAGTAAAGATAATCGAATCCAAAGTGTTTTGTTGATTTAAATTTTTAAGAATCCCAAGACTCAAAAACCTCTATCAGACAGAGAATCCATAATGCACTATATAAAGGACACATATTATTTGTGTCTACCCAACAAAGCTCTCTGAAACTTTCCTACAGAGTCCCTGGGTGATGCAAATGGCCAAAGCACTTGGTTGACAACAAAAAGGTTGGCAATTCAAGTCTACCCAAAGGTACTTCAGAAGAAAGTTCTGGCAATCTAATTCTGGAAAATCAGTCCCTGAGAACCCTGTGGCACATAGTCCTACTCTGACACATATGGGGTCACCATGAGTTGGAATCAATTAGAAAGCACCTGATTTGCGATGACTCCTCTCTATAAGACCACAGGGCTCCAGCCATCCTAGGAGACTTTCACTGGAATTGTTCTAAGGAGATCTGGACTGAAAGTGCCGCCATTGTTTTTTGGTCACGAGGCTGTGAAAGTGGAGTCCTGGTGATCAGGGCTCCAGCTGTCACCCAGAGATGGGACCAGAGAGGAGGACCAGCGAAGAGGAGAGTATTGGCATCATGTTCAGAGCTCTGGCTCTCAGTGTGGCTGCAGTCAACTCAACCTGCCCTTCCCACAGCTATACCAGCCAATGGGTCCTGGGACTTGAATTCGTTCCTGCTGGGTTTTGCCCTGTGCAGTCATAGCCTGGTGGATTAGCACATTATTCATCACGATAAGTAGTCAAAATCAGGATTAAAGTCAAAATTCAGTTTTTGAAGTTACCCCAGCAACCAGTGTAGACACATCCACAGTCGTTGAGGCAAACACCAGGCGGCTCCGCCTGCTCACTGCAGTCCAACCTGCTTGGCAGTGCATGGCAGAGGAGTAGGTAAAGACAATGTTGACTACAAAGAAATGTCGAGTGCTTTCAAAACCGACTGGTCTCTTAAAACCCAAAGAAATGTTAAACTTCTTTCTTAAGTAGACCAATGCCTGCTCTCTTGAATGCAATGAAACCTTCATGTTTATATCAGTTGTTCTATTCAATTTGGTTTGAAATTTAAGTGTTACTTTCCACTGGAAGCTGCCAAGTACTTTGCAGATTCAGTAATGAAGAAAACACAGATTTCAGCATAATCACAAGTCTGGAACCAAAAATCCAAGAAACCAGCCAGAAAAAAATTGAGATGGACTAAGATTTGTGTCACTCAGGGATAGGAATGAATATGACAATACAACTTTGTAACTCTTCAGAGAAATGGCAGGTGGATTCAGCCAGTGTCCACGTGACCCCAGCCAGCACCGGGATATTCAGGAATTCAGAAATGTCTAGATGATTGGCAACAGGTGAGCAACACACTGAGAAAACACGTTGCATTTCAAGTAAGTTTTCAAATGGATGTTGGGATTGTATTTGCCAAATAATTATAACCAATAAACAAAAAGAAATCACCAGAAACCATGAAATCATAGATTGTTTTGCTGTTGTCTGACGTAAAACAGATATTACTAATAAAACTGACAGCTGGCTAGTTGCCAGTTCCGCCTAGGGGCTGGTGTTGGGTAGACACAGTTTGTGTACTCAAACAATAGCTTGGTTCCTCTTCCCACCTCTCACTATACATGTGAGTTTCAATACAAATGTCTTCCTTGCTTTACAATGGTTCTTTAGGGATTCAAAAAACAAAAACATTGCTCTCAACTCGACTCCAGTTTATGGCGACCCCATGTGTGTCAGAATAGATCTGTGCTCCATAGGATTTTCAATGGCTGATTTTTCAGAAGTAGATTGCTAGAACTTTCTTTCAAGACACCTCTTGGTGGACTTGAATCCCCAATCTTTTGATGAGGCGCTCAAGAGTGTTAACCATCTACACCACCCAGGTATTCCTCTTTGAGAATAAACCAATTCCAACCTGTTGCTGTCGATTCCAACTAATACAACCCCGCGTGTTACAGAGTAGACTGGCCCACAGGGTGTTCTTGGCTTTCATCTTTATGAAAGCAGATTGCCACGACTTTCTTCTGCAACTGTATTAGGTGGGTTTTAACCACCAACCTTTGTTGTTGTTGTTGTTAAATGCTATCGAGCCAATTCCAACTCATTGTGATCCTGTATAGGGATTCCGAGGAGCGGCTGATGAGTTTGAACTTCCAACCTTGCGGTTCACACCAACCTTGTGTCCAGTGCTTATCTTATAGCACCAAATATACAAGAGTGACATCAAACTAGGTCTTCAGCATCTTTAAATATATAGACCACTCCAAAGAGCCAAAGGTGCTTTAGAATCATCACCTTCAGCCCCACAGGGAAGCCACGCATCAGAGAAGAGGCACCAAGATAAGCAGATGTCACAGCCCTGTCGAGATCAAGCGCCACACTGGAAGCCTCAGACTCCCCAGCCTCGGCTACTCTTGCATCCCCGTCTTGTCTGCTTCCAAGCTTCCTGGAGGGCCATGCTGCCAGCACCTCTCCTGAGCCTTCAAAGGGATTTCAGCCCAACCTGAAACTCTGACCATCATCACTGACCCCTCAGGCATGTCCCAGTATTTTCCTAACAACAAAGCATCATTTGATTCAGACTGAAAGGTCAAATTTGCATGCACACATGCCAATGTCGCATATAAGGGCACTGAAGGGTCAGTGGGTACAATGGACACAGTGGGCACATTTTTGCTTCATCAGCTCAAAGAAGGCCAACAGTGAAGCCGATAGCTCTCCAAAAGGACTCATTTGTGCATCTTTAAAGAGATGTCAGAGCCCATTTCTATCTTCTGCCGACGGTAGGGTCACCACTGTCTTCACCAGTCTCTCACTGAGACTGTCCACCTTTGGTGAGTCCACAGACATGGTCTTCACTCTCAGGCTTCAGTGAACTGTTTCCTGGATCCCGATGTTACCAGCTCTATCTGGGTGCCAGACACAGGTGGACACAAGAGGAAACCATGGGATGGTGCCTGGCCTGGCCACCAACACAGGAGGTGCCCAAGGAATGTGCTTACAGCCAGCAGTTTTCTCCTCAGGATGTCCTCCCAGCTGCAGTCCTTCAGCACTGATGAACAGAGACGTTCCGACAGAGGTGCTCTCATTCCCTCAAGGGTTAATATCCCTTATGACAAACTTCACCAAGAATGCTCAGAATCCTAAGTTGTGTGTGGATTTGTACTTGAGGGAACATTGGGGTGAAGAGGGAAAAGATGTCCATGAATATAGACGACTTCACATTATTCTCCATCATCGTCCTACTTTCATCCCTCCCTCCAACTCTCTTTCAAACTTGGAAAAGCTGTTCAAAACCACACAAAAATGGAACAGGAAAATGAAGCACGGAGAAATTCTTCTCCAAGACAAACAATAAGTAACAAGACCAAAATTAAAATCTCAAGCCAGTAAGGACAATTGAAATGAGCCTGCCTTCTCTTTCATCATGTTTTCTGAGACAAGCTGGGTTTCCGTGGGCCCTAGTCCAGTCAATTCTCAACTATTTTACAAGAGTTGTTGTTGTTGTTGTTGTTGTTGTTAGGTGCCATCGAGTTGGTTCTGACTCATAGCAACCTGACACACAGCAGAACAAAACCCTGCCCGGTCCTGCACCATTCTCACAACTGTTGTTACATTTGAGCCCATTGCTGCTGACACTGTGCCAATTCCATCTTGTTGGCAGTCTTGTCTTTTTCACTGACCCTCCACATTACCAAGCACGTTTAGTGTTGGTGTTGTTGTTGTGCCGTGGAGTCGGTTCCGACTCCTAGTGACCCTGCACAGGGTTTCCGAGGCTGTAAATCTTTACGGGAGCAGAAAGCCTCATCTTTTTCCTGTGGAACAGCTGGTAGTTTCAAACTGCAGACTTTGAAGTTTGCAGCCCAGTTCGTAACCACTACGCTACCAGAGCTCAACTGTGACTTCGCTACATCCATGCGACACACGCAGTTTATTCTATCTCCCTTCCTTCTTCTACTATGGAGGGTGGAATACGAAAAAGTCCACAAATCTTCCACATCTCTCAGCTACGGATGGCCATGTGATCCAGTCTAGGCAATGAGATATTTCAAGGAAGTTACTGCTGTTGGTTTAGGTGCCATCTAGTAAGTTCCAACTCATAGCGGCCCTATGCACAATAGAACGTAACACTGCCCAGCCCCAGGCCCCCCTCACCAACCTTGTCATGCTTGAGCCCATTGTTGCGGGCATTATGTCTATACACCTCCTTTGAGGATCATCCTCTTTTTCACAGACCCTCTGCTCTACCAAGCATGATGTTCTTTTCCAGAGACTATTCCCTCCTGAGAACACACCCAAAATATATATGTGAGATGAAGTAAAGAGCTGACTTCCAATTCCAGGAAATAATTTTAAGGGAGTCAGGATCAGCTGTAGTGTGTTTTCATTCTTTTGTCCCTTCTTTTCTCTCTCTCTCTCTCTCTCTCTCTCTCTTTCTCTCTCTCACACACACACACACACACACATGCTCCTTTTTATGTTTTGTCTAGGATATCAACGCACTAACTGGAGAGAAAGCAGCCATCTTGGGACATGCAGACACAAGTCTGAAAATGATGAGCTAGCCAAGGAAAATGAAAAGATTCTGAGTCCCTGATGGCTTCATCAAGCGCTGCACCATCCCTGGTCTCTTTGCTCCCAATTTTGTCAGTGAACGAGATACATAAGTCACGTACTTGTTGAAGCCACTATTGTTGTTGACTGCATTATAGCAGACCCAATCCGTGGCCAGCTGTTAGCACACTACAAAGCCACACAATCAAAATACCTTTTCATTTGGTTTTTAAATGAGAGCTGCTTTGCTTTAATTTTAATGTCTTTCTGTTTGTTGTTTTTAAGGATTCACTCTGGGAATTCAGTTTTGACAACAGCAATGCTTTATTTGTCACTCTGCCATCAACTTGCGTGAGGACATCTGCCCAGAAAATGATGCCGCCAGAAACCAGAGGCAATTTAACAGCAGGGCTGGCAGAATTTGGCCATTAGGGTTTGGGGTGTTCAAGCTCTTGGACATTTTATTCAGGAACCCATAGAAGCAAAAGCTACTATTTCTGAGGAAAAACAGTACCAGCCTCCCATGTAGACCAGCAACCCTTCTTGAGTGGTTTAGGGAGATGAAACTGGAAAGATTCCATGGGCCTATTTATTCACAAAGATGAAAAGAACATAGGGACCCTGAAAAGCAAGTTTTGTTGAGAACCCTGCTGTTGAAGGTGTCTGAGTCTAACTGGGAAGCAGCTTTTTCTGTTTTTTGTTTTTTTGTGTGTGGAATCTTCTGCACATTCTTCAAATTCAATGCACAACGGAAGAATCTCTTCATAAAGAATTACCATTGTTCGTTGGTCCAGCTTAAACTCAGCCTACTATAAGCTGCTTGACATGCCAGCCAAAAAAGAAAAGAAAAGAGAGAAAGACAACTCCCTGAAAGTTCATTCCTAAATGTGAAAGTCATTGCCTAACTATGCTAAGCACCCAGGTTTCACAGTTTCTGAAATCATCACCATCTTCCTCAGAAAACTCCCAGGAAATAGCCTCAGAAGAGAGGCCAACCGAATGCTGTGGAAAGTAACTAAATCAGATGTGACCAAGAAGACCACAACACAGACTCAGCGTCAACCCAGATGGCCAATAAACCATTTTTCATGTAGCAGGTCCTCACTTATTGGTTATGAACGGGCGTAGACTAATCATATTTCAGAACAGAGGGAAAATGTACAACATGCCGGATGGACAAAGAATTAAAGTTTTTCAGTGAATCCTTTTGGAGCAAAGACAAATGGTAAGGAAATAAAAGAGAAAGATCTTTGTTGAAGAAAGCCATTTTACTTATTTATCGAACAGATACTTACAGAGTAGTTACTTTCTGTGAGAAGTCTGTAAGTACAGGGCTACTAGATAAACAACTGGCACTTTGAACCCAGCTAGAGATGCCTTGAAAGAGAGGCCGGCAATCTGTAGAGCCATGAAAGCCCTACGGAGCGGTTCTGCTCCACACATACAAGGTTGCCATGAGTGGGAGATGACTAGATGGCAACTGGCTTGGGTCTTTGTGGCTGGTTATGTGTCAGATTCTGAGCCTGGTACTGAGGATACAGTGGTGGTTCAGAGTTCCATATTACCACGTATATTACCTCTTTAATATCCATCATAACCCTGTGAGCGAGGCTTTCAGAATCCCCACTTTTACAAGGGAGGAAACTGAGTCTTAAATAATTAAATGACTTCAATTGTAACGGTAGAAGTTTTGTAACAAAAAGAGGAGAGTAGTTAATCTTACAGTCCAGAAACAGAAGACCCTAGGATCATCAAGGGAGAAGAGTACAAGCAGAATGCAGGACCCTATTCAGAGAAGCAGCAACACCAGAGATGGGGACATGGAGAGAGGGAGTAACTGGGGACTCTATATTCATGGAAAGAAAGGGACTGAGAGCTGGTGGCCAGGAGGCAGGCTTGCAGAAGGTGCCCTTTTGGTGGTTTAAATTATTATATATGCTTGAGTGTTTAAAAAAAAAAAAAAAGCGCTAAAATGAATAGAGAGACTTTCTGTTAACTAATGATACATGGAAGGGATTATAATCATTGTAATGAAACAAAGTATATGATTTGTTGAATGTAAAACTGATGATCTGCCTTGTAAACTTTCACTCAATTCACAATAAAAACTTAAAGAATTAATGAGTGTCTTGCCTAAGGGCGTAGTAGGGACTGACAATAGTCAGTCTCAGACCCGAGACCACAGATCTTTCTAATATACTTTGCTGCTTCTCAGCTCTAATTATAGCACAAAACTATAACTGTAGACCTGGATTGAAATCAGAACCAAACGTATGTGATAGCATCAAGCCACCAGGTGGCATTGAGTTCACGGAGGTCCATGTGCTCACTGCACTGGAATGAATGAGCTCTTGTCAATATCAGGGAGGCTCTATGCTGCAAAAGCCCCATCTCTCCATCCTGTTGTTGTTGTTGTTATGAAGTGCCGTTGTGAGAAATTCTCAAGATTGTCCATCTTGATGAATAAAGGATGCATGAGATTGCTAGACCAGACATAGGTTGTTGATTCACAGCCAGGGATATGTAAGCAGGATGGAGGAAGGGGGAAAAGAAATCTGTTCTAGGACTAGGAACTTTAAATAAAAATACAGTCATTAAGACCATTTGGACTACTCTGGGAGGAGGGAAAATGACATTTGGTGTAAAATTCCATAGTACCCAGTAAAAGGGGAACTGAAGGAGGGGTTTTTTTCAAGACAGGAGAATAAAACTGTTTGTGGGCTAGCCATGGGGCACATCTACCCATGTCTACTGGGTTGGGCACCAGATTTTGCAAAACTGAGTAAAGAAAACCCCACTCTCGCTAAAATGAGAACAGATTATATATCTTGAGCATTAGTCGGTATTGACAATGTTTCTTATACCATCCAGTTGGTTCCAATGCATAGAGACCCTGTAAAAGGTTTCCAAGGAGCAGCTGGTAGGTTTGAACCTTGTAGTTAGTAGTCCAGTGCTTATCTGACAGCACCACACCAGGACTCCTCTCAGTCCCAGATCTCCTGTGCTTTCACCAACAGCAAGCAGCTTCTCCTGTCTTCCTTCACGCTCCAGGTTTCTCCCCCAAGTCACTGCCTGGTCCTCCTCAGTCCTCTTTGCCAGCTCCTCTTCCTCAGTCATGACACATACAGCACTACCAGTCCATCTAGTGCTCTGATTGTGAACCTCACTACATGCTGGGAGCACATTCTTAACATACATTCTTAATTGCAGCCCTGGTTTGCCTCTGAATTACAGTGACCTGTCTATTCAACATCACCGAAGGAGCCCCAAGAACTCAGCCGTCTGAGGATGACTGCCGAAGAGGACGCATTTTCAACCTAAAATACAGTGACACCCCTTGAGAGCCAGAACTTGATGGAACCGCCTTGTTTTTTCTGGTCTCACAAGTTTTCGACCTTTGAAAGGGTCTTCCAACTTTTACCTCGCTCATTTTAGTGGAAAATACTTGAACTGTCCTTCTCTGGTAGAGTTCTGCCATGCACAGGCTCAGGCTTTCTCGAGTTTTAGTGTGTTAATGAAAGTGGTGGCTCCATATTGTATAATAAACACTGGGCTGCAAACTACAATGTCAGCAGTTCAAGCCCACCAGCCGCTCTGCAAGAGAAAGATGAAACTTTCTGCTCCTTCAGAAAGATTTAAAGCTTCAAGAACCCTACAGGCTTACTATCAGTCAGTAATGACTTGAAAGGACTTAACAACATTGTTCCTTCTAAAATGGATGTAATGATGAGGAATATGTATTTGAATTTTGAATTTTCACATTAGTTTGAATGAACATGGGGAAGTAGTTTAGGTTATCCAGAAAAAAGTCCTGGAATGGCACTGTAGGATAAGCACTAGAATGCTACCACAAGGTCTATGGTTCAAACCCTGCAGCTGCTCCAAGGGAAAAAGAAGAGACTGTTAGCTCCCGTAAAGATGACAGCCTCGGAAACCCTATAGAGGGTCACTATGAGTCAAAATCAACTCAACCGCATTTAACAACAATAACAGCAATGAGACAGAGAAGAAGAGGATGAGAAAACAAATTGTTCAAGGGAGCCAGAAAGAAGAACTTTTCAGGGAGATGGGAAAGGCTACCAAGTGTCAACCAGGTAAAGACATAAAGGAGCCTGGTTTTCTCCTTTTGTGATTAGACGAGTGTGTATCCCCCCCCCCCGTACACAGCCCCCAAACTATGCAGATAGACCACCCAATCTTCTCTCTACAGATAGCATGCCTAATGAGTTCCTTTTCTAGAAATAGAGCGGACAAGTCCCCTACCTATCCCCATAGGACTGATTTAAGAATCCAATCAAGGTACTCACCCAATGCGAGATGATTCAGGACTAGGAGGAATGGCCTCAGAACTGCTGATACCATCAATTAAAACCCAGTAGACAATGGCGCTCTGGTATCGTAGTGGTTACGAATCGGGCTGCGAACCTTAAGGTCAGCGGTTCGAAACTACCAGCTGTTCCGCGGGAGAAAGATGAGGCTTTCTACTCCCGTAAGGATTTACACCCTCGGAAACCCTGTACAGGGTCACTATGGGTCGGACCCGACTCGACGGCACTTAACAACAACAAAGACAATGGCGCAGTGTGGTGCCCAGGATCTGGGCTCGAAGCCAACATTCTTCCCTTACACAGCGGAAGTGCTTTGGGGCCCCTCATTCTCCTTGGTCTTAGGGAAAATGGCGGGCAGTGTTTCATTGTGTTGTACGCAGGCTCACTATGAGCTGGAACTGCCTCACCAACCCAACTAACAACAACTATGGCCCATCCCCTAGCACCCAGCACAGCCACCGGCTCCCGGAAGCTCGGAATGGATTACTTAATTACTTCATTGAAGAATGAAGGACTTCCAGGCTTGGAATGCCCATAGATCTTGAAAGTCTAGGTGGACAATCAGCACACACCTCTGTCACCTAACTGGATAGCACTCATGTTGGTAGGTGTAATGCGTTGAACTGTGTCTCTCAGAGAGACATGTAAGACCACACTTGAGCACTTCTAGGTCCCCTGCCCCTTTCTTGTCTCACACAGCCCTGTGAGTTCTAGCTGCACGTGAACCTCCTCACTGAGACAAACTCTGTTCCATTTCACATTAGGAGACTTCACTGTACACTGCTTTGCTCAAGTTGTTTATTACAATGCTAATTAACTCCAGCCATGGCATTGATCCTTAAAGGAGTCTACCACTTACACGTCTTCCAAGAACAATACACCCTATATCTGCTCTGTGTTTGCTTTAAGTCAATTATCTATCCATGATGAAAGAGCTTTCTAATCCTTAAATGACTCAATTTTTAAACAACCACTGGAATGGAGCATCAAAAAAGGCTTTTAAAGAGTCTAAATAAATTACATCCATTGATTTCCTCTTGAAGTCAAATGTAACTTACCCACCCCTCCCATGACTCCTAAAATTACTCTAACAGCTTTCCCTTGGAAACCACACTGAATTCTGCCTACAGAACCTATCCCAGACCCCTACACAAATTTATTCTACTATCACTGTTCTTACCTTAATTACAAAGGAGCCCTGGTAATAGTGGATTGTGAGCTGGGCTGTGGTTTAAGTATACCAGTTGCTCTGAAGGTAAAAGATGAGGTTTTATGCTCCTGTAAAGATTTATTGATAGTGCCATGGGCTGCCAAAAAGAACCAACAGGTCTGTGTTGGAAGAAGTGTAGCCACAGTGCTCCTTGAAGGCAAGGATGGCCAAACTTTGTCTTTCATACTTCAGACATATTGTCAGAAGGGACCAGTCGCTGGAGAAGGATATCATGTTTGGCAAGGTGGAGGGTCAGAGAACAAGAGGAAGGCCCCCAACGAGATGGATTGGCCAAGTGGCAGCATCGATGGACTCAAGTGTGGCAACAACAGTGAGGATGGCCCAGGAACAGGCAGTGTTTCATTCTGTTGTGCATAGGGTCACTATGAGTCATTACCAACTCAATGGCACCTAACAACAACAACAAAACAACAGTTCCACCACCTTCATTAAGCACTTGGCTGCTAACCAAAATGTTGGCAGTTGAATATAGGCAATGAATCTAAGGCAGAAAGACCTAGCAATCTTCTGCTAGAGGGATCACAGCCTAGGAAACCCTAGGACAGTTCTCCTCTGTCACATGGAGTCACTGTGAGTTAGAGCTGGCTCCATGCACCTAACACCAACACCAACAACAAACATTAGCAACGTGCATTTCCCAACAGTGTTGCTTGATTGAAATGGTTCTCAGGAAGCAAACTTGAATGTTTTAAAACAAGGTTAAGACTCCTGGGAAACTTGTAGTGAAAATACAGTGCTGGCAGAATTGAGGTATTGATTACCATCATTGGGGATCAAATATTCATGGAGAACCCCTGCATTAAACATGAAAGGGTTTATGTAACTAGCTGCCATGCATGTGGCCTCAAGTGCTACCCTGCAAGTCTTAACAGGAGCCATTAAGGGAAGGATTCTTCACACAATAAACATCTGTTCGTGCCCAAATGCCAAATATATTTTGTAACAGAGAATAAGGCTCACTCCATTTTAATGTAAGCCCCACTCAAGTCCAACATATTTCAATGTGTGACCAAATCATTTCTCCATAGCCAACAGCAATGCTACAAAGGTATTAAAGACTTCAAAGGGTATTCTTGCAAAGCAGACAGAAAGAAATCAAGGGGAAGACAGTAAACACCCAAGCCAACAAGACCCAAGGTCATATGCAGGAAGACCATGGGACTTGGATCCAGAAGATTACCAACTCTGGGAAATCATTAGCCCCTTTGAGTTCTGCTCCCATTGTAGTAAGATGAGTATATTGCCTACTTCACAAGGTTGTTGTGAAAACAAAGCGAAATAGCACACAGGGAAATGGTCACTTCTAAAGGAGCTCTGGTAGCGTAGTGGTTACGAATCGGGCTGTGAACCGCAAGGTCAGCAATTAGAAACTACCAGCTGTTCCACGGGAGAAAGATGAGGTGTTCTGCTCCCGTAAAGATTTACAGCCTCGGAAATCCTGTACAGGGTCGCTATGAGTCGGAACTGATTCCACGGCACATAACAACAACAACAAGGCACTTGTAAGGAGTGCTGGTAACCTAGTGGTTAGGAGTCCGGCTGCTAATCTCAAGGTCAGCAGTTGGAAACTATCAGACATTCCACAGGAGAAAGATGAGGCTTTCTGCCCCTGTAAAGATTTATGGCCTTGGAAACCCTATGCACAATCGCTATGGATCGGAATGGACTAGGTGGCACTTAACCAACACCACCAATGCACTTTTAACTTCCAGGTAGTGTTGTTGTACTTGTCAGGTACCATCGAGTCAGAACCGACTCACAGCGACCCCATGCACAGCAGAACGAAACAATGTCCGATCCTGGGCCAACCTCACTACCGCTGCCACACTTGAGTCCATCAATGATGCCACCTGGCCAATCCATCTCGTTAGGGGTCTTCCTCTTTTTCTCTGATCCTCCATCTTACCCAGCATGACATCCTTCTCCAACGATTGTTTCCTCAGGACAATATGTCCAAAGTATGAGAGACAAAGCTTAGCCATCCTGGCCTCCAAGGAGCACTCTGACTGCACTTCTTCCAAAACAGATCTATTGGTTCTTTTGGCAGTCCATGGCACTTTCAGTATTCTCCTCCAACACCACAACTCAAAGGCATCAATTCTTCTATGATCCTCCTTATTCACTGTCCAGCTTTCGCATGTATATGAGGCTATTGAAAACACAATGGCCTGGGTCAGGCACACCTTAGTCCTCAAGCTGACATCTCTGCTCTTCAATACTTTGTAAAAGCTAAGAAAAGGTCTTAAAGAGGGAATTGGAATTATGCAGAATATACTTTATAGATTACCAGGATGCCATAATGAAATAATTTCCTCTGCATATTGGAGACATCAGAAGAATAATGGGAGTAGGATTCCATCTCTAATCAACATTAACAGCGCTCAGGCCGCGAAGCTCCATTTACAGATGTGCTTTAGAATTTTCATGACTGACTGTCTTTTGATGCAAAAATAAACACCGAGGAGAGAGAGGAGATTGCCACGCCCTCACCCTCCACCCCCTCCGGTAACCCTGTCCCTCCCTGTCTTCCAGCGCCACCAGCGGTACCCAGGCAGTTGAGGGGCTGACCCCGCTTTAGGATTCGGTTTCAAATCCCTTTCTTTCCAATACTGAAAGGGAATCCATTAACATGCTGTCGACTCTTAATGAGCGTCTTGTCCTTTCCAAGTTAATATCTGAGGGAAGTTTCAATGATGAGCAAAATGGCAAAAAAGGGGAAGCACTGTGGGAAAAAATGTGCCCTCAATGTTCTTATCTGTATACAGCCGCTGCAACTGCTGAATACGTCTCTCAACCCAGGGCGGGGCTCCGGACCTGGGCAAAGCTGGAAACGCCACAGGAAGGTCTGGAGCGCCCTCTAAGGGCGACCTAGCGCAAGCGCTGGCCTCTGCGCCCCGCGGAGGGAAAGGAAAAGGCCGGTCTTGGCTGAGCAAGAAGACAGATGCTTGGAGAAAAATGTGCCTTCAGCTGACATCACCTTCCACTCAGGGGCATACAACTTTCTTACTAAGTGTTTCTAAATTTTACCCATCGGCTCAGACTGAAGAGTTTTCCTTAATGAAGAAATAATAATAGCACAACTCCCAAAACTAAATTCAGATTTCTTTGTAAATTCTTAGAAGGAAGAGATCCTAGGATGCTCACTCATACGAATAGCTAGTACCACCATTACTGCCCTCACATAGACATACCGAGTCGATACAGGAGCAATATGGTTCGATGGTAGAATTCTCACCTTTCAGATAGAGACCCAGTCAATCAAGGTACCCCATGATGCTGCCATGTCATTGGAGGCATATTGCTCTGATGTTGAAGAAGTTTCAGCGGAGCTTCTAAACTAATACAGATGAAGAAGAAAGGCCTGGTAATCTATTTCCAAAAACTCAGCCAGTCAAAACCCTATGGATCACAAGGTCTGATCTACAACTGGCCATGAAGTAGCTGGTGGGTTCAAACTGACAAGTTTTTTGTTCGCAGCTGAGAGCTTTAACCACTGTAGCACCAGGTTCCTTTTAAGAGCTTCTGAAACCAAGCTTTAATTATAACTCAAGAAAAGTCTAAATTTCATAAGGAGCCATGAAAAGAAAAGCCTTTCATCAGCACAATGTGATGGGGTCTTGCCTGAAATGTTTGCTTGTGGGCTCCCATCCCACGCCCACTCCTTAGGGTAGGTAAAATAATAACTGCCCAAAGAAGACCACATCCTAATTTTAGAAGCTGTGACTCTATTGCCTACATGCAAAAGAGACTTGGCAGGTGTGAGTAAACGAAGGGGCTGATCTTAAGGAGACTGTGTTGCATTATTTTGTGGCTGCAGTCAGAGGAGTCTTTACAAGTGAAAGAGGGAGATGGGAGGGTCTGAGCCAGGGAAGGAGATGGGAAGGTGGAATTAGAGCTCAGAGTGACATCATGGAAGGAGTCACAGGCCAAGGTATGTGACACCCTCTGGAAGCTGGAAAAGGAAAGGAACTGGACTCTCCCTTGCCTCCCTGGAGGAACTCAGTCCTTGATTTAAGCCCAGTGAAACCCACCCCAGACTTCTGACTCCGGGACTGTAAGACAATACATTTGTATTGGTGGGGCACTGTAGGATAAGCACTCAACCTCAAGGTTGGTTTGAACTGCAGGTCTGTGGTTCAAAAATAAACACTCCTCTGAAACCCTATACAAGGTTGCTATGAGTTGGAACCAGCTTGATGGCACACGACAACAAGAAGCCACTAAATGGGTGTCAATTTGTTACACAGTCATAGGACATACCCCCCACCCATTATCTTCAGGGAATGGGTCTTTATGGAGAAGCCCTAGTGACACAATGCTGAAGCCCACCAGCTGCTCCTCAGAAGAAAGATGGGGCAGCCTGGGAAACCCCTTGGAGCAGTCCTACTCCAAGTCATAAATGACTCCTCAGCGACCAATTAGGACTTGTTGGTTGTCTGTATGAAGTCAATAAGGAACTCTGGTACCATAGTGGTTACAGGTCAGGCTGCTAGCCTCAACTGCCAGCTGTTCTGTGGACAAAGATGAGGCTTTCTGCTCCCGTAAAGATTTACAGCCTCAGAAACCCTATACAGAGTCGCTATATGTCGGAAACGACTCCACAGCATACAACCAACCAAACAACCAAACAACATGATTTCATTAAAAACATGAAAAAACTTAGGTTCTGGCACTATCCAGTGATCACTTCCCAGGGACAGGCGTGGTCAAGGTGTTAACTATCTGTGTCTTATTGATCACATTGTGAAATTACTTTTAATTCTTCAGTAATGAAGTTCATGCTGATGAACAAAACAGGTCTACCATCTGGTGGGCTCCGAAGCACATCATAAAAGGGAAGAATATTCTCAGGCTGCAGGATAATGTACTGGACTGCAAGACCAGTTTGAACAGCAAGGTTGGCAGTTCAAACCCCACCCCCACCCCCACAGTTGCTCCTCAGAAAACTAGACGGGGTCACTATGAGTTGGAACCAACTTGACGGCACTTAGCAACAACAACTCTCAAAGAGACGTCCCTAGATAGTACAAATGGTCAAGTTCCTCAACTGCTAACCAAAAGGTTGGACGTTCGTGTCTATCAGAAGCACCTCAGAAGAAAGTCCTGATGATCTACTTCTGTAAAACTGGTCATTGAAACTCCTGTGGAGCACAGTTCTACTCTGAAACACCCACAGTCAGAATCAACTCAACAGCAGCTGGCATCTAATCTCCAAAAGAAAAGAAATAGAAAGGAAATGAGGAAAGGGACCTCCCTATCAACCACTTATGGGAAAGGAAACTTTCCATTGAGTAGGTCCTTATCAAATGGAGACCCCAAGGTCACAGACTCACACCATCCTCCTTGGTCTTTAACCTCCTTCCCTTGCCACATAACAGTGGTTCTGAAAATGTTTAATCTCAGGATTTGTCTTATTCTTACATGAATGAGGACCCCAACAATCCACTGATACCTACTGTATTCAAAATTAAAGCAGAGAGAAAATTAAAGAATACATTTATTCATTCATTTTAACACCACAATAATAAACCATTACATGTAGACATAAATAAAATATTTTATGAAAAGTAACTGTACTGCCCCAAACAAAAAGAACTATATTGAGAAGCCCAGCATTGTCTTACATTTCTGCCAAATCCACCCCCAAAAGAAGAGAGCTGGGTTCCTAACATGCTTCTGCATTGAATCTATTGTCATGAGCTGTTAAGTCAGATGGGCCTCAAGAAGGTCCGACCTTCACAGAGATATATAATTAGAAGAGGGGAAAGTATTTTGGAAGGTCTTTGATACTACACCAAAACTCATCAAATAGCACTTTTTTTTAAATGTAGAATCTAGAAACCATACGGATGTTGATTTTTCCATATTTTGCAACATTAGAACCCACAGGTCTCTCTTGCACTTCATGTGAGTCTGTTACGCTCACACCATTTGTGATGCTGAGGGCCCCGCTGATCATTTGGATTTGCCACTTCACTCAGCGATGCGTATCATCCAGATGTTTTATGACAGAAGATTTAAACCTCACAGTCATTTAAATTATCACCAATCTCATCAAGAAAGCCTTCAAGCTCATGATGGTGGAAACCAGTTTGGCAAAATTTTTAATTCACTCAAATGTTCAATTTTTTATGACTGGCAAGAAATGCTAGCATTTCTTAAAACATGGTTGCCAAAACCCCAAGTTAGAATAACTATAGTTGGTCAGTAGTCATGGTAAACATGCTTGTAACTCAAACCTTCACACAAGTGTCTTCCCTCAGGTTTACACCACAGGACACGTGGTAGCCAGCAGAAGTGGTTTATGCTTACGTCCTATTTCTTCATAGCAAGTATGAAAAGGGCAGGATTTGATCAAATTAATAATGTATACTGTAGCACAGTGGTTACGAATCGGGCTGTGAGCCGCAAGGTCAGCAGTTCGAAACTACCAGCTGATCCTCGGGAGAAAGATAAGGCTTTCTGCTCCCATAAGATTTATAGCCCTGGAAGCCCTGTTCAGGGTCACATAACAACAACAACAACTGTTGGATCAAGGCTATTCTTAATGGAAACGGGCCCATCTTTCTTCAATTGCAATGGCATGAAAAATCCAACGACGCCTGACCCAGTTTGATGGCACAACCTTGATTCACGCTCAGGCAACTGCAGCGTTTACTTTCCAAACGTTGGACTACTTGTGCAAATGTCAATACGGTGAGAATGACCAACAGTTTAGTAATTTTCAAAAAGTAGTTTTGACCTCGTGGATCCCTGAAAGGCTCTTGGGGACTCCCCTATGTTCCCACAAACTCTACTTTGAGATCTGCTGTTATGTACCATGCTACCAAATGGGACGTCACCATCTGCCTCTCATCCCCCATTTCTCTCCATCAGAGGGCCTGTGGTCCTAAACTGCCACCTCACTCCCAGGTGATAGCTGCTCTGGAAGAAGTACAGCCAGAATGTTCCCTGGAAGAGAGGATGCTGAGATTTCATCTCTCCTACTGTGGACATAGGATCAGGAGGGACCAGTCCCTAGAGAAGGACTTCATGTATGGGAAAGTAGAGGATGGCAGAAAAAGAGGAAACCCCTCAGTGAGATGGATTGACATAATGGCTCCAACAACTGGGATGGGGTGAAAGACCAGATGGTGTTTTATTAGAAACTGTCTATAGAAACTGCAAGATCTGTGGTTCAAACTCATCAGCCACTCCTTGGAAACCCAATACAGGGTCACTATGAGTCAGAACCAACTCGATGACACTTAACAACAGCAACACTTATAGAGAAAGGAGTACTGATGACAATGTGAGTTAGGCACTGGAGTGCTAACTACAGGTTGGAAGTTCAAACCCACCAACCTCTCTGAGAGAGAAGGATTAGACTATCTGCTCTTGTAAAGATTTACAGTCTGGGAACCCTATATAGGCTTGCTAAGAGATGGAATCACAGCAAACTTTTTATCTTTAGTAAAGATTGGGGTTACTTCTTCTTCCTCTTGATAAGTACCATCAAGTCAGTTCTGACTCATAATGACACTAGAAAGAGTTTCCAAGGAGCAACTGGTGGGTTAGAACTTCCAAACGTTCAGTTAGCAGTCCAGTGCTTATCTTATAGTGACACACCAGGACTCTGAACCACTCCTAGTGTTTCTTAAATTGTGCAGACAGGTAACAAACCTCTATCCCTATGTATCAGGTCTACAATGTGAGGTTGGCATAGTAATCAACTGGCAAACCCCACAGATACAAAAGGGCGTTTGACAAACACCAATGGCCCCCTCCCTCCACCTTCTGAGAAGAACTTTCCCAAGACCAACCCAACTTTGCCCTCACACAAGATTTTCTTCAAGGGTCAGAAAGCTGTTGCTAAGTGCCATCAAGTCTATTTCAACTCAAAGTGACCCCATGGGACAGAGTATAATTGCCCCAAAGGGTTTCATAAGAGTCCTGGTGTGGTGCTGTGGGTTAATGCGCTGGACTGCAAAGTTGGTTTGAACCACAAGGTCGGCAGTTCAAGTTCACCAGCTGCTCCTCAGAAACCCTATAAAGGGTTGCTATGGGTTGGAACCAACTCAACAGCACATAACAACAACAACAGCAATTTCTTCTAGGATCCGATCCCCAGGTCTTTATTCAGCAGAACCGCTTGGATTTGAATTACCAACCTTTCATGTAGCAGCCAAGCACTTAACTGTTGAGCTACCAGGACTCTTTGAAATGCCATGCCAAGACACTAATCTCACCACAAACCGGGGAACAAATGATCAATTCAGATTCTTTGACTGAGTTCTGTATGAACCCAGGCCCCTCCCCCAGTCCTGCCTTCATCCACTGCCATCAAATCAATTCTGACTCTTGCTGTTAAGTTCCGACTCACAGCAACCCAGTATAGGATTTCCAAGGGGCGACAGGTGGGTTTGAACAGCCAATCTTGTGGTTCAAACCAACTTTGTGGTCCTGCATTTGTCCTGTAGCACCACACCAGGACTCCAAAGCCACCCTATATAGGGTTACCGAGACTGTAAGTCTTTACAGGAGCATAGCAGCTGGTGGTTTTGAACCTCTGACCTTGCGGTTAGGAGTCCAGAGCTTATATGCAGTGCCACCAGGACCAGTCCTGACTCAAATCCAGGGCTATGACAAAGCACATGCTCTTATTTCAACATGTTTCCATTCATTTGAAAGGAAATTGCTAGGTGACTTACAGGAGCAACAAACTTGAAATTTAAAAATATATATAGATAAAATGAAATATTATCATAGTTTGAATCTATTTTTATTAATATATCTTTATTGTGATTTTAGGATTACATTCCTACCTGCTCATGGGGGAATTTATGAAATGTTGACAAAATACAGAAAATTTAACGAAGAAAATCGAAATCTCACATGACTACCCTGAGATGATGGCCACTGCGTGTCCACCCATTTATAGAAAAGTATAACATGTCTGACCAGCAAGCATGATTGTATGGGTCTCCTAGTAATCCGTCGTAGACTTGAATAACAGTGGGCGATACTTCTCTCTTCTATTTTGCTTTTTAATTCACCCCAAGTTTACTACATGTGTACTTAGCTCTTCAGTGTAACCTGTAAATCACTCCTGTTTGAAAGACAGCGTCTCTTGGATCCAGGTGGTCTGCCACTATAAATATGGCTCTGGGGAGATTTCTTAGAGAAACTGGATTCCTTACAAAGATTTGGGTGGGGGAGGTCCGACCCAGTGGCTCAGCCACCTCCATGCATTCATTAAAGAATCCAGGAAGCAGTTAAGGCACAAATGAGCTGATAGTGGCAGCAGTCTTGACTGACAGACAGACAGGGAGACTTCTGCAAAGCGGAGGGGCTACATTCAGTGGCCCTGATTTCTTCTTGAGCACGGGGTTACCTGCTGGCTGCTCTGCCTGCTTCTTTCCTTCTGGTATTTCATGCGCCTTTCACAATATGCTTGTCCTCCTTTGTCTGGCCATCATTTGCTGCAAATCCCACATCAGCCCAGTGGAGAGGAGTGCCAACAGGCGTTCCAGCTCCAACATTCCACAACCCAGTGATTCACTGAGCAGAGAGCAAAAGATGGGACTGTACAGAGTGAGGCAGGATTTGGGGAGTGATCCCCAAGGAGGCTTCAGAAACACTTGCGTTTAACCCATCGAGCAGGTGGCCGTGCCATCTATAGGGACCACTGTAAAGCTGGAATCACTATGACTCCAGTTTCCAGTTTAGCACTGGTTCCAATTCGAGTCTGCTTTCTGAAAACAAAAACTCTTTCAACACTCAGAACAAATTTTACTTAGGAGGGAAAATACAAAACCTGGGCTGTAGGTGGGGAAGTTAGAAGACTTTAAAATCATCTTATTTCTGTCAAATACTGTTCAAGAAAATAATCAGTGAATGTTTTCCTTTAGATCACTACCAGAAAGGGAAAAACCAACAACAACCCAAAAACCTACAGCTGACACAGCTTATATGAAAAACTGGCACTCGTCAATGGAGAGGTTGGCAGTAAATCTGAACCCACACTGCTGCCACCCAAAAGAGCCACAAAACAATGTGGCCCCCAGCCGAACCCCTTTTCCACGGTAGTAAGAGAGCAATAGCCACACTCAATAACACCAACCACCAAGTAGCCCACATTGGAACTGCGTCTGAATTTTTATAACCCGGCAGGGAGTGCACAGGATAAACAAAAGTGTAGAGTTCTTAGATTCCTACAAACCGACGACATAAACGAAAGCCACACAGTTTAATGTGTGCAATGCCTGCACGAAAAGTAGGAACAAGGACCACCAAAAGCTTAAGGATGGAGAATGAAATAAAACAAAAAACAACAAAGGAGTCTCTCCCTGTGGGAAATGTGCAAGAAATCTGACAACAGCCCGCAGGCACATTTTGCAAAGCACATTTCTGCCCCCTAAGACAACTACCCTCCCAGCTCCACCCGCCCTTCTCCCATGAAGAGTGTGAGGTCCACGCGCCTAGTTCCTTACTTTCCTTTCAAGCCAACTACCCGGTCCCATTTAGATATTTTGTATCCTGCAGGCGCCAGCCCAGCTCCGGGAACCCCGCGCCTGCTGCACAGCTAGAGCGCAGTTCTCCCTGGCGCCAAGATACAGCGCCCATGGCAGCCTCAGGTTCTCTTTTAGCTCTTCAGAAACCATCCTGCCTCTCTGCCTTTCTGCTGGTCTCCTCAGCAGCCCCTTCCAACCACCATCCCTGCGCCAGACAGGTGAACACAAGCGTCTGTACGCGCGCTCTAGCGCCCAGGGGGCAATCCTGGGCATTTTGCTCCGCCACCCGGAGTTGTTGCCTGTATAAAGTTACCTGGCACAAGGCTCCTGACCGCGGTGGCAGTGCCTCGAGCGCTAAATCCCCAGGCAAGACGGTGGCCCAGCGCAGCGCCCAGTGCCCCAAGCCCCCACCCCTCGTGCTCCCGACCCCGCGAGCAAAGAGGACGCCCAGGTTAGTGACACGCAGCTAGCAGAGAGCGTTGGAAAGACGCGGCGGGAAGGTGCAGAAGGTCGGGGCCGCGAGTACCTGGAGCTCCCACCGAGGCGGCTACAGCCAGCAGTGCGGCCAGGAGCAGCAGCGGCGCCCGGGGCGGCGGACAGGGCGCGCGCCGGGGCGCACGGGCCGCGGGTGCCATTGGGAGGGGGCAAGCCGGGCCGAGCGCAACAGAGAGGCAGTGGACCAGGCGCAGGGCCGGGCCGGCAGCTCGAGGCGTCGCCGTCGGTCACGGGAGTCTGCTATCTGTGGCGTCCGCGCCCTGCCCAACGATCGTGCTGGCCGCGCGCTCTTGCGGCTCAGCCACTGGGGCTGCCCATCCCTTGCCGCGCCTTTCTACGCGAGGGCTCCCCCTGCCGGCTCGGGCCGGAGCGCTGGGCGGGCCCGGGGGATGGGGCCCCAGCAACTGGAATCTACCAGTCTTGGTGCTTCTGAAAACTCCGAGGTTTAAGCACTCGGCAGCTAACACAAAGGTTGACAGTGCAGCGGAAGAAAGACCTGGCTATCGGCTCCCAAGAAGATTGTTGTCTAAGAAACTGGGGTAGTTGTGCTCTGCCTAATAAGGCTGCTAAGAATGGATTCGACGTCAATCAGCAACCATGTGCCAGAAAAACTGTCCAGGGAAGTTCTTCCCCCAGTCTAACCTCTTCTTCTCTGTCTAGGAAATGGCCCAACGTTTGCAATCGCTTCCCAGCGCCACATGCACTTTGTCCTCTTACATTAATGCCTCAAGTTTCCACCGTGGGAACCCGGACCAACAGCCTTCACCTGATCTGCACCCTTCTGGGATTTAGCCCACTTGCCCACACGCCTGCACGCCCACGAGGTATTTGTGGAGTGTCCTCAGACACTGGATTGCTGTTGACTGTGGTTTCTGCGGAGCACGTGGTCCTGGGTTACAAGGACCCCTGGGTAAGTATAAGAAGGCCTGGTGACGCAGTGGGTTAAGTTTATGTTGGCAGTCAAAAAGTCCGAGGATTCACACCAGCCAGAAAGAGAAAGATGAGGCTGTCGGCTCCCGTAAAGACTCACACACAGTCTGGGAAACCCCATGGGGTTTCTACTCTGACCTGCAGGGCCGCTGAGTGGGAATCCACTGAGCGGCAGTGTGACTATAGCCAGGTGGTAAGCGTGCATCGGTCCTGGCCAGGGAGTTCACCGAAGTTTCATTTCAGCACCCCACAGGGATCTCCTGGTCGGCAGCGCCTCCAGAGGCGGCAGCGACTCCTGCGACAAGAAAGTCTGGGCTCCAGGGACGCACTGCGATCCACTGCCTGCAGACATGAACCTGCTAAATCCCACCACCTGGCACCGATTCAGCCTCTCATCTCAACACCCAAAACTTGGCCAGACGGACCCAATCCGAGAAAGTGAGGCCCTTTACTACTTGAACGACCAGAACCAAGACTTAACGTTTATTTTCCGTCTCTGGTGTAGCACTGTAGGATAAGCTCTGGACTGCTAACCGTCAGGCAATCACTATACCAAGCACAGTAAATTCTAGAAAATTCTGGAACAGCATTGCCATGCATTTGTTCACTTGACAAATATTTATTATGTGTCCACTGTTCTAGGAGGCTAGCAGTGACCAAAAACTAGCCAGAGACACATTCAGGTAATGAGATCGCATGTTGTGAGGGCTTCCTGGGCCCCCAGAAACTGTGTAGGCAGACCTGGATTCTGATCAGACAGGGCACGTCCTGAAACCTAAAGAATCGCAGAATGCTGGGTCTTGAAATGCTTGGAGCAGAAGGATAGTGATGGAAGGGAGAGAATTAGCTAGATTCTGGGTTCATTTGGAAGGTACAGGAAGAGATGTCCTACTTGCTGTGGGGAAATGAAAGAGAATTGAAGATAAATGAGTCCCGTTTTCCTTCCTTGGTTAGTAATTCTCCTTCAGAACTTTTGTAAGTACAGGATTTCATGCTTTATTTTAGCTTTAATAAAATGAACACATGAAATAATATACAGGCCCACAAGGTAAAAGCTCCCCTCCTTGCTCCTGAAATGTACATGCATTCACCTACCTCCCCTACCCTTTGCTGATGAAAGCAAATTTCCTGTGTGGCCATTTCAGAGGGAAGCCTGAGCAAGACTCCTATACATTTCACAGTTATGATGACCTGGTAAGAGCAACCAGCTCTTGTTACTGTCAGATATTAAGAGAAATTACTAATGTTTATGTAACCTGATTCTGATTCGATATCACACACATTAGCCCCAGTCACTACAAGCACTGTGCATGGGTCCCCTGTGTTGTTCTTCTTTTACACTGTGTTTACAAAATAGTGTTGATGATTGGGGGGCAGGCTTGTAGTGTATACCCTTTGGTTCAGTGATGATGCATGGAGGGGATTGTAACCATGATAATGAAACGATATACGATAGGATGAATGTAAAACTAATGTTCCCCCATGTAAACTATCACATAATTCACAATAAAACATTAAAAGAAAAAACAAAATCCCTACTTGAGGTCATCTTGGATGATCATCTAAGCTTGCTTTTTCCATTATCAATAAGAAAAATTAGAATAGCATTTTAGTCTATCTTAGGCGTCCTGGTGTGGCACTGTAAGATAAGCACTTGACCACAAAGTCGGTTTGAACTGCAAGGTCAGCAGTTCAAATCCACCAGCTGCTCCTCAGAAACCCTATACTGGGTCGCTATGAGTCAAAACCAACTCTATGACACTTAACAACAACAACCACATAGGAATGTCAGGACATGTTTCTAAAGTACAAAATCTTTGTATGTAAAAAGAACTAGAACCTGAGCTCATCTGTGTGGATGGAGACAGATTCTTTAGGGCA
This sequence comes from Chrysochloris asiatica, assembly GCF_000296735.1. Lineage (NCBI taxonomy): Eukaryota > Metazoa > Chordata > Mammalia > Afrosoricida > Chrysochloridae > Chrysochloris > Chrysochloris asiatica. Next base: position 8,538,442 of record NW_006408635.1, on the reverse strand, counting down.
GAAAAGAACATGTAGAACTGAGTTGGAGGTGGGCTGCCAGATTGCCTAGTTCCAGAGGGAGATGTTAATCCAAGGGGGCTTCAAAAAGTGCATGAAAAATTTTGAAGTAAAAGATAACAGAATTTTCCCACAAACTTTTGGAAGACCCCCTCATGATTTTACTTAGATGAACAAAACAGAAGCTGCACCTGATAGTTTAAGAGATGA
>NW_006408635.1:8534676-8537813 GCF_000296735.1 Chrysochloris asiatica | reverse complement strand
AGTTGAACACTTAACTGTTTGCAACATCCAGGGACCTCCAGGTTGACTTGTTAAGTGCTATCAAGTCAGTTTTGACTGATAGCAACCCCATATGGAGTTTCCAAGGAACTGCTGGTGAGTTTGACCCACCAACCTTGCAGTTGAAACTGACCATGTAGTTGAGTGCTTATCCTACCAAACCACAAAGTTGACTAGAAGGAAGAAAATTCCAACATGGTTGTAGTTTTGAGGTGATCAAACCTAAGACCAATGACTACGGCTCTCACAGCTATTGTTTTTTTAAGTCTTTAAATCTGAAAGTACTGGTACTTGGGAGTTTCTTTTAGAATTTTTTTTATTAAACATATATTCAAATTTATCATTGAATCAGAATTGGGATACATAAACATTAGCCATTTCACTGAATAAGTAACAGTATTAAGAGCTGGTCTCTCTAACACAGTCATCAGAACTCTGAAATGTAAGGAAGTCTTGCCCGGGCTTCCCTCTGAAATGGTCACACAGGAAACTTGTTCCCATCAGCAAGTTGGGGAGGTAGATGAATACACATACATTTCACAAGCAAGGAGGGGAGCTGCCCCTGGGTGAGCTTTTATAATGAACGTCTGCAAATCATTCCATGTGAAGCGTGAAATCCTGCACTTAAAATAGTTCAGATGTAAGATTACTGACTAGGGAAGAAGGATGTGCCTTTGGACTCAGATACTGCCAGTTGTCTTCCATTTCCCCACATCCAGTTAGGCGGGACATCTCTTTTCTGTCCCTTCCAATTGTACCCAGAATCTCATTGGTTCTTACTTCTCCGTTGCACAGCAGAGCTGAAGGAAATCTGCACTCTCTAGAATTCTATAAATGGTGGGAAAAGAAAATGTTGTTATGTATTTTGTTGTTGTTAAGTGCATGGAGTTGGTTCTGACTCACAGAGACCCTGTATAGGGTTTCCGATACTGTTAATCTTTGCAGGAACAGAAGGCCTCATCTTTCTCCCTCGGAGCGGCTGGTGGGCTCAAACTGCTGACCTGACTTTGTGGTTCACAGTCCCAGGCTTACCATACACAGCTGTTCCATCAAGTCAGTTCTGACTCACAGCAACCCAATGCAGAACAGAAGGAAACGCCGTCGAGTCCTGCGTGCAGAGCAGAAGGAAACGCCGTCGAGTCCTGCGTGCAGAGCAGAAGGAAACGCCGTCGAGTCCTGCGTGCAGAGCAGAAGGAAACGCTGTGCAATCCTGCACCATCCTCACAGTCCATGCCTGAGCCGTTGTTGCAGCTAATGTGCCATCAAGCTCCAAAGGACCCTTCCTAGTTTCCCCTGACACTCTAGATTTAAAAAGAAAAAGAAAAAAACATTGTTAAGTGTTATAGAGTCGGTTCTGACTCATAGCAACCCATCCTGATGGGTTTGAACCACTGACCTTGTGGTTAGCAGTCCAGTGAGATAAGCAAGTAAGTTTCAGCATGTAAATTTCATCTTGCTATAGGAGAAAGAAGACAGAGATACTTCAACTGGCAACATAAGCCAATCAATGAGATGAAATGAAATGAAGCTCTTTCTTTTTCTAGTATGTTGTGTGGCATTCTAGGATAAACACTGGACTGCAAGATCAGTTTGAACTATGAGTTGATGGTTCAAACTCTCCAGCCGCTCCTCCGAAACCCTATTTAACAACTTTACAACAAGCAACAACAGTATACAAAGGAGCCTTGATGGTTCTGTAGGGAAAGCATTGGACTGCTATCCACAAGGTTGGTAGTTCAAACCCAACAGCCGCTCTGAGGGAGAAAGAGTCACTCTGAGTGAGTACATTGTACAAACCTCTTCTAAGCTCATGTGTTCTGATTTGCATGATAACCTCACAGCACTATTCTAATTTTCTAATAGAAAAACAAGGCTTGGATAGGACATGGGGCTTGCAGTCCAGGGTCTGTAAACTCAAATCTCTGACCCCAAGGGAAAGCACCTCCTCCTGGAGTCTCCTCTCTGTCCAATTTTCCTTTCAAGCATCACTATGAAGACAGGACAAAGAAACCAGGCTCCACCTGCCCCATGTTCAGGGCAGGGTCATCAGCTGTGCTTCTTTATCCTCCAAACGGCAATCCCTGCTTCTCAGCATACCATTACAGAGACCTCCGTCATCTTCTCGGCATTTGGAATGTGTGGGAAAGAAAAGGTGTTTCTTAGCAAAACGGCTGTAAATCCTTCAGTGCCTGAAATGTGCTTCCTCTGCACAGAAGTTCTGACTTGTTTCCACCTCAAGGCAATGCCAAGGCAAGTCCCTGGTTTTGTACAAAAATACTTCAGTTTGTGAAACAGGCAGGATTAAGATGTCAGGTATCCAGCCCAGTCTTTCAGTTGGGAGGTTCTGAATGGGACTGCTTCTTTTGGCATGATGTAAACTAGCTGTCCACAGACCTATGTCCTAGATTTCTGCTCAATGGTCAATAAGACAAACATCAATGGTGGCCGAGTTGACCCTGACTCATGGGGCCCCCGTATGTGCTGCATAAGGTTTTTAATGACTCATTTTTCAAAAGTAGATTGCCAAACCTTTCTTCCACATGCCTCTGGATAAATTTGAATTCCTAAACTTTCAATTAGTGGCCAAGTGCATTAACATCATCTAAATGGAAACATTTAGATAGTCCAATCTTACCAACTGACATTGTCAAGCACTACATGACTTGGGTTATACTGAGACAAATCAGTCACTGAATTACTCATGTAGACAACATCTGTAGACTGCCTCTTTCATGCCAGGTTACATGCTGATGCGCACCTGTTTTAGAGTGAGGTAATTTGTGTAAGGTCATTAATAGCACATGCAAGTAAAATTTTACTAAAGGTAATTCAAAAATGGCTGTAATAATACATTGACAGGGAGCTGCCAGAGGTTCAAGCCAGATTCAGATGAAGATATGAAATGAGGGATATCATTGCTGACATCAGATGGATCTTGGTTAAAAGTGAGAATACCAGAAAGATGGTCTTTTATTGGCTACACAAAGGCTTCTGAATATGTGGATCAGGACAACCTATAGTCAGCATTGTAGACAATGAATATTCTGGGAACACTTATTTGTACTCATGAGGAACCTGTACATAGAATAAGAGACAGTCATTGGAACAGAACAAGGGGA
>NW_006408635.1:8528634-8534431 GCF_000296735.1 Chrysochloris asiatica | reverse complement strand
CACAGCCTTTGATATGGGTTGTACCTCAGTGTAAAGAAAACAAAAGTCCTCATAACTGGACCAGTAAATAACACTATGATAAATGGAGAAAAGATTGAAGTTACCAAAGACTTCAGTTTGCTTGGATCCACCATCAACATGCATGAAATCAGTAGTCAAGCAATTAAACAACGTACTGCATTAAGCATATCTGCTGCACAAAACCTCTTTTAAGTGTTTCCAGAGCAAAGATGTCAGTTTGAGGACTAAAGTGCGCCTGACCCAAGTCAGGGTATTTTCAATAACCTCCTATGCATGTGAAAGCTTTTCATCAGTGAATAAGGAAGACTGTAGAATTGATGCATTTAAGTTATGGTATTGGAGAAGAATATAAAGGTACCTTGGACTTCCAGAAGAAACAAACAGATGTGTGTTGGAAGAAGTACAACCAGAATGCTCCTTAGAAGTCATCATAGTCAGACTTCATCTCTCATACTTTGGACATATTATCAGGAGGGACCAGTCCCTGGTGAAGGACATCATGCTTGGTATAGTGGAGGGACATTGAAAGAGATCGAGTCCCCCAACGAGATGGATTGGTACAGTAGCAGCAACAATGGGCTCAAGCATGGCAGTAATTGCAGAGCCTGGCGATGTTTTGTTCTGTTGTTCATAGTGTTGTCATGGGTCAGAATCAACTCGACCAAACCTATCCACATTTGTACCTGAGGAAACAAAATGATCAAGACAGAGAGAGCCCCTGACTCCAAGAGTTCATAACCTAAAGAGAAAAGCAAACTGCTAAGAGTAATAATTACAATCTCATACAGCAAGTGCTATGATACTCAGGCCAAGAAGCTCAAAGAAATTGTTATAAATGTTGCTTATCTCTTCCCTTTATGCACCTTTTTTCCCAAGGACACTTTTAACCCTATATGCACTTTCTGCAGACAAACTCAGGGGCTCTTGTATTCTAATCCTATGGAATGAAAGCAAAAATCCACAGCGCCGTTTGGGGAGGAAACACTAGTAAACCTGGGTGGAACAAGACCTCAGAATGTACAGTTTTCATGTTGCAGTTGGCAGTTTTCAAAATTGGCCCAGACAGTGTGCTGGGAAAACATTGGCGTGGCTGACTTCCCAGCCTGTCTCTCCTGACTTCAACCTTTTGTGACGAGCCGAATGTACCTGCCTGTCAACCAGGTCCCTGCTTTGCTGTGTTCAGAGGTAGTCGTGCCAGCCACACATATCTCAGATCCCACGTGCTTTCCAAACAGGGAGCTAGTTGTATGATTCAGTGAGCCCCTGTGGTTCTAGTCCTCCCAGAAGCACCCAGGAAGAAAGGCCTGGTGAACTGCTTCTGGAAAATCAGTCACTGAAAACACTATGGAGTACAACTCTGCTCTGACACATATTTGGTCACCAGGAATTGGAATCAACTCAATGGCAACTGGTACTGGCAGGGAATACTTAATCCACAAATAAGGATGCAGACCTGCTGGTCACCTACAAAACGGCATCTGAACCAGCTGGCCACTCAAAGGGGCTTTGCCATCCTCAGCCAAGTGGGGCTGCACCTGGAAAGTCACAGAGAAGTCCAGTGAAATCCTAGAAAGCCAGCTGGACCCTTATCTTCAAAAGAAAACCCATCTCTGGTATGGAAATGGTACCTAGTACTACAAACTGTGGAGATGGTAACAAAGGAGACAGTTGACTGTGGGGACCCAAGCCCTTTTCTCCTGGGAGCCATATCCTTCTCAGACTACTTACTGCAGGCACACAAGTTCTTTCTGTACTGTACTTCCCCACTAAGGACCTGCTCACCTCCATGGTGAAGACTTTGTCTTCTGTTATTAGTCAACTCTTGCTCATGGGGGCCTTGTAACATAAGGTCCTGTATCATCCTCACAACCAGCATGTGCGAGCCCGTCACTGTGGCTGTGTGTCACTCTTCTCACTGAGGGTCTCCCTTGCCTTTGATGGCACTCTTCACCAATATGATGTCCTTCTTCAGCAATTGATCCTGCCTGATGTATAAAGCAAGCAAGTTAAACAATGCTTTATTGATTATGCACAGGCTTTCAACTGTGTGGACCATGACAGGCTCTGGACAACATTGTGGAGAATGAGTATTCCAGAACACTTAATTGTGCTCATGAGGAACCTGTACTTAGATTACGAGGCAGCCTTTTGAATGGTTTAAAATCAGGAAAGGTGTGTGCCAGGATTGTATTCTTTCACCATGCTTATTCAGCCTGTATGTTTAGAAATTAATCCAAGAAGCTGGATTATATAAAGAACCAGGTGGTATCAGACTTGGTGGAAGGCTCATTAGCAAACTGTGATATGCAAATGATACAACCTTGCTTGCTGAAAGTGAAGAGGGTTTAAAATATTTACTGATGAAGATCAAAGACCACACTCACCTCAGTGTAAAGAAAACAAAAATCCTCACCACTGGACCAGTAAATAACTTCTTGATAAATAAAGAAAAAGTTGAAATTGTCAAAGACTTCATTTTGCTTGGCTCCACCATCCACACTCATTGAAACTGCAGTCAAGGAATCAAATGATGCATTGCATTAGGCAAATCTGTTACATAAACCTTTTTAAAGTGTTCAAGAGCAAAGATGTCAGTTTGAGGACTAAGGTTCACCTAATTCAAGCCATGGCATTTTCAATCGCTTCATATACATGTGAAAGTTGGACAATGAATAAGGAAATCTGTCAAAAAATTAATGCAGTTGAGTTATGTTGTTGGAAAAGAATATTGAAAGTACCATGAACTTCCAGAAGAACAAACAAATCTGTGTTGAAAGAAGTACAACCAGCATGCTCCTTAGAAGCCAGGAGGGTGAGACTTGCTCCCCCATACTGTGGGTCTATAACTAGGAGGAACAAGTCCCTGGAGAAGGACATCATGCTTGCTAAAGTGGAGGGTCAGCAAAAAGAGAAAGCCCGCTGATGAGATGGATCGGCACAGTGGCAGCAGCAATGCGTTCAAGCTTAACAACAATTGTGATGTGAAGATGGCCAGGACTGGGCAGCATTTGGAAGTAGATCACCAGGTCCTTCTTCCTAGCCTGTCTTGGTCTGAAAATTCCATTGAATCCTGTGACCTCATTGGTATGTGAAATATCAGTTGGTCTATTTCCAGCATTACAGCAACACAAAAGCCACAACAGTATAATAAACTGACAGATAGATGATAGCACCTTCTTCTTTATTAAAAACAACAACAAAAAACTTCCATCCAATCAGTTCAGGATCATCTTGACTCTGTAGAACAGAGGAGACCTGTTCTGTGATGTTTCCAATGATGTAAATCTTTACGGAAGCATACTTTGTCCCGTGGAGTGACTGGTGGGTTTGAAACTCCGACCCTCTGGTTAGCAGCTGAGTACTTTAACCACTGTGTCTCTTTGTTGTCCTTGATAGGGGCCCTCGAGTCAATTCCAACTCATAGCAACTCAACACAACAGTATGAAATGTTACCCAGTCCTCCTCATCCTCAAAGTGTTGTTGTGTTGGAGCTCATTGTTGCTACCACTGTGACAATCCATCTCACTGAGGGTCTGCCTGTTTGTCTCTGACCCTCTACCAAGCATGATGTTCTTCTCTAGGGAGTGGTCCCTTCTGATGACATGACCAAAGTATGTCAGACAAAGTCTCACCATCCTGGCTTCCAAGGAGCATTCTGACTGTACTTCTCCCAAGACAGATTTGTTTGTTCTTATGGTTGTTGTTGTTGTCAAGTGACTTCAAGTTGGTTCTGACTCAGAGTCACCCTAGGCACAACAGAATGAAACACCACCCAGTCCTGCCGCATCCTTACAATGGTTACTTCTGAGTCCGCTGTTGTTACCACTGTATCCATTGCCTCCCCTTGGGAGTCTCTCGCTGACCCTCCACTTTACCAAGCATGATGTCCTTCTCCAGGGACTGGTCATTCCTGGCAACATGTCCAAAGTACAAGAGACAAAGTCTCACCATCCTCACTTCTAAGGAGCGTTCTGGCTGCACTTCTTCTAAGATAACATGTTTGTTCTTCTGGTAGTCCACGGTATTTCCAATATTTTAATCCAACACCACAATTCAAATACGTAGACGTTTCTGCAGTTTCCCTTATTCATGGTCCAAGCTCCACATGAAGCATCTGAAAATACCATGGCTTTGGTCAGGTCCCTTAGTCCTCAAGATGACCTCTTTTTCCTTTAACACTTTAAAGAAGTCTTTTGCAGAAGATTTTCTTAATGCAACACATAGTGTAATTTCTTGACTGTGGTTTCCATGAGTGCTGATTGTGGATCCAAGCAAAAATAAGTCTTTGACAACTTCAATCTTTTCTCCATTTGTCATGATGTTTATTGGTCCAGTTATGAGGATTTTTGTTTTCTTTACATTGAATGCAATCCACACTGAAGGCAGTCATCTTTGATCTTCATTAGTAAGTATGTTAAATCATCTTCACTTCCAGCAAGCAAGGTTGTATTATCTGCGTATCTCTGGTTGTTCATGAGTCTTCCTCCAATCCTGATGCCTTATTCTTCTTCATATAATCTGTTTCTCAGATTATTTGCTCAGCATACAGTCTGAATAAGTATGGTGAAAGAATACAACCCTGACACACACCTTTGCTGATTTTAAACATTCAATATCACCTTGATCTATTCAAATGGCTGCCTCTTGTTCTATGTAGAGGTTCCTCTTGAGAACAATTGAGCACCTGTAATACCCGTTCTTCAAATGTCATACATAGTTTGCTATGATCCACACAATTGGAAGCCTTTGCATAGCCAATAGCTTTCAGCTAACATCAATATGACATCAGCAGTGATATCTTTCACTTCAAGCTCTCTTCTAACTCCAGCTTGAATTTCTGGCAGTTTCCTGTTAATGTACTGTTGCAACCACTTTTTTATTATCTTCAACAAAATTTTACTTGTATGTGATATTTATGATATTGTTCAATGGTTTTCATATTCCACTGGGTTACCTCTCTTTGGAATGGAATGGGCACAAATGCGTATCTCTTCCAATCATTTGGCCAAATAGTTGTCTTCTGAATTTCTTGGCATGGACAAGTGAGCTCCTCCAATGTTGCATCAGTTTATTGAAAGATTTCAATTTGTATTCCATCAATTCCTGGAGCCTTGTTTTCCCTCAATGTCTTCAACGTAGCTTGGACTTCTTCCTTCAGTACCACTAGCTCTTGATCATATGCTGTCTTTTAAAATGGTTGAAGATTGGCCATTTCTTTTTGGTACAGTGATTGTTTATTCCTTCTATCTTCTTTTGATGCTTTTTTGCTCATGTTATTGATAGAATTCTTCAATATTTCAATACAAGGCTTGAATTTTTTTTCTTCAGCTTTTTCAACTTAAGAAATTCTGAGCCTGTTCATCCCTTTTGGTTTTCTAATTCCAGGTCTTTGCACATTTCATTATAATACTTAGCTTTGTCTTCTCAAGCTTCCTTTTGAGATTTTCTGCTCAGCTCTTTTATCTCCTCCTCATTTCGTCCACTTGCTTTAGCATCTCTATGCTGGAGAGCAAGTTTCAGAGTCTCTTCTGACATTCATTTTGGTCTTTTCTTTCTTCCTTGTCTTCTTAATGACCTTTTGCTTTCTGCCTGAATGATGTTCTTGATGTCATCCACACCTCTTCTAGTCTTCAGTCATTAGTATCTAATGCATCAAATCTTTTTCTGAGATGGTCTCTAAGTTCAGGAGGAATATGCTCAAGATCGTATTTTTTCTCACTTTGTTGTTGTTGTTGTCAGGTGCCATCGAGTTGGAACCAACTCATAGTGACCCCAT
>NW_006408635.1:8523885-8527754 GCF_000296735.1 Chrysochloris asiatica | reverse complement strand
TTGTTTTTCTAAAAGGGATTTGCAATTAATAAGTTGTTGTTCTTGAAAAACTCTATACCGTGATTTCCACCATCATTTCTATCACGAAAATCATATTTTCCAATTACTGATTCCTTCCTCTTTTTTCCCCAACTTCCTCATTCTAACCACTCATAGTTATCAATGCATTTTGATCGCATATTTGACCCATTTCAGACTGAGGAAGCTGTTACAGTTCTTCAATTTGGTCATCACTGGCTTTAGTGGGTGGTTAGTAAATTTGAATACTTGTATTAACTGGTCATCCTTGTAGTGATGTTGGTGGTGTGCCGTGGGGTCAATTCTGACTCATAGTGACCCTATATAGGGTTTTCAAGGCTGTAAATCTTTACAAGAGCAGAAAGCCTCATCTTTCTCCCACAGAATGGCTGGTAGTTTTGAACTGCTGACCTTTAGTTTAACAGCCCGACTCATAACCCCTACACGACCAGGGATCCTTGTAGGCACATCGACATTATCCTATCACAGATAGCATTGTACTTCAAGGCAGAATTTGAAATGTTCTTTTTCATGATGAATGGGATGCCATTCCTCTTCAATTTGCCATTCCCAGCATAATAGACCATATGATTGTCTGATTCAAAATGGCCAATACTAGTCCAGCTGAGCTCACTAATGCCTATGATATTGATATCAATAACATTCAATTTCATTTTTTACAACTTCCAGCTTTCCTAGATTCGTACTTTGTATGTTCCACATCTAATGTATATTTGCAGCTATTTCTTCTCAATTTGAGTTATGTCCCAATTGCAAATGAAGGTCTCAAAAGCCTTGTTCCATTCACATCACTATGGTCAATTCTAGTTTGAGGAGACACCTCTTCCCCAGTCATATTTTGAGTGTCTGCCAACTTTACAGGCTCATCTTCTGACACTATATCTGACAATGTTCAGTTGCCATTCATAAAGTTACTAACCATTTAGGAGTAGTCTGCCCCTCCTTCCTCCTAATCTGTCTTAGTCTGGAAACTTTGCTGAAACTTGTCCACCTTGGGTGAACCTGCTGGTATTTAAAATACCTGTGGCATAGCTTCCAGAATCACAGCAACACACAAGCCACCACAGTACAACAAAGTGACAAATGGGACTGCACTCACGAATATATGTCGGTTTGACAGAGGCTCTTTCTGCACATACATGTATACATACGTGCTTCAAATATGTCCCTGAATATAATAAGCACATGTTGTTGTTAAGTGTTGAATCTGTTTTGACTCATAGCAACTCTGTAGGTTTCTGAGGCTGCACGTATTTGCTGGAGCAGAAAGTGTCAGATTTCTCCTGCAGAGCGGCTAGTGGGCTCAAACCACCAGGCTTGTGGTTTACACAGTCCACTGCTTACCATACAGAGCCATGAGAATACAGGGGTAAAGCAATGAAAACTCCTTAACCACAAACAAATTCCCACAAAGAGAATGAGGCACTGGGCTTAGGGGCTCATGACCACAGTCTAATATTCTCCATCCTACTTTGATGAGTAACGATTGGGATTTTAAAAGCTTGTGAGTGACCATCTAAGGTGCAATGATTAGTCTTTCCCCATCTGGAGCAAACCCCAGCCCCCAGGACTCTTGAGACCAGAAGAACTAGATGGTACTCAGCTATCACTACCAACTGCTCCAAAAGGGATCACATTGGAAGATACTGGATAGAGTGGGAGTAAAATAAGTTCTTTTTTTTATTAAACAGAACTGAAAAAAAAAAAAAAATATATATATATATATCAGGCTTACTGTCTTGATAGAGACTAGTAGAACTCCCAGTTCTACATTTTGTCACCCTTCAAGCTTGGAATGAATTCATCCTCATGGCTCAACTTTCAGGCAAACTATAGACAGGCCTTCAACATAAATAATAACACCAGCAACATATGCACTCCCTAGAATAACCAATCATATGAGATCAAAAGGGCAGAGTTTGCCCAAGAATGTAGCTCAGAAGGCAGGAAGGGATAGAAAGTAAAGAAGAACTCATGGAAACAGAAAACACAGGGAGGAAGTGGTAAGACTGTTGCTACATTGCAGGAACTACAATCAGTGCCATGAATTGCAATGCATATCAGTTGCTAAATGGAAAATAAATGTGCTCTTTCACAATTAAATCACAGTAAATCTTTAAGAAATAAAAAGTACCCCAGGAAGGATAGATCCTAAAAGAAAAACACCAAGACATATAATAATCAAGCTCTGCAAAATCAAAGATAAGGACAGAATCCTGAAAGCAGCTAGGGAAAAGAGAAGTGTAACAAGCAGGCAAGAAGCAATGGGGATACACATATAAAACCCTGCCTACCAAAAACCCTCTACCCAGCAAAACTATCAAATACAAAGGTGTAACCAAAACATTCAAGGATAAACAGGAGCTAAGGTATTTTTCCAAAACCAAACCTGCTCCTAAAAGGAGTTCTGTGGACAAAGAACCAACAGAAACAGACAGCAACCAGAGATTGACGTACAAGGCAGCATCACCCGGAAGTCAATCGACAATTGGAAGAGTCAAGAACAGAATAAAACTATAAGAACAAAATCAGAGGATCTGGGAGGTCAGTATTTGATCAAAACAATTACAATGTGAAAGAAGGTAAACAAAGAGGAATAGAGATCTATGTGGTGGGAAGGTCAGGTGAATTACAGGATAAAATAAACTGTCTTAATTGGAGGGAAAAGTTAAAGATATATAAGGTAACCACAATGGTGGAGTTGGAGTGGGGGTTTGGAGGGAGGTGGAGGGAGGCAATGGTAGAGCACAGGGTAAAGGCAGACACATCATAGTTCAGGTGTTGGGGAGGCCAATACAAGAAGGGCGAGGAGGCAGAAGGAACAAAGTAGATAGGGGAACACTGAGACAGGTTTGCATGGGTTAAGTGGGACAGAGGTAAATAGTGATGCATACTCAACCTTGGAACACCAGGGCTCTGTGATACAGGGATCTAGGCATAGTTTGAAGAGGGGAAATAATACTAAGATGCTTGATTGTCTTATGAATATTGGTTTCCCTTGCCTACTATTGTAAAATAGACACTTGACTAGGATAGAAAGGAATGTCGGGAAACATGATTACAGAAAATTTGTAAGCCTGTCTTCAGCTTATAACTAATTGGAATACCTAAAATGGGTTCTAGAACTTACCCAGTGAAACAGGTCTCTTGTGGAGCCTTTGCAAAGTATAGGACATTAGGTGGAATCCTAAGTCCCATCCAGAACCTTCTGAGGTGGGACATTTCCACTAGAAAGGACAAGCAGACCAGCCTGGAACAGCTAGAACAACAGAAGATGCATCTTCAAAGATCATCAGGAAAAAACCAAAGCAAAATGGCAGTATGACTGGTTACTGCAAGAATAAGCAAGCTGTTCGCTGGGAAGCCATCAAGGCAAATAATCAAGTTCCTCCAGGACAAACACCCCTCTAAGACTGAAACTCAAAGGGAACACATGAGCAGGTATGTAAGCTTGCTGGTGAGCATGTTGGTCTACTGGTGAGTGGAAGAGGGGGAAAGGCAGCAATGAAGAAATGGACTAAGTTCAACTACAGTCCATTGACTCCCATTGACCTGGAGATGAGAGAAAGAAGAGTAAGGGCTGTTGGTCCAATATGTATGTGGTGAGACCTGGGGACACTTGAGCCCATGGACAAGAACATAGCCACAGAGGACTATAGCTGAGAGTGAAGCATCTGGCTGATATGAAGTGAGGGGAGATGCACAAGAATACCCAAATTTACAGTTAGTACCCAGGTAGCATTATTGATGGACTCAAGTGTGGCAGCGGTAGTGAGGTTGGCCCAGGATCGGACATTGTTTCGTTCTGCTGTGCATGGGGTTGCTATGAG
>NW_006408635.1:8516350-8520035 GCF_000296735.1 Chrysochloris asiatica | reverse complement strand
AAGACCAGAAGAGTTGTGGGATGACATCAAGAACATCATACATGAAGAAAGCAAAAAAGTCATTGTCTAGATAGGTCTGGTTAAAAGAGATGGGGATAAGATTCTTATGATTCAATAGTGAATAATTGTTATCATGACTAATTGTGACTTTCACAATTGTAAAGGTAGAAGTTTTGTAGCAAAAATGGGGGAGCAGTTAATCTTTCAGTCCAGAAGCAAAGGACCTGCGAACCATCAAGGGAGAAGAGCACAAGCGGAATGCAGGACCTTATCCAGAGAAGCAGCGACACCAGAGATGGAGGCAGAGATGGGGACATGGTGAGGGGGAGCGGCTGAGGACTCTAGATTCATGGGAAGAGAGGGACTAAAGATGGTTGCCATGAAGAATGTGCCCTTTGGTGGTATAAATTATTATATATGCCTGAGTGTTTTTGTTTTTTGTGTGTTTTTTTAAAGAGCTAAAATGAATAGAGCGAAATACTGTTACTTATGGTACAAGGAGGGGAATGCAATCATTGTGATGAAACAAATTGTATGATTTGTTGAATGTAAAACTGATGATCTGCCCTGTAAACTTTCACTTGATCCACAATAAAAACTTAAAAAAATAAAAAGTACTCACTGAAACATACAGAATGTATAAATTGTGAGCCTATAGCAGGACCAATAAACAACAACCATATAAATGGAGAAGAAATTGAAGTCATTAAAGAGTTCATTTTGCTCAGATCAGCCATCAATACTTATGGAAGCAGCTGTTAAGGAATCAAACAATGTTGTGCATTAGGCAGATCTGCTGCACAAGACCTCTTTAAAGTGTTGAAAAACAAAAATGTCATTTTGAGGACTAAGGTGTGCCTGACCCAAGCCAAGGTATTTTTAATAACCTCTTATGCATGCTAAAGTTGGACAGTGAATAAGGAAGACCATCGAGGAATTTATGGTGTTGGAGCAGTATATTAAAAGTACCGTGGACTGTCAAAAGAACAAACCAATCTGTTGGATGTACAGCCAGAGTGCTCCTTGGAAGCCAGGATAGCAGGACTTCATCTCTGATACTTCGGACATATTATCAGGAGGGACCAGTTCCTGGAGAAGGACATCATGCTTGGTAAAGTGGAGGGTCAAAGAAAAAGAGAAAGACCCTAAACAAGATGGATTGGCTAGTGAATAATTGTTAATAGGACTGATTGTGTGAGGGTTGGAAATGTAAAGGTAGACGTTTTATAGCAAGGAGGGGAGTGATTAACTTTCCAGTGTAGGACCATCAATGGAGAAGAGAGGAGAGCGGGACTCTACCCAGAGAAGCAGTGATGCCTGAGATGGAGGCAGAGACGATGACGTGGAGAGATGGAGCAGCTGGGGACTTCAGATCCAGAGAGGGAGAGGGACTGTGTGCTGAAAACTGTTGGGGGTAGAGGGAGAGGTGTGAGGGGCAGGCTTGCAGGGTATACCCTTTGGTTGGTTGATGATGCATGGAGGGGATTGTAACCATGGCAAGGAAAAGATATATGATAGAATGGAGGTAAAACTAATGTTCTCCCATGTAAACGACCACATAATTCACAATAAAACATTAAAAAATAAAATAAAATAAAAGCTGGAAGGCACAGTGGCAGCATCAGTGGGCTCAAATACAGCAACAATTGTGGAGTTGGTGCAGGGTCGGGCAGTGTTTCCTTCTGTTGTGCATAGGGTCTCTCTGAGTTGGTACCAACTCGATGGCACCTAACAACAACACAGAAGGAGAGGATTTCAACAACCCTTTCTAAGTTGTGGGCAGATAAACCACATAAAGTAGTAGGTTGCTGTTATGTGCCATCGAATCAGTTCTGACTCATAGCAACCTTGTATAGGGTTTCCAAGAAGCAACTGATGAGTCTGAACCATCAACCTTATGGTTCAAACCAATCTTGAGGTAGAGTGCTTATCCTACAGTGCCACACCAGAACTCCACATAAAATAGTTAGGTTGTAGAAATTTTTAACCATACAAATATCAAGGCTGCTGATTAAATAGCCGTATAAAGAATGTCCAATATTCTCAAGTACATCTAGGAACAATGAATGGACAATGCAGTCATAAAGAAGTCATATTAAATCTCAAAAATAGGCATCATGTATTTTCTTAGCATAATGCCATAAAGTCAGAAATTGCAAACAAAAATAAAAATGTGAAACATAGTTTTAAAAGTTAAATATAACATAATCATAATAGAAATTTTTAAATGCTCAGAATTGAACAATAACAAACCTTGTACGAAGCATAACATGTAGGATATTTTAGAAATGGAAAGTCTAATGTTTGAAATATTTATAGATGAGAAAAATATATGGTCTTAAATAACTGTGTGTTTTTTTTAAAATAGAAAATAAGCTGATTAAGAAGTTAGGAGAAAATGAGAATAAACCCTTATTAAATAAATAAATGGATAAAGGAGAAGGAAGAAGATCCTAAATTGATAACAATAATAGGCTAGTTACTGGAGTCCTGGGGTGGGGCTGCAAGATACAATAGCTTCCAAGGCTAGAACAGCAGGGTCGGCAGTTCGAACTCACCAGACACTCCTTGGAAACACTATACAGGGTTGCTATGAGTCTGAACAGACTCAATGGCACTTAGAAACAACAACAGTAAATGTGCAGAAATTAGTGGAAAAGAGCACAAACTACAATAAAAAGTAGAATACTTAAAAAAAAAAAAATGGCTCTTAGAAAAGACTGACATAATAGCTAAATCTTTAGTGAGGTTTATCAAGAAAAAAGATTGTTGTCGAGGTGGGCTTGATGGTGGATAGGGTAGAGAAGCAGTGAAGTTCTCCATCAGCAATACCACAGAATACCAGGGGAAGCGGGCTCAGGTCAGATCTCCCAAACTCTGAACCACATGTCTATGAATATTTTACAAGTTTGAAGGTTTATAGCTAGTGGAACTTGTAGCGGAAATAATAAATCTCAAACTTTAGAATCTGCCAGGCTCGGTAGCCCAGAGTCAACAGCTTGGACAAGACCAAACAGTAAGACCAAGCGGGGATCCAGCAGAACAGCCAAGCAATAAAGCCACTGGAACCTTGGAGCAAAGGTGGACAATGTACGTTGACAGTTTTGCTTTTTTTTTTTTTTTTGGTGTCTGTTCATTGGGCCCCCACTGTTTGCACACTTCCATTCTGGTGACTAGCAGGGGTGCCTGAGTGCACTGGTGGTTTCTTCTGCAATGCATGCACACAAATACTCTCAGCATTTAAAGCTATAGGCAGCCAGATCAAAACGGCCACAGCCATCCCCGGACTGTTTACTAATAGGGACAGAACAAGGGGTGTGGAGAGGGAGAGAGAGTTTAAAAACAAAACAGGCCAAAAATTATATCCTGAAAAACAAAATGGGGGGGGAGGGGCAGGGGGCTTCAAAGGCTAGCAGTAACTGGTTTACAAGCTTTCAGGAGGGAGCCTAGATCCAGAGGGCACATAGGAAGGTAGAATCTCCACTGAGTAGTATCCAATCTGTCTGGGCTGATGGAAGGAGATGGGGATATCACTCATGTGGTACAATAGTGAATAATTGCTATCAGGACTGACTGTGAGGGTTGGAAATGTAAAGGTAGATGTTTTGCAGCAAAAGGAGGGGAGTGGTTGACTTTGCAGTCCAGGAGCAGAGGTACCTGGGACCGTCAAGGGAGAAGAGCAGAG
>NW_006408635.1:8502151-8515107 GCF_000296735.1 Chrysochloris asiatica | reverse complement strand
GGAACCTACTCAAAGGCATTTAACAACAAAAACAACACACATTCTATTCTCTTTTAAATCTCAACACAACTAGATGGACTAAGCAAAGAAAGGAGACAAACATTAAATATGTACATTTCAACCATTATTCACACTCTAAGAAATTTTCCAAAAAGCTTGGAAATTTTCCAAAAGCCATCAAGCCAATTCCAACTCACAGCCTTCCTGAATAGGATTTCCAAGGAGCAGCTGGTGGGTTTGAACTGCAGGTGTTACAGTTCATAGTCCAGAATTTTCCTACAGAATCACACCAGAAGTCCCAAGAAGCTGGTAGTAAGCATGATTTCATCTCTCCCCATACACACAAGTATTGGTAACTGAGTGCTCATAGTCTTTATGGTTTATTGTTATTTATAGTTCACATTTTCCATAATCAACTGGAAATTTTTCTGCACCCTGGGCAAGGAACTCCATGTGCATGACTTTTAGTAATGTTGTTTGCTCATTTGGAGAATCTTAACTTTTTTTCTTGTGTCTTCAATTTAAAACAAAAATTGCTCTATAGCTGTTTGCTTCTAGAATATATGTAAAGTAGGAATAAAGTAGTCAGCAAACATGATATTAATTCAAAGAACTTTTAATGAACTCTTCTCCACAAGAGGGCGGCATACTGTATTTTCTTCCTGAAACAGGAAACACCCTTTCTCTGCTGTGTTTGTTCTAAAAGAACATCCAAATGCAAAAATTAAGGCTTTTTTTAATTTCATCTTCACTTATTACACATGGATATGGTACTATCAAAAATATAAAGCACATCGTCAATCTTCTCTTTGCAACAACGATTCCACGCTAGTGAATCTATCCCGTGGTGTCTTCACATCTCTCAAGTGGATGGATGAGCAATGTTATTACAATATAATTTTTAATGCAAAAAAATGATAATATAAATGTCCATCAGTCAAGGAATTGTTTTAAAGTGCTGTCGGTTCTGATTCATAGTAACCCTGTCTAGGATGTCCAAGGAGTGATTGATGGGTTTGAACCCCCAACCTTGGGGTTAGCAGTCAGTGTTTATCCTACAGTGCTATATGAAGGAATTTGTTGTTGTTGTTAAGTGCCATCAAGTTGGTTCCTACCCATAGGAGCCCTGTATAGGGTTTCCAAGAAGCAGCTGGTGAGCTTGAACCACCTACCTTGAGGTTCAAACTAACTTTGCAGTCCAGCACATTAACCCACAATGCCACACCAGGACTCAATAGATAGACAGATAGATAGATAGATAGATAGATAGATAGATAGATAGATAGATAGATAGATAGATAGATAGATGTAGATATAGTCCTAGTGTGAATGTTCAAGGCTTGAAATTTTTCTTCATTTCTTTCAGGTGAACAAATGCTGAGCATTTTCTTTCCTTTTAATTATTCTAAATCCAGATCTTTGTACATTTCATTATGATATTTGACTTTGTGTTCTCCAGCTGCCCTTGAAATCTTCTGTTCAGCTCCTTTCGCTTCCTTGATTTTCCATTTGCTTTAGCACCTTTGCCCTGGAGAGAAAGTTTCAGAGTCTCTTCTGACATTCATTTTGGTCTTTTCTTTCTTCCTTGTCTTCTTAATGACCTATTACTTTCTTCCTACATGATGTTCTTGGCATCATGCCACAACTCTTCTGGTCTTCAGTCTTTAGTCTCTAATGCATCAAATCTGTTATTGAGATGATCTCTAAACTTAGCTGGGATATGTTCAAGGTCATATTTTTGCTTAGTAGACTTCTTTTAATATTCTTCAGCTTCAGCCTGAACTTGCATATGAACAGTTGATGGTCTGTTCCACAGTCTGTGCCTGGCTTTGTTTTGGCTGATGATATGGAGCTTTTCCACCGTCTCTTTCCACAAATGTAGTCAATTTGATTTCTGTATATTCCATCTGGTGAGGTCTATGTGTATAAGGTCTTTTATGTTGTTTGAAAAAGGTATTTGCAATGAAGAAGTCATTGGTCCTGCAAAACTCTGTATTGTGATCTCCAGTATTGTTTCTATCACCAAGGCCATACTTTCCAACTATTGATCCTTCCTCTTTGTTTCCAACCTTTGCATTCTAATCACCAGTAATTATAAAAGCATCTTGATTGCATGTTTGATCAATTTCAGACTGAAGAAATTGATAGAATTCTTCAATTTCATCATCACTGACTTTAGTGGTTGGTGTGCAAATTTGAATAATGGTGGTATTAACTGGTCTTCCTTGTAAACGTTTAGACATTATCCTATTACAGACAGCGTTGTACTTCAAGACAGATCTTGATATGTTCTTTTTGATGATGAATGGACGCCATCCCTCTTCAATTTGTCATTCCTGGCATAGTAAACCATGTGATTGTCAGATTCAGAATGGCCAATACCAGTCCATTTCAGCTCTCTAATGCTTAGGATATCGATGTTTATGTATTCCATTTCATTGTTGACAATTTCCAGTTTTCCTAGATTCATACTGGGTACATACCGTGTTCCAATTATTAATGGATGTTTACAGCTGTTTCTCTTTATTGTGAGTGAAGGTCATGAGGACTTTACTCCCTTCATGTCATCACGGTCAACTCTATATTGAGGAAGCAGCTTTTCCCCAGTCATATTGTGAGTGCCTTCCAACCTGAGAGGTTCATCTTCTGGCACAATATCTGGCGATATTCTGGTGCATCATGTTATGATAGTTAATATTCTGGGACTATCTGACAATGTACCAATGCCATTCACAAAGTTTTCAGCGACTAAATATTCAGAAGAAGTCCATCTCTCCTTCTTCCTAGTCTGTCTTCATCTGGAAGCTCTTCTGAAACCTGTCCACCATGATTGACCTTACTGGTATTTAAATACCAGTGGCATAACTTTCAGAATCACAGCAACACACAAGCCACCACAGTATAACAAACTGAAAGACAAGTGGTGGTTAGCTATCATATGGGATGGTAAAATAGAAAGTCGGGGGAATGGTGAGGTGAACTGACCCAGCAGCCATAGCAATGTACTCAAACAGACCAGTGATCAAGAAAATGACCCCAAACTGGGCAACGTTTTGTTCTATTATATGAAAGGTCACCACTACTTGGAACCAACTTGACAATAATTAACAAGAGTAGAAAGCAGCCGTGGTGGCGGGGTTGGAGGCGTAATTCTCACCTCTCAGGTAGGAGACCAGTGCACCTTGTGGGCAGCCACCACTCATCTGTCAGTGGAGGCGTGTAGGTTGCTAAGATGCTGAACAGGTTTCAGAGGGTCTTCCAGACTAAGGTGGGCTTGGAAGAAAAGGTGGACAACCTACTTCTGAAGATCAACCAACGCAAACCTTGTGGATCATGTACCAAAGTAGGGTGGGTCCCAAAGGTAAGCCCTGCTGACTAGTGTCTCATAAAAGGAACCAAATGGGTTCACAGACCCACAGAGGGAAGAGAGCACAAAGGTCCCTCCACAGCCACGGAACACCAAGGACTGTCCAGGGCTCCAGAAGTGGAAAGAGGCCAGAGTCTTCCCCTAGAGGCAACAGAGAGAGCTCCTAGCCCTGCTGACGCCCTCAACTCAGTCTTTAAATCTCCCCAACTGGAAACCAGTAAACACCTGTTCTTTAAAACCACCCTCTTGCAGTACTTTTTATTACAGCAGCACTAGCAAATGAAGACATATGGTATAAAAACAAAATGAGCATGAAATCCTTAAGACTTAAAAGCGACAGGGAAGAGCTACATGTTTCCCTGGACAAAATGTTTTTTTCCAGGACTGCAAGAAGTCCAGTGTGCCAACACGGCTAGACTACATTTCCCAGAATTCCCCTCTCTGGAAGTTTCTGGTTAGAGTGGAACACACTAACACAGAGAATCTGCTGTGTGAGATTTGGAAGGAAGGAATGAAGTGGTTGCCTTGGTTGGTACAGCTCACACACTGTCACTGAGTCGGCCGCTCTTCCCCCATCTCTGAGGTCTTCCTTCTGCTTCTCTGACCCCTGGCCCACTGTGTGTGTTTGGTTCCCTGAGGAAGGGTCTCACCAGGGTCAGAGGCCATGAAAACTGACCTGGGTTCTAGTGTCACGCTCCTAGCTCCACCTGTCCTCGTTCCTCCCCACTTTTCATTGCTGTCTCAAGGACGTCAAGTACCAGCATCAGACACAAAATCACTCCTACAACCATGTGACATCAAGTCACTGTCCATGGTTGTAACAAAGCCCTTAGGATTTCAGTTAGATGTGTGTGTGTGATTCTACTTCTCTCACTGAACCCCAATGCAAGGGCTTGCCAACATGGTCCACATAACAAACGCTTTGGCTTTCTAAGGCCCTGCTCTGTGTAAGCCAAAGCCTTCCAAATGATTCATTCATTAATTTTATTAATTGCACCAATAATTTCTTTTTAATGCTGTCTTCGAGTTGGCTCTGACACACAGGGACCTCATGTGTGTCAGAGGAGAACTGGGTTTTCGAGGGCTGATCTTCCTGAACTAGGTTTACATCTCTGAAGGGACTTGAACCTCCAAACTTTAGGTTGTCAGCCGAGCATGGTAACCATTCACACAACCCGGGGGCTCCCCCTCAATAAAAGTAGGGCAAGTATTGTCCTCATATGATGAGTAGGGAAAGACTGCTGTAGTGCTGACGTCCCCTGAGAAGCAAGTGGCTGACGCCATCTTGCATTTCAAGGAGAGACCAGGAGAAAGCAAATGTGTGCAGTAAACAGCTCTCGCCTACCCTACCTCAGAGGAGGGCAGTGGGCCACCTTAGTGCTGAAGGGACTCAGGGAGCCAGTGAATACGATAGATGTGTGTTCCTAAAAACAAAGCACATGGAAGGCTTTGCTTTAGAAGGGTTGCCCCGCCCCCACCACCCATGCTTTATTAGGAAGACTGCTGGGTTTTTTTAAGCCACCTTGAATTCAGGATTACTTGGCCTTGGGCAAGTGAAACAAGTCAACACAGGTCACAAAATGAGGGTGTGATTTTCGCTTTTATTGCTGTTCTTATTTATTGGTTTATAAACCAACTCTTCAGCTTCCCTGAAGGCCTAAGATATTAGGGTCCTTGTACAAGAACACACATGCATTGCAGAGCTTCTTCTAATCCACAGACATTTAATTCATGAAATGTTGTGGAGCTGCCAACTTGGTACTGGCCCCTGTATTTGTACTGGATGTACATCAGCACACTGGCCCGTCTGTCATTCTGTCATACTCTGGAGACTTGTGTGTTTTTGTGCTCCTGTAAGCGATGCCAGCAGTACTTCAAATACCATCAGGGTCACCCATGGTGGACAGGAGTGGAGCTTCTAGAGTAGGAAGAAAGGTCTTGTGATCTAATCCCCCAAATTAGTCAATGGAAGCCTTAATGGAACCGAGCAGAATGCCATAGGGTGTAACCCAGAGAGTCCGCTGCCACAGAGTAGATCTGACTCACAGCGACGCTCTGAGTATGGGACAGGGTAGAACTGCTCCACAGAGTTTCCGAGGCTGAAAATATTTATGGAATCAGAGTGCCTCATCTTTCTCCAACAACATCTTTCTCCTGTCAAGCAGCCAGTGGGTTCAAACCACCAAGCTCTTGGGTAGCAGCCCAATGCTTAAACCACTGAGCCATCACAGCTGCTGCTGTCTGGTAGAACAGTAATTAGAAGATGAGCTTCTAGGTTGTTGTTGTTGTTGTCAGGTGCCATCGAGTCGGAACCGACTCATAGCGACCCCATGCACAGTAGAACAAAACAATGTCCAATCCTGGGCCAAGCTCACTACCGCAGCCACACTTGACGCCATCAATGATGCCACCTGGCTGATCCATCTCGCTGGGGGTCTTCCTCTTTTTCTCTGACCCTCCACCTTACCCAGCATGACATCCTTCTCCAGCGACTCTAGGTTGTAAGAGACACAAAATACACAATGGTCACAACCAAACTCAAGCAAACGAACAATGATGAATATGATGCAGAACCCGGCCACGTTTTGCTCTGTGGTGCTTGGTATGGTCAGTACCCTGATCCAGAACACCCGTCTCTATAACAGAACAAAAGAGTGCTGGGTTGCAAAACTAGTAGTGTGGGCCTCCAGCCTCCTCAGATTTCACAAGGGAGAAGTAGATTCAAAATCAACAGCCCAAGGCTGATTCCTGTGAGGTGGGATCAGACATTAGCTCCTCTCTCTAATCTTTTTGCCAATTCTGAATCCAGCTGTTCTTCCCACAGACTCTCTACTTCTCTGCGTCAGTAATTCATTACAACAGCCACACACAACTCACAAACCATACTTGCAGCTGTAGGGTTGTTGTTGTTGTTTTTTTTTATGGAAGTAATAGTTTTTCAATTTAGGGTCAGGGACAACTCAGGATACAGTTCTTTAGTCAAGAAAGTCTCTTCTCTACCAGATTTGCAGACAGGTTTCTCTCTGGCTTCTTGGTCCTGCTGGCCCTCTGCCTATGCCCTGCACAAGCAAGTGTTACAAAGTTCTTGAGCTCCATTAATAAATCCCCACTCCCCCAGCAAGCCCATTGCCTGATGACATTTCATTTTCTCACTCCATGGACTGGGAAGCCAATCACATTGGTCTCCTGTGAGTCTCTATGTTCTGCTGCCTCCTCCGCTGCTGCTGTTTCTCACCATCTTCTGCCATCTCTGATGTTACAGCTCCTCAGTCTAAGAGATTTTCAGTGCAGGGATCCTTGTCTAAAGGATGCATCCCACTGCCATCTTTTCTTGGTGGTAGTGACCCCCCCCCCCCCCCGTTCACCTTTGGGGTGGCTCATATTAAACATGACTAGTAAGGACACTTGAAAGATACAAACGATTCAACAGGGAAACTGACCATTCTCCTCATTAGGGTTCCATAAACCTTGTTTGCACAGTTCCACCCCTGTGCACCTTATTTACATTATTAACAAACTGTCCAATCTCCTTGGTGAGTCTCATGCACCTCACTTGCATAGCCCCACCCAATGATTTGGTGGGAGTTAGAAAGACTGTCCTGGTGTGAAGCTATAAGATGAGCACTCAACCTCAAGGTTGAACCTTGTTGAACCTCAAGGTCAGTTTGAACCGCAAGGTCAGTGGTTCAAACTCACCACCTGCCCCTCAGAAACCCTATACAGGGTCTCTATGAGTGGGAACCGACTCGACAGCACTTAACAACAGCAACGAAGACGGTGGTTACAGAGAAGGGCCTTAAAAGTAATTCACCATATGGGTACATTTGAACCCATTCTTGCAGTCACTCGGTCAATCCATCTCCTTGGAAGTCTTCTTCTTTTTCTGTGATGCTCAACCAAACATGATGTCCTTCTCCTGGGACTGGTCCCTCCTATACCATGTCCAACGTGACAGGAAGTCTCACCATGTGGTTTCTAAAGAATATTCTGGCTATACTTATTCCAAGACAGATTTATTCATTCGTCTGGCAGTCCATGGTATATACTCAATATTCTTCACCAACATCATAATGCAAGTGCATTCATTCTTCTTCTGTCTTCCTCTGCTACAGCTTTACCACAGAGCCATCTGTTGCCACAGAGTCAACTCTGGTTGGTGGTGACCCATGTGTGTCAAAGTAGAACTGTGCTCCATAGGGATTCCAGTGATGAATTTTTTGGGAATAGGCATCTAGGCCTTTATTCTAAGGTGCCTCTGAGTGGACTCAAACCTCCAGTCTCTGAGTTATCAGCCAAGCATGCTAAACATTTGCACCACACAGGAATTCATCCAAGACATCAACTTTGTCTACATCTTTATACAGAGTATTGTTGTTGTTGTTAAATGCCATCAAGTCAGTTCCAACCCACAAAGACCCTGTATAGGGTTTCCAAGAAGTGGCTGGTGAGTTTGAACTGCTGATTTCGCAATTCAACATGACCTTGAGGTCAAGCACTTATCCCACGGCACCACACCAGGACTCTTTATACATTTTCCAGTAAATTTTCATTGTTGATGATAACCCTGTGTGACCTGTATGTATATTTAGCTCAGCAGATCTTATGATTTTCACCATACAAAGGGTCTAGGTCTTAAGCTAGAATCCCCACAAGTAGACCCTCAGGTGATGATCCACATGCAAGTAGTTGGTTGGTAATGAACGTCATGCTCACAGATCAAACAAGTAAGGGAGAGAGAAAGACAGGACAACCAAGCCAAGTAAAGGTTCAATCTCAAGAAAATCCCACAGCAGGTAGCTCCAGCTTGGTCCCCAGAAGAACCTGGACTATAAATTACACCTCAGGGCTGTCCCTTTGGGAGGCAAGGGAGCTGAGCTGCTTCTATAGCCCCAAGCAGGCCTTTAAAAAGGTTGGAAAGGAAAGGGAGGCACAGAAACAATAAATAGGATCCTAGGTCACTGGCCAATAACAGAAATGATGAACAAGGTCCAAGGAGATCTAAGAAGACCAAGGGCACTGGGTAGTAAGTACCGTGCTTGCAACTGACATGGCTAATAACACCCCATCTTCTGAAGGCAGGTGTTGAAGGGAATGAATGAGGGTACATTCCATGGTTCACTAGCTGCTACACACAGACTATACACCAAGTGATGAAAAGAAAAGGTTTAAAAACATCTTTCAGCAAGGGCATGCACCCTCAGGTTTACTGAGATTTTAACTGTCAGAAACAGTGTGCCTTTGTGAGCAGTGGCTGCAAGCCAAGAAGGCATCAGAAAGACAGACCTGAACAAATAGTGTACCATGCAGTGGAGCTCCCCCACCCCCACAGAACGTGAGTGGGTACAGTGATTGTCGGGAGAACTGGTCACCCCGGGCTCTGCTGGTACCCACAGTAGAGAGCTGGCCTTATCTTACACTCAGCTCACAGGTATTTGGAACTTCACTATGTGAATAATATTTACTCAGACAGATGTGCCATGTATTTCAAGGGAAAAAAATATGATGTTGTTAAAAGTCAGGAATTCTCTGACAGTATTTTGTATTTAAGATATAAAAACAAAAGTCCAGACTCACTGTCATGGAGTTAACTCCGACTCATAATAACCCTGTGTGTGTCAGAGTGGAACTGCATCCTAGGGACGTCGTCCCTGTGATCTTTCTTCTGTGGTGCCTCTGATTGGATTCAAACCGTCATCCTTTTGACTAGGAGTGGAACAACTTATCATTTCCACCACCTGGGAATTACCTTTAGGTTGGTTGTTGTTGCTGTTAAATGCCATCAAGTCAGTTCTGACTCATAGCAACCTTGTATAGGGTTCCCGAGGAGCAGCTGGTGGGTTTGAACTGCCGACCTGTGGTTCACAGTCCAGTGCAGATCTTACAGTGACATAGCAGGAGTCCTTAGGCTGGTAGCCAAGTGCATTTTAAGATAGGATTTTCAGAGCAGCTCTTATTCTAGAAAATCTGGAAACATTGGAAAGGAGAGCATTACTTCTAACTTGGAAGCACTTTTATCTGTATTAAAACCATGGCTCTCAACTCATAGTGACCCTGCAGAGAGTTTCTGAGGAGCTGCTGGTGGGTTTGTACCATCAACCTTGCAGTAAGCAGTCCAGTGCTTATCCTACAGCACCATCCCAGGACTTCTGAAGTCAGTTTTGGAAATCCCAATTTTGTTGGCAACATCCAAAGCCAACAAATAGTTAATAATCCGCATTTTAATGAGTATTTAATAGCGATTCTGGTTTGAGAATCATGGATTTAGAAAACCAAGCAAATGAGTTTCAGCTTATGATATAGGATTTTAAAAGTACACAAGAAAATGTTCTAATTACTAAATTTGAATTTACAGTTTATAAGAAAATGCATTCTTGTTGAGATAATACTCAAGATGAATTTTCCTTTCAAAATGACAATGCTTTTCCTGATTTTCTGACTCCATAATTGTTACAGGGGCATCATTTTTCAATGTCAAGAAATACAGAAAAGAATATATCAAGAAGAATGTTAAAAGCACCTTCAAGTCCTACCACCCTGGGGGGGAACAAATCAATCATCAATGTAGTGTGTGGTGTTGTGTTCCAGGCTGGAATCCTGTGGGAGCAGAAAGCGTCATCTGTCTCCCATGGAGGGGCTGGTGAATTCAAACCACTGACCTTGTGGTTCACAGCCTGTTGCTTATCTGACTGAACCACTGTGCTTCCCAGTATAGCATGGAACATGTCAGATTGGTTCATGCATACAGTTATACGCACACACACATACATGTATACACATACACACAAAGGAGCTTTGCTAACGTAGTGGTCACAAGTCGGGATGCTAACCTTAAGATCAGCAGTTCGAAACTACCAGCCATTCGTGGGAGAAATATACAGCTTTCTGCTCCTGTAAAGATTTACAAACTCAGAAATCCTATACACCACCACCACATATGCACATCTACATTTACAAAAAGAGGATCATACTGGACATGTTGTTTTGTAAAGTTGGGCAAAGTGCATTTTTTTATTTAGATACTCATCGTGCATATCTCCTGATAATAATACGTAGAAATCTACTACATTATTTTTAATGTATGGTGATATTCCACTGGAAAGAATAACATCACATGTTTTAACTACTCCCTTATTATTGAATATATAAGTTGTTTCATTCCTCTTCAATTTGTCATTCCTGGCATAGTAAGCCACGTGGTTGTCAGATTGAAAATGACCAATATTAGTCCATTTCAACTCACTAATGCCTGATATCAATGTTTACACATTCCATTTAATTTTTTATTGTGAATTATGTGTGTTTATATGGTAGACCATCAGTTTTACATTCATCCCATAGTATTTCATTTCATTGCAATGATTACAATCCCCTCCATGCATCATCAAACAACCAAAGGATACACCCCAAAGGCCTGCCCTGCAGCCATCAGCACACAGCCCCTCTCCCTCCAAATCCAGTGTCCCCAACCACTCCATCTGTCCACGTCATCATCTCTGCCTCCATTTCTGGTGTCACTGCTTCTCTGGGTAGGATCCTGCACTCTGCTCTTCTCACTTGATGGTCCCAGGGACCTCCGCTCCTGGACTGCAAAATCAGTCACTCCCCTCCTTTTGTTACAAAACATCTACCTTTACATTTCCAACCCTCACAGTCAGTCCTGATAGCAATTATTTACTATTGTATCACAAGAGTCTTATCCCCATTTCCTTTCATTAGCTCCGTCCCAATAGATTGGAAACCATTCAGTGGAGATTCCACCTTCCCCCACCCCATCTGGAACTAGGCTCCCTCTTGAAAACTTGTAAGCCAGTCACTTCTTGCCTTTGTAGCCCCCCCCCCCACACACACACACACATCTTTTGTAGCCAGTGTCTAAGTTGCCCATCCCTGTCAACCCTGTGTACTGAGTGGGTGGGAATGATCCTTGCTATAAAGATTTGTTCCCTTTTTTGAGCTACTACATCAATAAGTATAGGCAAAGTTCATCAAACTGTAGCAGTCTACTCTTTTTCCCCCTCTTCTTTCTTCTTCTAGTCGAGTTCTGATCATCCAGCCATCAAAGCCAGGTCAAGTGGGTACTATCTACAAGTGTAGATGTTCTTGTGCATCCCCCCTCGCTTCATATTAGCTGGATGCTTCACTCTCCACTCTAGTCCTCTGTGGTTATTCATGTCACTGCCTCTGGGCCCAGGAGTCCCCGGGTCTTGCCATACTGCTGGCCAGTTATCGACCCGGGTTCACAGGAGTCTATTGAATCTGGTCAGACTTAGCTTACAACTAACTTCATTGCTGTTTTTTTCCTCCACTTCTCCTTATCGGTGATCAATGTGGTCACCAGCGAGACCAAATACCTGCTCATGTATTCCCCTTGAGTCTTAGTCTTGGAAGGGGGTTTGTTCTGAGGGGACCTGACTGCTTGCCTTTGATGGCTCCTGGGCAAACATCTTGCTTGTTCTTGTAGTAGTCAATCAGACTGCCATTATTGTTTTTTATTTTTCCTGCTGGTCTTTCTTTCACGAAGTATCTTCTATTCTTCTAGCCACTTCAGGATGGTTTATTCATCCTTTCCAGTGGAAATTTCCCACTTCAGACTATTCTGGATGGGGTTAAGGATTCCACCTATGGTTTTATGCAATGCAAAGGCTCCACAGGAAGCCTCTTACCCTGAGCAACTTCTAGCCCCCTTTAAGATATTCCAATCAGTTATAGGCTGAAGAAAGACTTGCAAGATTTCTATTATGATGTCTCTGGCTGTTCCTTTCTCTCCCCCTCAAGTGTCTATCTTACAATAATAGGCAAGGGAAACCAAGATTCAAAAGACAGCCAAGCATCTTAACACTATTCCCCTCTTTTACCCCTTCAAACCATACCTCTATCCATGTATCCCAGAGCCCTGTTATTTCAAGGTTGTGCATACATCACCATTTACCTCTGTCCCATTTAGCCCATGCAAACCTGCCTAATTGTTCCCATCCACCTTGTTCTTCCATTCCCCTCCTCCTTCTTGTGTATTGCCCCCCTCCCCAGCACCCAAGCTATCCTGTGTCTATTCCCTACCCTGTGATCCACCTTCCCTTCGCTTCTTCCCCTCACCTTATCCCATACATCCCGGAGAGCAGCAAAATTGTATATATTTATATACATATATATATCCCCCCCCTTTTAGGGTGGGTTCTTTTTCTTAATCTTTTACAATAATGGTCCTATACAGTATTTCTACTTTTGACTAATTTCACTCAGCATAATGTCCTCAAGGTTCATCCACGTTATGCGGTGGCTTGCAGCAGCATTCTTGTTGTTCTTCAAAGCAGCAGAGTATTCCATTGTGTGTATGTACCACAGTTTGTTTATCCATTCTTCAATTGATGGGCACTTAGGCTGTCTCCATCTTTTTGCTATAGTAAATAGTGCTGCTATGAACATTCGTATGCATATATCTACTCATGTTACAGCTCGTATTTCTTGTGGGTAAATACGAAGTAGAGGAATTGCTGGATCATAAAATATTTCTATTTCCAACCTTCTGAAGAAGCTTTCTAGAGTGGGTGGACCATTTTGCAATCCCACAAACAATGTAGGAGGGTCCCAG
>NW_006408635.1:8478374-8491351 GCF_000296735.1 Chrysochloris asiatica | reverse complement strand
GATTACAGCCTTCAGTATGGATTACATCTCAATGTAAAGAAAACAAAAATCCTCACCACTGGACCAATAAACAACATTCTTATCAATGGAAAAAAGATTGAAGTTGTCAAAGACTTAAAGTGTTAAAGAGCAAAGAAGTCAGCTTGAGGACTAAGGTGCGCCTGACCCAAGCCATGGTATTTTCAATAACCTCATAAGTATGCAAAAGTTGGACATTGAATAAAGAAGAGTGTAGAAGAATTGATGCATTTGAGTTATGTTGTTGGAGCATAATATTGAAAGTACCGTGTGCTGCCAAAAGAACAAACAGATCTGTGTTGGAAGTACAACCAACATAGATTTGCAGAGTTGCGTGGTCTGTTAGACATTCCTTGGAGACCAGGATGACCAGACTTCGTCTCTCAGACTTTAGACATACTGTCAGGAGAGCAGTCACTGGAGAGGGATATCATGTTTGGTAAAGTGGAGGGCCAGAGAAAAAGAGAAAGATTCCCAGCGAGATGGGTTGGCAAAGTGGCAGCATCAATGGGCTCAAGCATGGCAACAATTGTGAGGTTGGCCCAGGACCGAGTAGTGTTTCATTCTGTTGTGCATAGTGTTGCTATGAGTCGGTACCAATTCGATGGCACCTAACAAAAACAACAAGTTGTTTCACTGTTCCACTCTCATAGATAATGCCCCACTGAACATCTCTTACTAACACCTTTATGTGCTTAGTTGAGTAGATAATATGTAAATCTCTTTCCCAAATCACATAGTCCTGGTCCCACCAGTATTCTAACTCCTCCTAGCCCCTGCCCTGTCCCCGTGTCTCTATAGCTCTCTCTGTCATTTTTCTTATTTTCTCCTCTTCTTTTCCCTTTCTTCTCTCTCCCCTCTTTCAACACTGTTTATCAATCGCTGGCATAGGTGCGAAGGACTCACATTCAGGAAAGGAGGAAGAATTGAAGATGAGAAAGATCATATTCAAAACTTTCGTTTCTGAACCATCTTCTTGTGTTGTTTCTTCATCTCCTTAAGATAAATTTACCTATCCCTCTGAAAAAGTATTTAATATTTTTTTAGTATTCCAGATGAGTCCCAAGATAGATTTGTCACTATTTTATCATAATCTGTGACCACAACTTACAAGGAGGCAGAAACACCTGGTTCCTACTTTAGGGAAAGCAACAAAGAAGAGCTGTTGTTGTGTGTCAGGCAGTCAGTTATCAGCTCCTAGCAGCTCCGTGCGACAGAAATGAACTCCCCATTGAGCTTTCTTAGGTGTAATCTTTGTGATGGAAGTAGGTCTGCAGGCCTTTTTTCTGAAGAGCTTTTGGATGTGTCAGAACCACCAAGATTCCTTAGTAGCCGAACACTCACATGACGGAAAGGAAGAGAGAAAGGACTAGAGAGGGCAACTAAAGAGATGCAAGGAGAAGAGAAGAAGGGGCAGGTAGGAGGAAGAGGGGAGAGATTTGCAGAGGTGTGCAGTCTGTTAGGAGCAGAGAGAAAATACGACTACAGCTATCACCTTCGTTGCCTCCAGTAAGGTGACATTTAATACACTTTATGGAGATATGCATGCAATTGGTTCTTCCATAAATCCTCAGGTCTGTTTTTCTTTACAGTCTCCAACAAAATTCCATTTTTGCTATGGTGGCTGCAGGCCACAATAAACACACCTCCATCCATTTCAGTTCATAACATTGCCAGAGACCTTGTGCCAAATGTAATCAGAAGAGCTAAAGTTGTAACCCCCTCAGCTAAGCCATTTTAAGTGTATTTTCCCCTTGACCCTGTAATTGGAGCCATAAAGGTAACTGTCACAGAAATACTAACATGCATCTGAGATTGAGACAGGATGATATAAATCACTCATAGATGAGACATATAAATTCTTCCGCATAGCCTCCATTCTCCTGTGTCCGCTGGAACAACTAATGCCAAAAAAAAAAAAAAGAAAGAAAGAAAAAAGAAAAGAAAAGAGAGAGTTGTACAACTTTCCAATGTTAGGGCTATTATAAGTAAAATTTCAGGTCACTGGCACAAGAACGTGAGACTAATAATATTAATGTAAGACTTGGTGTGGCGCTAAGGGATAAAGTACTGAACCACAAGGTTGGTTTGAACCACAAGGTCAGTGGTTCAAACTCACCGGCCTCTCCTTGGAAACTCTATACAGTGTAACTATGAATCGGAACTGACTCGACAACACTTAACAACAACAACAAGACCCTTCCAGTAATTGATGCAATTAGCTATTGAATGGTAACCTTGTCTCCTGCCTTCTCTCCTTCCCACCCACCAGGCTCCACGTCAGCCTCCTCCCTGCTGTTCCCAGAATACCATGAGCGCTGTCCAGACATTCTTCCTCAGAACCTTACTCTTTCTCCACTTATTTACTCAGTGGTATGTGAATTCAAGGAGCTCTGGTAGCATAGTGGTTACGAATTGGGCTGCTAACTGCAAGGTCAGCAGTTTGAAACTACCAGCTGTTCCATGAGAGAAAGATTAGGCTTTCAGCCTCCCATAAAGATTACGACTCTATGCAGGGTCGTTATGAGTCAGGACCAACTCCATGGCACACTACCATCACCCATCACTAACCACTGGGTCCTACACCGAATCATTTCTGAGTTATAAAAATAGCAGAATGATCACAGAGACTCCCACACTGGGGGCAGGCAGGTGCCAAGGAGCGTCAAGGACCACTGATAAGGAGGCTTCTCCCCCTAGACCCACACCCTGGTCTCCTAAACCGGACAGTCTCTGGGTGCTGCTAACAGTTAATGCACTCAGCTGCTAACTGAAAGAGGTTGGAGCTTTGAGTCCAAGTTGGAAGAAAGGGCTGGCAATCTATTTCTGGATGTCATTGAAAATCTATGGTGCCTAGTTCTACCCTGACACACATGGAAACTTCATGATTCAAACCTGTGAGAGGGTGAATGTCAGGTTGTTAGAACCACCGCCTTATGGTGTCTCTGTTACCACCGCACCAGAGCACTGAGACAATCAGACTTAGACCCACACCAACCATGGAGCCTGCTTCAGATCCTCTGCATCATGTCCCCAAGGGCCCACTGCAGGTCAGCACAGTGCTTGCTACCCTCTGGCATGGCCATAGGAACTCAGTGGACACCTGCGAGGGAGGAAACAGCATCTTCATCTTTGCTATTTATGTGTGGAGTTGGTTCCAAACATGGTACCAAGTTTTTCCTTCCCTCTCTCTGCACCCCTTTGCAAGGAAACTTTACATCTTTTCCTACCATGGGGCAAAACCCTTGGCCGTGCGCTCGGCCGTGCACTGTGTTTGGGTCCATGGGGTACAAGCAAATGACGATGGCAGAGGCCTGAAAGGAGTTCCTGCTTGGGGCCTATATGTTCACTGTGCCTGGCAGCTTTGCCTCAGGGCCAGGAAGGAGCCTTGGCCAGCCTCCAGGTGCTGTGATGTACAGTCGGGCCAACCTGGGCTCCAGCTGACATCAGGCCAACTGCTTGACTCCTAAGTGAGTCATCCTAAACCACTTCAGCCCAGTCCAGTGTTCCAGACCAGAAGACCCAGAGGATTAGGAGAAAGAATAAAATTCTTATTAAGTTATCAAGTCTGGGGATGTTTATTATTTGAAGGCACTAAATTTAGGAAAGAATGAATAATTTATCAATGACATCATAACAGAGACCAGTCTAGTTTTATAAACGCTGCCATAGTTCATTGTGTACTTCACCATGGTTTCGATCTAGGTCCTAGAGACATAGGACCTCAACTTCAAGTGATACTCACCGGATTTATTATAGCAAATTTGCCTGGAATTAGGAAACACCAAAGACCTGTGTTTGGGGATTTGGGTTGGAGTCAAATACTCTCTGAGGATCCAAACAGAGTCAGATTCTCAGGAGGACTCCTACATGTTCCCTGATGAAGCACTACTCACCTCCTTAAAAACCCAGCAGTGGTTCAGCGGTAGAATTCTTGGCTTCCATGCAGAAGATCCGGGTTCACGTCCCAGTCCTTGCTCTTCCTGTACTGCACTGTCCATCTGTCTGTGCAGGTTTATACGTTGTTACGATGCTAACCAGGTTTCACTGGAGCGTCCAGACTAAGAAGGGTTCGGAAGAAAAGCCTGGTGAGTTGTTTGGGAAAACTAGTCAATGAAAAGCCTACGGAGTGCAATGGTTTGGTCCCATTGTATGTAGTGGGGTCACCATGAGATGGGGGCTGACTTGAAGGCAGCTAACAACAAGCCAAACTGTTCTGCTTCCTGCACAACAGCCAGACGCACCTCTCAGGCTTGTTCACACTCACAAACACAACCACGTGCCCTTCCTTGGCAGTGGTACTTTGAGCATCTGTGGCCCTGTTGGTAACAAAGGTCACTGGTCAGCTACAACAACAGCTTGATGTTTGTTAGCTGGATCCAACCAGGCAGTCCAGGGACTCAGGGACCATTTTTGCAACACTATTAGAAAGAGACCTCAGACTGCAGAGGCCTTGGTTTTTCTCAAGAATTCTCATCCACAATCTCACCTGAGCAGTGTCCTTCTCAGAGACCATGTTCTACCCAACTCAAACCAGGAAGGTGTCAGTCTCTTCTAAATAACACGCAGTGGTCAACTTGACAGCAACTCACAACAACAACATGATCTGGAGGCTTATATTCTTGCTTGTAGAAAAGAAGAATCATCCCAGATCACTTTAGGAAGACAAGAGCGGGACCTGAGACCGCAGCAGATCCATATAAGCTATTGACAGGAGAACTGTGGTTTCCAACGTGACTTCTGGGAGTTTTGCCAAAAAGCTGCTGCTGCTTTACCAAGAATGGGTAATGTTCACAGACTCCTGGCATGTGGGGCAAAAAAAGGAATTAAAGTGTTTATCACTTCTTCCAAGACCAACAAAACTGTCTTGGAACAAGGATAGCCAGAGTGCTCCTTGGAAGCCCGGGTGACAATGGCTCACGGACTTTGGACATGTTATCAGGAGGGACCAGTCCCTGGAGAAGGATATCATGCTTGGTAAAGTGGAGGGTCTGTGAAAAAGACGAAGACCCCTAATGATATGGACTTGCACTGGGGTGCAAAAATGGGCTTAAACATACCGT
The DNA here is from genome assembly GCF_000296735.1 of Chrysochloris asiatica. NCBI lineage: Eukaryota > Metazoa > Chordata > Mammalia > Afrosoricida > Chrysochloridae > Chrysochloris > Chrysochloris asiatica. The sequence continues at coordinate 8,486,270 of NW_006408635.1, read as the reverse complement.
GGGGATGGTGCAGGACCAAGCAAGCCACGTTAGGTTCTATTATGCCTAGGCTCACTAAGAGTTGGAGCCGACACCACAGAGCCTAAAAACATCACTCATTTGGTGCTTTCTCATGGTGCATTTTCTTAAATTACCATGTCATAACTTCATTCACGCTTTCCCCCAAAATTTAACTGTAAGCATCTCTGGAACAAGAATCACATGACACATTTCTTCTGTTGTTAAGCAACATGTGGTGACCGACGCAAACTCCATTTTGACTTGAATCAGCATAAAGAGAAGTGATTTCCCCCAAAGCCTAATGCTTCTAAATCAAGGTAGAGTACGTCTCTGGTGACAGATTCAAGCAACAAGCAGAGAAACTCCATCAAAGTGGGATTTGTTAAACTCCATCAAAGTGGGATTTGTTTAAGCCCAGCTGAGTCAGGATCGCCCAGTGGAGGAGACATGGGGTTGAGAGTTTGTAGACCTCTTTTGTGTGTCTTTCTGGTCCTGTTATGAACTTGCTGTGCAAACAAAACTGGGAAATGAGTTCACTCGTCTTAGTTCCACCACCTGTTCTTCAAACTCAACCAACATATGGACCAGGGGGAAATGGCAGTCTCCCATGATTGAACTACTTTATTTTTACTATGTTGATGTTAACTGTCATTGAGTCACCAACTTATGGTGACCCCATGCACACTGGAACGAAATGCTGCCTGATGCTGTGCAATCCCACTATTATTTCTGGGTAGGACATTTTGAGCAAGGGGTTATGTATTGGCTAGTTTCTGAGAGTGGATCGCCCGACCTTTGTTTCTAGTTCATCTTGATCTGGAAGCTCTGCTGACATCTGTTCGGGCACTCCACTGAGAGATGGGAGGTATTAACCAATACTCGGGATGCACTGTCTGGGAGCTGAGCCTGGCTTTCCTGCATGGAAAATGGAATGCTAACGCTGAGCCAATGCTAAAACCACGTGGGAGCCATGTCTGACTTCCCCTGGCTTCACAAGGGGGAAAGGGCACCAAATGGAGGTCACACATGCTTCCATCTCCAAGCATCTTTACCCTCTTCTGACACCAACCACCCCTCCCACCGCACTGGCTGCTTCACATCTGGGTTGGATAGTCCACTGCAATGGCCACACAGAACTCATAACTATACTCATGATTTGGGGGATTATTAGGGACGAGAACAGGGTACAATTCAGGATCAAAACCAGCTCAGGATGCAGCAGTTCTCCAGTCAGGAATGCCTTTTGTTTGTCGTACTGCGGGCACGTACTTCAACCTCTCAGCTTAGTGGCCTTTTGGCCTCTGCCTTTCTTGAGTGCATGTTACAAAGCTTTTAGCCTGTCTGTGAGCACTCAAAGAGCACATTCTGCAAGCCAGTCTGCTGTAGGTGCCTGTGGGCACTCAGCTTTACTCAGTCCTCGGCCTGGAGCCCGAAGCTGCTCTGTCTCCCCAGGATGCCACCTCAGCCATTGCTGTTTCTTTAGGTAGGGATCTCACCTGTCTCTCATGATGGTCCTGGGATCTTCCATCTCCTTCTGAGATGATGCCTTTTAAAATCAGCTGGAGGGCAAAACTAACCAATCTCAGACTTAGAGTCCTGTATGCCTTATTTGTACTGTCCCATCCAATCACTTGGTGGGAATGATGAAGAAAACCTTATTAAATAAATTCAAGGCATTACAACCTCCAACAACTCTTAATTTTCTTCTAATAAGACAGAAACGCAAGCAACTATGAAACAAGGTAAAAATCGTGTACACTCTTAGTTTTCAGCAAAACACACTAAAAAACAAACAAACAAACAAACAAACAAACAAACACTCTAAGAATCCTTAAAGACAACATTGCTGGTCAACAGGGCAGGACTCACTGGGAAAGGAATGGGAGAAAGAAAGTCCATTTTCTGACACTAAATGGATGCTCACTCCCCAAGTGAGGTGCAGACAGAGTGGTCCTTTTGCACGGATGTGCTTACACTGTAGGGTGCTGTGGATACAGAGAGCTCAGGCTTTGCTGTCCCCCCTCCCCCAAGGAAAGTCTTCATAGTGGGACCAGTGAGACCACAATGCAAATATGACCAGGAAAACCAAATTGTAGGGCAGCGCTTGGTTAGAAGGTGGTCATCCACACAGCCCAGAAAATGCTGATATTCATTTAGTGGACTGGGGTCCTGGTGTGGCACTGCATGATCAGCACTGGACTGAGAACCACAAGGTCGGTTTCTCAAACCCACCAGCTGCCCCTCGAAACCCTATACAGGGTGGCTATGAGTTGGGACTAACTCGACAGCACTTAACAAAACAAAATTTAGAGTAGCACTAAAATTCGAACAACTTTTTAAAATTCTCAAAGAAAATTCAAAGTCTCTCCAGGATTAGCCACTGGATTAGCCACTGGAGAAAGACTGGAATCAAAGACGTCAAAGGACCCTGCAAACTTTAGCGTCTTTCTCTTCTAATCAAACCTTCTTGTTGTTCAGCGCCATCGAGTCGGCTTCCAATCATAGCCACCCTGTTTAGGGTTTCCGAGGAGCGGCAGGTGGGTTTTAACCAGCCGACCTTGCGGCTAGCAGTCCAGCGCTTATTCTACACCGGGACTCCAACTGCTTATTTTATTTTGTTTTGTTTTTTTGTTGAGTGCTGTTGAGTCGGTTCCAACTCATCGTGATCCTGTATTTCCAAGGCAGAAAGCCTCATCTTTCTCCCAGCGACTGCAGACCCCTGTGCTCGCGTTCGTGGTGGTAGTGGGTATGCCGAGGCGGTTTCTACTCATAGCGACCCTGTACAGGGTTTCCGAGGCTGTAAATCTTTACGAGAGCAGAAAGCCTCACCTGTCGCCTGTGGAACAGCTGGTAGTTTCGAACTGTTTACATTGAGGTTCGCAGCCTAATTCGTAACCACTACGCTATTAGAGGAGTTCTGGTGTGGCTCTGTGGGTTAATGCGCAAGACTGAAAAATCGGCTTGAACTTCAAGGTTGGTGGTTCAAGCTCACCAGGTGCTCCTTGGAAACCCTATATACGGTGGCTATGGGTCGGATGGTTACGAAACCCTATATACGGTGGCTATGGTGGTGGTTACGTGGAACAGCTGGTAGTTTTGAATGTCTGGCATTGGGGTTTGCATACGGATTCGTAACCAGTACCCTACCAGAGCAGAGCTCCTTGTTCTTGTTATGTGCCGTGGAGTCGGTTCCGTCTCATAGCGACCCTGTACAGGGTTTCCAAGGCTTTAAATCTTTACGGGAGCAGAAAGCCTCATCTTTCTCCCGCGGAACAGCTGGTAGTTTCGAACTGCTGACCTTGCAGTCCGCAGCCCGATTCGTAACCACTACACTACGAGAGCTCTGTGGAGCCTCATAAATATCCATTGCAGTGTACATATGGGCCACCAGATGGAACTAGAGATCTATCATGATAAGGATGAATGGGGCCCGAGGGCTCAGCGAGCCTCGGTATTGGAGTGCAAGGATCTCAGAGACAAATGTGTACCATTGGTTCTCTCCCAGAGGCACCTAAAGATGAAATAGTCCTGGTGTGGTGCTATGGGTTAATGCGCCAGACTGCAAAGCCGTTTGGACTGCAAGGTTGGCGGTTAAAGCTCACCAGCTGCTCCTCGGAAACCCTATACAGGGTTGCTACGAGTCAGAATCCACTCGACGGCAATTAACAACAACAACAACAACACCAAGCTCGTCCTGGTGTAACGGTGTAGGATAAGCACTAGACCGGAAGGTCACCTTGAACTGCAAGGTCAGTAGTTCAAATCCACCAGGTGCTCTTCAGAAACCCTATACTGGGTTGCTATGAGTCTGAACCTACTCGACAACACTTAACAACAACCGCCGAGATGTACCACCACTCGTCTATCAGTTTGATGTACTGTGGTGGCAGCTTGTTATGGAAGGCCCGGGATGAAATAGATCGACCCAGGAGCAAAAACAATGGAGTCAAATGCAGGGATTGTGAAGGTGGTGTAGGGGACCTTGCAGTGTTCATTCTGTTGTGCATAGGGTCACTAAGAGTCTGAATCAACTCAACAGCACGGAACAATAACCGCTGAGTTATGACGTGGTTGTGAAACAGACGATTTCTCTTGCTGAAATAAGAGGGGAATTTTCCTTTTTATTTAACAGACTTGGAGTGTTTCCGATGTGCAAGAAAACGATATATTCAAGTTGTCCATAGATTTCCAAATAGGTACTTCCAACCTGAGTTGACAATTATCGGCAATTTTCCAAAATTCCATCCACAGGAGATTAGCCAAGAGTATGGAATCCAAGAGTCCTGCTAGCAGAATGGATTGCCAGCTGGGCTGCTAACCACAAGGTTTGAATCTACCAAATGCTCTGAGGGAGAAAAAAAATGAGGCTTTCTGCTTCCATAAAGATTTATAGCCTCGGAAACCCTATACGGGGTCGCCGAGTCAAAACCAACTTGGTGGCTCGCCCCACCTCCCCCATGGAGTCCTGAGTGGGCGGCCATAGGACCATATTAGTAAATAGCACGCTGACTATACTTTAGACATGTTTTCAGGAGGAACCAGTCTCTGAAGAAGAGCGTCATGCTCGGCAAAGTCGAGGGTCACTGAAAAAGAGGAAGACCCCCAGAAAATGGAGTGACACAAGGGCTGAAACAAACACAATGATTGTGAAGCTGGTTCAGGACTCCACAGAGCTTCCTTCTGCTGTGTGTAGGGTTGCTAAGAGTCAGAACCTACTCAACGGCACCAAACAACAACAAATGGGACACCTTCTGGATTTTCTCATCTCTGGAAAATCGCATTGTATTCTGCAACATTCATTGATCTAATAAACACACATCAAAAACCAACTGTGTGCTTAGACTGTAGCAGATGTTTTAGGCATTGAAAATAATGACATGTGAGACGAGACTCCCTATCAGCTAATTGGGTAAACAAAGGAAAGACGTGTGTAAATGTAAGAGACATCCGTGTACAATGAGGGGCAGGAGAAAGAAATGAACTAGGAGCTGGGAGGAAGGCAGAGTTAAATTCCGTGTGAAGGACCAGACAAGACCAGTGGAAGCCGACATTACTGAAGCACTCTCCTCATCCCACAATCCTGTGGTGTAGCTTTGTAAGACATGTCTGCACAGTTCTTGGACTTCCCTTTGTGGTGGCCTCGCTGAGCTGAGGTTTGGGTGTGTCATCCCTCCGCGCTGCCTGGCAGCCTATTCGGGTTGGACCTCATGGACTGCTGGGTAAGGTTCTTCCGCTTCTCCTGTGTACAAGGGCCTCACCTCAGTCACCCTGCTACCTCAGACCACAGATTTCCTGCTGCTCTTGGCGACTTAGGTAGGAAGAGAAAGGGGTGGACCCTCTCAATTCCAGGGTTGCTTGCACCCCAGGCCCCACAAAGCCCCCATCTGTGACCCTCCCTGTCTATAGGCCTCTCAGCCATCCAGTCTCCATGGCCCTGTCTCCCACCTCTACCCAGATTCCTCTGTTGCCACCCCTCTCCCCTCACACACACACACACACACACACACACACACACACACACACACACTACCCTTTCAGACACAAAATAAAAGCTAACTAGCAGTTCTAGAGTGTTGCCCTGCTGTGTAACCCTCCCCGGAGTGGCTAGTCATGATGCTGTGCCTGCAGCTGACCTGGACAGGAGCTGACCTGACCAAGCAAAACATCAAGAGCGAAGTCAGCACCTCCTTTGGGAGAGTGTAGAGTGAGCCTACGCTCAGTCCTTCGCAGCATGCAGAAACAAACCCTAGGCTTCCTCCAGGAAAGCTGGGCCATCTAATGATCAGAAAGTAAGTGTTTGCTTCTATAAACTTGAGTTTTCATTCTCTCATGAACACACGTTCTCTGATGAACATACCTTAGAAGCAAGGATGGTGAGACTTCATCTCACATGCTTAGGACACGTTAACCAGGAGGGAGCAATCCCTGAAGAAGGACATCATGCTTGACAAAGTAAAGGGACAGTGCTGAGATGGATTGACAGAGTGGCCGCAACAAACAACGGGCTCGAACAATTGTGAGGCTGGCACGGGATCGGGCAGTGTTTCGTTCTGTTGTGCATCAGAACTGACTTGACAGCACTTAACAACTACATGAACACACACCATCCATTCTTTCCAAAAAATGGGGATTGCTCGCAACACAATATCAGGCATGCTGCTGGACCTGGGGACACGAGGAGCAATAAAGCGCGGTCTTTCCTAGAAACGTCCAGTGCGTCAGTGAGTAGTAGAGGCTGGGGTGTCTGCAAGTCCTTGCGATTCACCTGGAAGTCCTCACGTGTGTGCGTGTGTGTGTGTGTGTGCGTGCGCACGTGGTTACTTGTGTGCTAGCATGTGTGTGCTTGTGCCTGTGTGTGCATGCGTGGAAACAATTGTTCCGGCATATCTTTGTGTGTGCATATCTGTCCAAACATATGCATGTGTGTACACACATTGTGTTTGTCCATGTGTGCATTGTAAAAATGTGGGCAAGCATGTGTTTTGTGTGTATTCATGTGTGGAAATGTGTGTTTTATGTGTATTGTGGAAACGTACATTCCTGCATATTTGTGTATGCAAATATGTGTATGTGTGCACGTGTGTAGGTGTTTGTTCGTGTGTATTTGTGTGTGGCGTACACATGTGTGTGTTCCTACATGTGTACAAAACGTGTCCGTTGTGTGTGTTTGCATGTTTGCTTGTGGAAACCTGTGCTTATGCATGTATGTGCATTATGGAAATATGTGTTCAAGTGTATTTGTGTTTATGCAAGCATGTGTGTGCATTGTGTGTGCAAGTATTGTGTGTTTGTGCATATTTTTGTGCGTGACATACAAGCATGTGTGTACGTGTGAAATATATGCGTTGTGTATGTTCATGTGTGTGAACAGGTGCATTTTGTGTATGTTTATGCTTGTGTAGAAACATGTCACCATGCATGTTTGTGTGCACTTATGTGTGCCATTACATGTGCATGTGTGCAGACAGGTGTGCTTACATGTTTGTTGAGTCATGTGTGCGCGCACATGTTTGTGTGTGTACACATGTCTGTGTGTACATGCAAGTGTGTGCATGTTGTGTGGTGATCCACCATCAGAGACCCAGCACTCAGTCTGCTTCCCTAGTACTGAGTGTGTGCGTGTGTGTGTGTGTGTGTGTGTGTGTGTGTGTGTGTACGTCATATGATGAGCCACAGAGACCCGACATTCAGTCTGTTCCTTCATTTCATACCACAAGACTGAAGACAGGGACCACTAGGGCAGCCCTGGTGGCACAAGTTGTTTGCACTCAACTTTTGAATTTCAAAGTTGGCAGTTCAAACGCACTCAGTATGCCACAGAGGAAAGACCTGGCAAGCTGTTTCTGTAAAGATTGCAGCTAAGAAAACCACAGGTTCAGTCCCATTCAGTCACACGTGGTCCCGGGAACTAGCTCCAGCAGACTTATTCCAGTGTTTTTCCGAAAGCGGATGCAGCGTCGGCGGATTACGGAGTCATGGATCATGATAAATTCAAAATCTTCTCATTACATGCTTTATTATTATTATTTCTATGGCTACTCTAATACTCTACTTCTCTCATTCTTTACTGTTCTGCTCATTCTTTACTCCCCTGCTCTCCTGCTCATATCTTCTGTGTCCTTTCTCCCTTCCCCTAGCTCCTGCTTCCCTTCTCTCCTCTCCTGCTCCCCTCTTCTGCTTCCTTTACTAGCTTCCATTCTCTCCATTCTTGTCTCGTTCTATTTTCCTCTACTTACTCTTACTTCTACTTCTTGCCTCTAATTCTTCTTTCACCCATTCTTCTACTTCCCATCTTCCCTTCTTCCTTCTCTTCATCCCTTCTACTTTTTCCCTTCTTTACCTCCTTCTTCCTTGTTCTCTGTCCCTTTGTTCTATCTTACAACCCCCTTATATACC
>NW_006408635.1:8450786-8478274 GCF_000296735.1 Chrysochloris asiatica | reverse complement strand
AATAAAGCGCGGTCTTTCCTAGAAACGTCCAGTGCGTCAGTGAGTAGTAGAGGCTGGGGTGTCTGCAAGTCCTTGCGATTCACCTGGAAGTCCTCACGTGTGTGCGTGTGTGTGTGTGTGTGCGTGCGCACGTGGTTACTTGTGTGCTAGCATGTGTGTGCTTGTGCCTGTGTGTGCATGCGTGGAAACAATTGTTCCGGCATATCTTTGTGTGTGCATATCTGTCCAAACATATGCATGTGTGTACACACATTGTGTTTGTCCATGTGTGCATTGTAAAAATGTGGGCAAGCATGTGTTTTGTGTGTATTCATGTGTGGAAATGTGTGTTTTATGTGTATTGTGGAAACGTACATTCCTGCATATTTGTGTATGCAAATATGTGTATGTGTGCACGTGTGTAGGTGTTTGTTCGTGTGTATTTGTGTGTGGCGTACACATGTGTGTGTTCCTACATGTGTACAAAACGTGTCCGTTGTGTGTGTTTGCATGTTTGCTTGTGGAAACCTGTGCTTATGCATGTATGTGCATTATGGAAATATGTGTTCAAGTGTATTTGTGTTTATGCAAGCATGTGTGTGCATTGTGTGTGCAAGTATTGTGTGTTTGTGCATATTTTTGTGCGTGACATACAAGCATGTGTGTACGTGTGAAATATATGCGTTGTGTATGTTCATGTGTGTGAACAGGTGCATTTTGTTTATGTTTATGCTTGTGTAGAAACATGTCACCATGCATGTTTGTGTGCACTTATGTGTGCCATTACATGTGCATGTGTGCAGACAGGTGTGCTTACATGTTTGTTGAGTCATGTGTGTGCGCACATGTTTGTGCGCACACTTCCCACAGCCAAGTGCTCATGAAGAAAGACAAGCGCAGGAGCAGATTCTGTGGGAGCAGACCAGGCGCCCAAGAAAGCACCTTCTGGGGACAGCAGGGGACACATGTTTCATCTGGGAGAGACTCCTAGAGCAGCAATCCAGCCCATGGGCAATGCAGACTCAGGGTCTCCAGGCTGAACGTGTAGTGGTCTCTAAGCTGCAGCCTTGTTGTTGTTCTCCAGTGCTGTCAAGTTGGTTCCGACTTGTAGCAACCCTGTACAGGATTTCCGAGGAGCAGCTGGTGGGTTTGAACTGCTGACCTTGTGGTTCTCAGTCCAGTTCCACAACACTACACCAGGAGTGTGGCTGGAAATGTTTATTCCATGTAGGTTTGTTGTTGGAGTGTGGCTGAGTAGAGCTGCCCCACAGGGTATTCTAAGTTACCATCTTTAATGAGAGCAAGTTGCCATGTCTTTCTCCCTCGGAGCTTCTGGCTGGGTTTGAACCATCAGTCTCTTGATTAGCAGCTGAGTGCTTAACCATTTATGCCACCAGAGTTTTGCAAATGCTATTGTTGTTGTTGATAAATACCATCAAGTCAGTTCCATCTCATAGCAATCCTGTGTAGGGTTTCCAAGGAGCAGCTGGTGGGTTTAACTGCCATCCTGTGGTTCACAGTCCAGTGGTGATCCTACGGGGTCACAGCAGTCAAAATATATTTTTGTCTACAATATCACTCCCTTTCAATCACATCCAAAAATGGCTTTTGACTAAGTGTCCCCTTGCTGCTCAGATGACAGCTTTGTTCACAGACTTCTTGTGTCTCCTCTTCCTCCCCTTCTGTCCTCAGCTCTTGAAATGCCACCAGGACAGTGAATGTGGCCTTCAAGGCTGGCTACCTTTGGTTCCAGCTAGCCTGGCCTTTATCCAGTCCACTGATCTTGCATGCTAGCCCACTTCAGGACCTTTGCACATGCTGTTCCTCTATGTCTGGCCCTAGGATAGCACAGTCCTCTCTTAAATGAAAGGCTGGAAGTGTGAGTCCACCAAGAAGCACTTCAGAAGAAAGATCTCACCATCTATTTCCCCAAAAAGTAGCCATTGAAAACTCTATGGAGCACTGTTCTACTCTGACACACATGGGATGCCATGAACTGACTCCACAGTGACTTTTTTTTTTTTTAATCTACTTCTTCTTCAGCTCAAATGTCACTTCCTCCCAGAAGCCCTCCCTGACTGCCCATGCTTCCTCAATTCCCTCCTCTTCTTTGCAGCACTAATCCTAGCTGCAATGTGGGCAAGTTGTGATCCCATGTTTTTATCAGTATTCCTAAAGAGGAGATAAGTTCCACAAAGATGAGATCAGTACCCAGGAAATAAGGTTAAGCATGAGATTACTTACTCATCTGTAGTGGACAACTTCACAGTTTTTCACCACATAAAATATTCTTCCTCTAAAAATAATCCAGAGGGAATAGAAGCAAATACTGATGAATGATGATGAATGGAGGGGGTTGTAATCATTGCAATGAAACGATGAGTGTAAAACTGATGTTCTTCCATGTAAACTACCATTCTATTCACAATAAAAACTTTTTAAAAATTCCCCCTAGGTCTGACTCTCTAGGGCTGACTCTCCCAACCTTCCCTACCCACTCTGACACTGCATTCTACTTTGCTGCAGACTTCAGTAATTTGTTGCCATGGCTTCACAGAACTCACAGACAATACCCATAATTCTGGGGATTGGTAGAGAAGTTGTAGGCTATAGTTCAGGATCAAGAATGCTCCAGACACATTTCTCTGTTCAGGCTAGCTTCTCAGCCATGCTCACAGGCCACAGGTGCAACAACTCTGGAATCGTGGCCTGCCATGGGTAAGTGGTACAAAGCTGTTTTAACTCTCAGCCCCAGTGGCCCCTTAACCTCTGCTCTGCTTGGGCAAGTGTAGCATTGGCACAAGCGCCCACTCACCAGCAAATCTTGGCCTGAAGGTGCACAGCTGTAATCCCCTAAGTCAGCAAAGTTAGCTCTCCCCGTAACCCAAACTCAGAGGTGCCAGCAGGCCCACACTCTCTCGGAAAGTTCTAGAGGCAGCTCCTTCCTAGACTCCTCCAGCTTCTGGGAGCATCGCCCTCACCCTTGGCTGTCTTCTCTCTGCATCTCTTCTCCCCATCTTTTAGGGAAGCCACACTCTACTCCAGTGTTAACTAAGAGCCTCTGCAAAGACCCTCCTTCTAAATAGGGTCACATTCTCAGGTCTGGGGCTTGGGACTGCAATGTATCTTTTTCAGGGACACAATTCAAACCATGACACTTGCAAAAGCTGAGTTGGTGACCAACCTGCTGTGCTTGGTCTCCACAACTCAGGAGTTTGGCTAGTTGGTGCACAAGGTGCCAGCTATCAGACTGGGCCAGCTTCCAAGCAAGGCATGACCACCCACCTGGTAGGTGAAACCCACCTGCAGTTGTCCTGCTGCCAGGACCCCTATGAGCCAGCCAGCCTTCCTGTGATGGGAGGCAGCAGCCTGGCTCTTCACATGTCCCCTGCCAGCTAATCTGGGTCTTTTACAGCATAGCAGTGGATGTGATTAGAACACAGAAAACCTCTGTCAGGAGTGAGTGTGATATGGGATGTCTTCGTCCCAAGCGCTACTACACCAGAAATGTCACAAGTGGGTAACTTTCACAAACAGAAATCTGTTTTCTCACCGTTCAGGAGTCTAGAAGTCTGACCTCAGGGTACCGGCCTGGGAGGAGGCTTCTTTCCCTGTGGACTCTACAGGAGAACCTTTGTCTTGTCTAAGCTTCTATTCTTGGGCAAGCTTCCTGTGGCTTGTCAACTCTCCTCCCCACCTCTGCTTCTCTCTCTTCTTGTTTAATCTCTTTTATACGTCAAAAGAGATGAACTCAAGACACACTACACTAATCCGGTCTCATTAATGTAACAAACAAGACCCATTCACAAATGGAATTATAACTGCAGATAAAGCAGCAACTGGGGAGGAGCTGCCTCTTCAGAGTAGAGTTGACTGTGATGACATGAATGGAATCAAACTTTAGGGACAACGAACAATGAGGAGAAGCAGCTTCAAACATCCATTAATAATCAGAACATGGAATGTGTGAAGCATGAATCTAGGGAAATTGGAAGTTGTCAGAAATTAATTGTAATACATAAAGACAGCTAGCCTAGGCATCCGTGAACTGAAATGGACTGGTATTGGCCATTCTGAATCTGACAATCATAGGGGTTACCGTAGCAACAATGACAAATTTAAGACAAATGGTGTAGCATTCATCATTACAAAAGACATTTTAAAATCTATCATGAAGTACAAAGCTGTCTGTGATAGGATAATATCCATGTGCCTACAAGGAAAGCCAGGTAATACCACAATTATTCAAATTTGTGTACCAAACCAGTAAAGCCAGGGATGATGAAATAGAAGAATTTTAGCAACTTCTTCAGTCTGAAATTGATTGAACATGCAATCAAGAGATATTGATCATTACTGGTGATTGGAATTTTAAGATTGGAAACAAAGAGGAAGGATCAGTAATTGGAAACTATGGCCTTGGTAACAGAAATGCTAGAGATCACAAGACAGAATTTTGCAAGACCCATGACTTATTTATTGAAAATACCTGTTTAAATGGCATGAAAGGTGCATATACACAAGGAACTCACCAGATGGAATATATAGAAATCAAACTGACTACAATTTTGGGAAAAGATGGTGGGGAAACTCAGTATCATCAGCTAAAACAAGGCCACGGGCAGACTGTAGAACACACCAATAATTGCTTATAGGCAAGTTTAGCTGAAGCTGAAGAAAATTAAAACAAGTCCAAGAGAGCCAAAATGTGAGCTTGAACATATCCCACCTGAATTTAGAGACCATCTCAAGAATAGATTTGATACAATAGATATCAATGACCAAAGATCAGAAGAGCTGTGGGATGACATCAAGAACATTGTACAGGAAGAAAAGAAAAGATCATTAGGAAGACAGGAAAGCCAAAAAATAGATGTGAGAAGGTAGTCTGAAACTTGCTCTCCAGTGGAGAGATTAGAAAGTGAATGGAATAAACCAGAGGTAAAACAGCAGGATAGAACCATTCATACAGGTCCCGAAGACAAAGTCAAATATTATAACGAAATGTGCAAAGACCTGGAGTTAGAAAACTAAAAGGGAAGAGCATGCTCAGCATTTCTCCAGCTGAAAGAACTGAAGGAAAAATTCAAGCCTCAATTTGTAATATTGAAGGATTCTCTGGGCAAAATATCGAATGATGCAGAGAGCAGCAAATGAAGACGGAAGGGGTACACAGAGTCATTGATCAATATTCAGCCATTTCAAGAGGAAGCATCTGATCAAGAACTGGGGGTACAGAAGGAAGAAGTCCAAGCTCCACTAAAGACACTGGTGAAAAACAAGGCTCCAGGAATTTACAGAACACAGATTTAAATCTTTCAAAAACTGATGCAGCCCTGGAGGCACTCATTCATGAACGCCAAGAAATTTGGAAGACAGCTACATGGCCAACCCAATGGAAGAGATCCATATTTATGCCCATTCCAAAGGCAGGAGGCCTAATGGAATGCAGAAATCATCTAACATTATCATTACTATCACATGCAAACAAAATTGTGCTTAAGATCATTAAAAAATGGTAGTAATAGTTCATTGATCACAAACCTTCAGAATTTAAGCCAGCTTCAGAAGAAAATGTGGAAATAGGGGTATCATTGTTGATATCAGATGGGTCTTGGTTGAAAACAGAGAATACCAGGAAGATGTTTATCTTTATTGACATATAGTCAATAAAGCCTTCAGGCTTTCGACTGTGTTGATCATTACAAGGTATGGATAACATTGCGAAGAATGGGTATTCCAGAACACTTAATTTTGCTCATAAGGAACCTGTACAAAGAGAAGAAGGCATACTGTTTAAAATCAGGAAACATGGGCACCAGGGTTGTATTCTTTCACCGTACTTATTCAATCTGTATGCTGAGCAAATAAACTGAGAAGCTGGATTGCATGACCAAGAATGTGGCATCAGGATTGGAGGAAGACTCATTAACAACCTGTGACATGAAGATGATCCAAGCTTGCTCTCTAAAAGCAAAGAGGACTTAAAATACTTACTGATGAAGATCAAAGACCACAGCCTTCAGTATGGATTGTACCTCAATGTAATGAAAACAAAACCTCCTCACCATTGGAACAATAAATGCATCTACATAAAAGGAGAAAAGATTGAAGCTGTCAAAGACTTCATTTTCTTTTGAGTCACAATTAACACTCATGAAAGCAACAGTCAAGAAATAAAAAACTTATTGCATTAGGCAAATCTGCTGCATGTTGTGTTTGTTGTTCAGTGTCATCAAGTAGGTTCCAACCCCTAGCAAATCTGAATATGGTTTTCAAGTAGAAGCTGGTGAGCTTGAACCGCTGACTTTGTGGTTCAAGTGACTTTGCAGTTCAGCACATTGACCCACAGTGCTTCACCTCCACAATCTGTTGCATAAGACCACTTTAAAGTGTTTAAGAGCAAAGCTTCATTTTGAGGACTAAAATGCCCCTGATCCAAGCCATGATATTTTCAATCACCTCATATGCATGTGAAAGTTGAGTAATGAATAAGGAAGACCATAGAAGAATTGATGAGTTTGAATTGGGGTGATGGAGAAGACTATTGAAAGTACCATGGACTTTCAGAAGAACAAACAAATCTGTGTTTGAAGAAGTGCAGCCAGAATGCTCCTTAGAAGCCAGGGTGGCCAGACTTCATCTCTCATACTTCGGATATATTATCAGGAAGAACCAGTCCCTGGAGAAGGGCATCATGCTTGGTAAAGTGGAGTGTCAGTGAAAAAGAGAAAAGCCCCTGACAAGATGGATTGGCACAGTGGCAGCACCAATGGGCTCAAGAGTAGCAAAAATTTTGAGGCTGGCACAGTACCGGGCAATGTTCTATTCTGTTGTGCATAGGGTCGCTGAGAGTTGGAACCAACTCAACAGCACATAACAACAACATAGGGGTTAGGATTTACAACCACTTTAGAGGAACAGAATTCAATCCATGATTTAATCCCCCACCCCCGTATCCATGTCCTTGCCATATACAAAACACATTTACTCCATCACATTATCCCAAATGTTTTTAATTAACTCCAGTCCAAGTTTCATCCAGACAAATTCTTCTTTTCAAGAACCTGAGAAATCTAGAATACAATTATCTTATTCCAAAGCACAATTGTGGAACAGGCACAAGGTAGACATTTCCATTACAAATGGAAAAAACTGGAGGGAAAGAAAGGAAAATAAGGACCAAGCAAGTTAAAAAACCAGTGGAGCAAATGGAATTCATTCTCAAGGCTTGAAAAGAATCCTTTGTTCTGCAGGCTCTAGTCCTGCCTTCCAGACTCTGGATTCTGAATGCTGGTCCTCCACATTCCAAGACCACTAGGACAGCAGCGCTACTCCCTTGGCTTTGGGTGGCCCCATCTTCATGGTCCATCTGAGTGGTCATTCTACCCTCTGGGCCCTAACTATCCCTGTGTTCTGCCCCTTTGGTATAGCAGCCTTACGCCTTCAGCTTTGGGTAGTGGTCCCATACCCGTGGCATACCATAACAGCAGCAGCCCACTCCGGAACCAGAACCAGGACCAAGCTGGTGAATATCCAACTCTGAAATCTAGGTGGCTATGGCCCTACCCACTGGGACCCAGGATCATAGCCCACCATTGGAAACAGAATATCCTGCCTCCTGAGCTCCTTACAACAGTTCTGCTGAGCTCCAAGCAGCTCCAGGGATGATCCTTTTTCTTTTTTGGAGGACAACAGATGCAATCCTTTGTCATGTTTCCTGCATGTAGGATTCTAAGAAGTAGGCAGTTTTATTTCCTTTCACCCTGTCTCTGAGCCCTTCAGTCTAAGGTGATGGGTTTTCTGCTGTGGTAGTTGGTGAGGTCCATCAGTCACAAGCTTAAGCTCTTTAACTAGAATGTGTAACAACATCCTTGGTCAAAATTCTAGGACACGTGACCTTAGTTTGTACAACAGAATTTTCCTAATCTTTAAGTTGTGTTTTCATTTTGTACCGTTCATGTTTAAATTCATGTCTTTCCTCTCCCGTTTTACTATAAGGAGAAATGAAGAGACTTTGCTTTAAATGCTATCAATCAGATATCCAAGTTTTTCACTTACAAATGCTATCTATGTTCCATCACAGATTTGAACATAGTTCAGACAAGTTCTTTGTGTCTGCAAAAGGCAACACTTTCTTCCATTGTGCAGTCACATGTTCATCACTTTTCAAAGCCTCACCAGAAGCTCATTTAACATCCACATTCCTAGAAACATCCTGTTGCTGATGCCATATGTATTCTCAAAGGTCAGAAAGACTTTCTCCACAACTCTCCTCACCTTCTTCTGAGCCCTCCCCAGAACTGCTCTTCACATCCATACTTCTACCAACAATCTCTCCAAGGCACTCTTGGCTTTTACTATTAAGCACCTTCAAACTCTTCCAGCCTCCATCCATTACCCAATTCCAAAATCATTTTCACATGTTAGGTATCTGTTAGAATAGCACCCCACTTTCCTAGGACCACATTCTGTCTTAGTTCTCTAGTGCGGCTAGAAATACCATAAGTGGACCACTTAAAAAACAAATTCACAGTTCTGTTATTGTTGAGCGCCTTGGAGTTGGTTCCAATTCATAGTGACTCTGTCTAGGGTTTTCAAGGAGTGAATGGTGAGTTTGAACCGCCTAGAAATCTGAATTCAGGGTGCAGGTTCTTGGGCAAAGCTTCTCTCTTTCTGTTGACTCTGGAGGATGACTCTTGTCTCTTCTGAACTTCTTCATGTGACTTAGCATCTCTCTTCCCACATCTCTGCTTGTTTCATCTCTTTTATATCTCAAAAGAGATTAATTAACTCAAGACACACCCTGTTTCGTTAATGTAACAA
Source organism: Chrysochloris asiatica (assembly GCF_000296735.1). NCBI lineage: Eukaryota > Metazoa > Chordata > Mammalia > Afrosoricida > Chrysochloridae > Chrysochloris > Chrysochloris asiatica. The sequence continues at coordinate 8,469,469 of NW_006408635.1, read as the reverse complement.
AGACAACCTATTCCTCAATGAGCTTATAACCACAGGCTTGTAACACATATTTTGGGGGGATGCAATTCAGTCTATAACAGCATCCTAGAGACAAAATTGTAAGCTTTTCATAAATGTATCCCGATAGTTTTGGCATCTTGTGGTGTTCTCCAAAAACAACCAAAGAGCAGGAAAAACACAGTTCACAAAAGCAACCAGCCTGAAAGGGTTAGGTGTAAACACTTCTTTTCTGAATTGGATGGAACTCAATGAATGTCAGTGTCCTGCCCTAAGGATCTCTCTTACCAAGAGATAACTCAGGCTAAACAAAAAACTTGGAGCAGCCATTAGTGACTGGGCATTTCCCAGAGGGGACTCCTGGTGTGGCACTGTAGGATAAGCACTCGACCACAAGGTTGGTGGCTCCAACTCACCAGCCACTCCTGTTATTGTTGTCAGGTGCCATCGAGTCGGAACCGACTCATAGCGACCCCATGCACAGCAAAACAAAACAATATCCGATCCTGGGCCAACTTCACTACCGCGTCACACTTGACGTCATCAATGATGTCACCTGGCTGATCCATCTCGTTGGGGGTCTTCCTCTTTTTCTCTGACCCGCCACCTTACCCAGCATGACATCCTTCTCCAGCGACTGTTCTCTCCGGACAATGTGTCCAAAGTATGAGAGACGAAGCCTAGCCATCTTGGCCTCCAAGGAGCACTCTGGTTGCACTTCTTCCGAAACAGATCTATTGGTTCTTTTGGCAGTCCATGGCACTTTCAATATTCTCCTCCAACACCACAACTCAAAGGCATCAATTCTTCTATGATCTTCCTTATTCACTATCCAGCTTTCGCATCCATAGGAGGTTATTGAAAATACCATGGCTTGGGTCAGGCACACCTTAGTCCTCAAGCTGACATCTCTGCTCTTCAATACTTTAAAAAGTTCCTGTGCAGCAGATTTACCCAATGCAATACGTCGTCTGATCTCTTGACTGCTGCTTCCATGAGTGTTGATAGTTGATCCAAGAAGAATGAAGTCCTTGACAACTTCAATCTCTTCTCCATTGATAAGAATATTGTTTATTGGTCCAGTGGTGAGGATTTTTGTTTTCTTTACATTGAGTTGTAATCCATACGTAAGGCTGTGCTCTTTGATCTTCATCAGTAAATATTTTAAGTCCTCTTCACTTTCAGCAAGCAAGGTTGTATCATCTGCATATCTCAGGTTGTTAATAAGTCTTCCTCCAATCCTGATGCCATGTTTTCCTTCATAGAACCCAGCTTCTCATATTACTTGCTCAGCATACATATTGAACAAGTATGGAGAAAGAACACAACCCTGTTGCACACCTTTCCCAATTTTAAAACATTCAGTGTTCCCATGCTCTGTTCGAACAACTGCCTCTCAGCCACTCCTAGGAAACCCTCTATAGAGTCACTATGAGTCAGAAGTGACTTGACAACACTAACAACCACATACTGTTCTGATCCCATGGTGCCCCATATGCCTGAAAACCCAGGGAAAAGGCGGCACAATTATGGCCCCAATGAACTTCTGCAGGGGTGGGTAATGACACACAGTCAATAAGAGCGAAGGCTGACATTCCACTTCCAGTTTAAAAACAAATAGTTGCTGTTGAGTCAGCCCAGACTCACAGTGACCCCATGTGTGTCAGAGCAGAACTGAGCTCCATAGAATTGTTAGTGGCTGATAGCTTAGAAACAGCTTGTCAGACCTTTCTTCAGAAGCAATTCTGGGTGGACTCGAACCACCAACCTTTCAGTTATCAGGGAATACATTAACCATTTGCACGCCAGGAAGTTGAGGAGGGTGCATGGGAAAAACATAACCCCAGGATCTCAGAGATTGGCAAGTGAGATCTTCATGTGGTTAAGTCGAGTCCTTCAGGAAAGGAGGGCCTATATGTCATCAAGACTGGACTCTCCTGTATCCCCAGGTTCTGCTTTCAGCACAGAAGTCGCCTTGCAGGATGCCTTGGGCACATAGAGCCTTGGGCACACAGAGCTCACATTCAGATGTGGGAGGACAATATGCAGAGCATATTGAGTCCTGTAGAGGGCGCCTATGCCCTTCCGAACCTCCATCTTCGCCTTTGCTTCCTGGGTGTGAACCGCTCACCAGCTAGAGTAATGAGCTTTCTGCTTTTAAATTATCTGCTGGAAGCATTTAGTCTGAGCACAAGCTACGAGTCTCCATCCCATCTGTTATCATTTGGAATTCAAGGTTCTACAGCTGATTCAAGAGACTTGAGACTGTGACCCTCATCTGGGTCTTTGAGTCACCAGCTGTGAGGCTGTGACTTAGGGGGACGTGGGAGAGAGGACAAGAGGAAAAGGAAGGAGATGGAGCCAAGGTCCCGAGACAGAATCCAATGGGGAGGCGCGGTGGGTGGGGATGGAAGGAGACCAGCTTCTCTGAGAGAGAACCCCTGTGCAGTGTTCTGGTGGGAGCCTTGGTCAGCAGCCTGCAGCAAGCACCCAGGATTTCCTGTGGGCTACTCAGGCTGCTCTGCACGGTGTTTCCTATGAACCCAAGTAATTAATACCAGCTAAGAGCATCTGTGAGAGGAACACAAAACATTCCACCAAAGTCTGAGCACAAGTGTGGAATCATTTTCAAAAGACCAAATGGACACATGAGGCTGAGAATCAAGACTGGCTCTCGGTCCACTCTGCCATAGACACATCTTGCTGCCCTCTCCTCCCAGCCCCAGCTTTCCCACTGCACACACTCACTCACTCATTCACTCACTCACTGCCATCAAAGCCTTTTTGAGACTATATCTCATCCTTCTTCCAAGGAGCAACTGGTGGATTTGAACTGCTGACTTTGCTGTTAGCAGTCCAATGCTTATATTGCAGTACCAACAGGGCTCCTCACTGCAGACTGGAGCTAAGGAATATGGTCCTGTGTCACCAGGGAGATGAGAAGGGCATCAAATGTGCTCTAAGCATTCAGAAAGTGTTTACAAATCTACAGCACACCTGCCCTTCCTTCTTCCTCCCTGTTCAAGCACGCTCCCAGTCTGAGGCCAGACTGCACCATCACTTCCTGCACAAAGCTCTGGGGGAAGAGCAGATCCTGTGGGACCACCATGGGGACTTTCACTTAGAAGCCACTAACAACCTCCATTCACACCTGGAAACTCATCTCCCCGAGGATAGGCAAAGAACAAAGGTGTTTCCGTTCACCAAGTATTTGCTACGTCACTTGTTTCTTGTTTCCGATTTCAGTGAGTTAAAAAACAAACAAACAAAAAAAAAAAACTTAGGGGGAGACCTGAGTCGCCTTGTTGTGAAGTGTGGTTACAATAAGGGGCTTTTGTATTTCATGACATCACTCAGACTGATTCTGTGTGTTGTGTGTGTCCAAAAAATAAATTCCCAGTTAGTACTTAACCAGTGTGTCACTATTGTTCCTAATGTACAGTTCTCCTGAGTAGAAACAGAGAGAGAGGGAGGAGGAGAAAAAAAGACACATGGAGGAGCAGAAGGAAGGGAGAGGTGAGAGAAAAGAAAAGAAATCGCCTTTAGAGCAAGATGAAAATGCTGAAAAGCACTTGGTGGAAACGAATATTAAAGTAAGGAACTTGTCTTCCCTTATTACTGGACAAGGATGATTTATATGTTCACAATCGTTAGAGCTCAGATGACTCACTGAGACTCTAACAGATTTATATCTGTTGCTCTCAATATGGTTTATAACATCAAACTAAAAAATTCCAGTATTTTACGGAAATCACGCTGGGTATCAGCAGAATCTTTTCATGGGCTCTAGATCCACAGCAATTAGGGTGAGTTAGGTTAGATCTGAGATCAAGTGAAAGTTTGGAATTAGTTAAAATCTAACTAATTAAATTTTAGGAGTCAGAAGATTTTCCATAAGATGTTGGCTTAGTGACTTCTTGAATAACAAAGAGCAACACAGGACCCACATTCCTATGTGCACAAATAAGCTGTCCCTTCAAACACAGTGTGAATTCCATCCTTCTCCATAGTCCCCACCACTCCCTATTGCTTACTGGCCCTAACGTCCATGGGAAGATGTGGCCTCCAGTTTAGGCGGTGAGGCAGGCTCTGCTGGGTGTAAGCAGAGAGACCAAGTTCTGTCCTGTAATAGTAAGTTACTTGCTGTTGTTAAGTGCCTTTGATTCCAACTCATAGTAACACTAGATAGGGGTTCCAAGAAATAGCTGGTGGGTTTGAACTACCAATCTTGTGGTTCAAACAGACCTTGTGGTCGAGTGCTTATCCTACAGCATCATACCAAGACTTCACAAATACGAGGGGACTTAAAAATGTTTGTGGAAACATTCTACTATTATCATTTCATTGCATTTTCCAGACTTTTTGAAGCCTCCTCATATTTGGAAATATGCATGGGTTTTTTCAAGCTGAGAGTCTAATTCCCAGTCCCCACTTCTTATCTTGTTATTCTTTTTGTCCTCTCTGGCCCCTCGCCTGCCTGAAGAGATAATCAGCCATCAATAAGAGTCAACCGCCTGCTTCAGAGCCACCGGGCTGTCTCTGAAGCTGCCTCATGTGGACCTGGTGTGGAGAGAAGCAGGATGGTGAAGGACCTGGTGTGGAGAGAAGCAGAAAGGTGAAAGCTGTGGGAGGTGTCTGGTGGGAGGAAAGGTCACAGCAGAGACCGTGAAAGACTGGGGACTTCTCAACCCAACAGGCATGCCACAGACTTGGAATGAAAAGATAGTAGACTTATAAATGACTGAGTATTGAACATTGCTATGTTTACTCTCTAAAGAGCTGAGCTGTGTCTTTAAGCTCAAACATACAAGCACACACTGAGAGATATTACACACATACGAACCAAACCTGTGCATACCTGCACACAAATATACATTACACGTGTATAGATTATACTTGTTCCCCCACATGCACACATACATGCATTGCTATTGTTATCAGGTGGTGTGGAGTTGGTTTCAACTCACAGCAACCTCTAGGGTTTCTGAGGCTGTAAATCTTTGCGGGAGCACAAAGCCTCATTTTTCTCCCACAGGTCAACTGGTGGGCTCGAACCATCAACGTTGTGACTTGCAGTCCAGTGCTTATCCTCTGGAGGCACCGTGATGTCCATAGGTACATTTTAGTTGTTTTTATTAAGTGCCATCGAGTTGGTTCCAACTCACAGGGACCCTGTACAGGGTTTCCAAGATGCAGCTGGTGTTTGAACTGCCGACCTTTGTGTTCAAATTGACCTTGTGATCCAGTGCTTATCCCATAGCGCCACATCAGGACAAACACTACACACGTACACACACTCACATATACATGCACACATATACGGACACATCCCCATACACACATGCATAGATACATCACTCAGGCAGATACATCACACCAATACATATATATTACACACATGCCCCCATGCACAAACATGCACATAAACATCACACAAAGATATTACACATCCACCCACATACTCTCTCACACATATAACATATACATCAGACAGGTATATTGTTGTTGTTGTTGTTAAGTGCCGTCGAGTCGGTTTCGACCCATAGCGACCCTGTACAGGGTTTCCGAGGGTGTAAATCTTTACGGGAGTAGAAAGCCTGATCTTTCTCCCGCGGAGCAGTAGACAGGTATATATATAGTACATATTCTTACCCACTCACATATGCAAGCGTGCACATATATATCACACAGACACATATCTATCATACACATGTCCACACGCACACACGTTCACACACATGTACATATACACCAGGCAGGTACAAACATAGCACACACTCACACACATATGTGCACACAGACTGCCTTCTGAGACAATCTCTGTCTGCCTGAACCCAGGTAAATACCCAGGACCTGACCAAATTCTGAAAGCAACAGGCATCGAGGGTCTTGCTGCTGACAGTCACGGGAGCAGGTACTGGTGTCAAGTTCTGAAGATGAGTTCTTGAGACTTACCAACAAGGATTAGTCTGCACCATGGATAAAACACCAGACGGAAGAAAGCCATTCCTCTGAGTCATTTAGATTTGCAGCAGGCTAAAGCTGACCTTTTCAACCTTTGGGGGACTATCTGGTCATTGGATGTGCACATCAGAGCTTCCCAATCCATGTCCACAGCACACAGAAGGGCAGCAATGAATCAGTGAGCCTGGCCGCAATCCTGTCAGTGGGGCCAGCCAGCCTATGGCCACCTTGCTTTACCTTAGTGGATGATGGAGCCCTTGTCATGTCTGTGTATGCCATGGTGTGGGAAAGTCTAGAGATCATGCTTTCAGTTACAGCACTCACAGGACACGCGGTCATCCACTAGTCCCTGAAGCAGATAAAATGGCATTTCACTTAGACTTAAATGATAGTGCTTCAGCATAAATCCATTTTTTAAAGTTCACATGAATTTTTTTTTTAAGTCAGCTTCTTCCCTGCAAATTTTCCACCCCATTTAAGCCAAACCAGTGGTGATTTGCTGTTTTTGATCACTCTTTCCTCTGATACCATTTCTTCCCTTCCCCTCCACCAGGAAATCTGGAGGTAGCCAAAGCCCTTGACACAGTCCTGCGGGGTTGAACCAGAACCCAAGACAGGGAGGGACTCCTCTTCAGGGACCGGCAGGCTGACATGAAGTTAAGGCCAGCTGCGTGACAGTCACTTAAAAATCAATTTTGATCAGAGACTCTATAAAAGGATCCTGATCAAAAGGGGGGAAATGCTATACAGAATTTCATTCTCATGAAATCGAGGCTTTCTGGAGCCATAGAGGCTAGATGAACCCCTGAACCTATTGCCCTGAGGTAATCTTTAAACCAGAAACCGAAGATATCCCTTGAAGCCTTCTTAAAACCAAAGACTAGTTTAGCTTAACTGATAAAGAATGTCTGCCTTGAGCACTGTGCTTTTTAAAGACCTATCTCTATAGGAACAGATTACAACCACAACTCAAAAAATTAGGTAGGAAACTTAGAGGCCAGGGAGTTTATGCCAACTGGGGAGAATCAACTTGAAAAGCAAAGGTGAAAATGGTGGCAGAGATCAAGGAATGTCGTCAATGTCATTGAATTGTGCATGCAGAAATTGTTGTATGTTCTGCTGTGTATATTCTCAATGACAACAAAAATAAAATAAATTACTTAAAAATTCATTTCTTACCCAGACCCACTCACCTTAGCAGTGAAGTAATCCCAGGTCCCTGACTTGTCAGCCCCACTATAACCACATCCAAGAACTGATGAGAACACAGATCCCTGGCGCTTTCCTTTCATCTAGAAAGTAATACTACCAGCATCATTCAGTCATGGTCAGACAAAACAGGAAGAGTGTAGAAAAACCCAGCACGTAAATAGAAATACAAGGAGAGTTTTACCTTGTGGTTTTGAAGGTTTTTTGTTTTTTAAGTATAATATATTCATAATAAACAATTTGAAATCAGAAATTTGGAAACTAACTAATGGAGTTAACATTAACTACTAAATACTTTGTTACCAGGCTTGTTTTTCTATTGGGGAAGTTATGTAATTATGTCTTAGTTTTGCATTAGTTTTGAGGCAAGGGAGAAGTAAACAGAAATGCAATGGTAATTGTCTTGCCTGTAGAAAAACTAGTGTTATATGCTGCAATATCCCTTCTGGGCATCTTTTTTTGCTCCACAGAATGTGCACACGTGTGTACACAACATATGTGCATTGTGTGTATGAAATTTACATGTGTTCCGGATACAATGTGTAATTGAACTCATCATGATTCTCTGAACCTAATTTCCCATCCAGCAACTCTTTAAATCTGCCCAGGTAACTAACGATTGAGGTCATTACCAGCTCTGCCAGTTCCATCCAGTAGGTTCAAGAGTAGAACTGAGCTCCCTAGCATTTTCAATGTCTGTTGTTTCTTTTTTTTTCAGAAAAGATCACTGGGCCTTTCTGCTGAGGTATTTCTGAGTGGACTCGAACTTTTCACTTAGAAGTGAGTTTGTAAACTGTTCTACCAGGGGCTCCAAAGAAAAGTTGCTATTGTTTGGTGCCATGGAGTTGATTCTGACTTATAACAACCCTATTGAACACGATAGAACTACCCCATATGGTTTCCCAGGCTGTAAACCTTTGCAGAAACCAGCAGCTGATGGGTTTTCCACTCCTTAACTTTTTGGTCAGCAGTAAAGTGCTTGACCACTTTACCACCAGGGCTCCCTATAAACATTATCATTGTTAAGTGCCATCAAGTTGGTTCCAATTCATAGCTACCCTCTATAGGGTTTCCAAGGAGTGGCTGGTGGGTTTGAACTGCCGACCTTATGGCTAGCAGTCCAGTGCTTATCCTATAGTGCCGCACCAGCACTATAGACATTAGGCTGTGGAATGTCAGTAAAGTGATGGAATCTCTTGGGGAAAGTTTTGCTGTCGGGCCAGCAGCAGCCCTGAGCCATGGAAAAGATCCACGGGGAAGCTGCTCTATCGGTGGAGAGGAGGGACCATATTTTGCTGGGATGATGCTGGCTGTAGAGGTATATGGGGCTGGGTTTCCCTTTAATGTCATGTTTCTGTTTTATAGGAAGCAGAGCACTTACACATTTTAATACTTTCATTTAATTTCCCTTGAAAAGTTCTATTTTAAGCATTGGGTAGGGGGATATGACATCTTTTTAAGAACTTCTCACACCTACCCAACATTATTGTGTTTTTAAAAAGAGATTTCAAAGAATTCAAAACATACCTGGCATCCTCCCCCATATCCCAGTAAGGGATGTGTTGTTTTCAGAGACCTGAGAAAGCCCCTGGGGAGACAAGTAGAAGCTGGGGAAATCCAGCCCAGGGAGTCAGCCAGCAGCTGGAGCCAGCATGGGGATTTCTCATCTCTGCACGAGCATATCCCATTGAAAGTGAAACCGGCCACCGCCACTTCCACCAACTCTAACAAAAAACAGACTGCTGCCACTTGTTTTGTATTCAACTCTCCACATCACACCTGGGGAAGTGAAGAAGAAAAAAAAAATAAAGGTTACGGCTCACTGAAGTCAGGGATAAAATAAATAAACGCCATAAGGCCCTGGGTTTAGTCCCATGGATGCGGGCATCTGTTGTCAATTGACAATCAGCTGCGCGCAGACCGCCAAGGCGGCAGGGGGCGGTGTGGTCCCCCGGCACAGAGGCACCTGGTGGTGGGGGTTGCCATAAACTGCAGATCTTGTGACACCTGGTACCTGGACTTCCGCTGGAGGAGTTTCCAAACCAGGATATGCTCTTGTGCCCAGAACTGAAAATTCATACCCGTTTCCGGTTTCCCAGGTTTATAAATAAAGATAACGGATGCCAGGAGTCCTTCTTGTCCATTTCCCCAAAGGAGAATTGGGTGGAAGCAATTTCCAAAATTTTGTATTAGCTGTCCACTCTTTATGGTCCACACTCCTCAAATGGCTTTGTTCTCTCTTGCTTCTGTGCCTCGGGCCATGCTGCCTTTCCATCATGGCTTTGAGCTAGCCAGAACATGCCGACTTTGAAACCAGACAATCTTCAGATGCCTAGTCAGGGGCACAGTGACTCCAAGGACAAGACACAGGAGCCAGCACATGTGACCCAGTAGCCGCAAAGAAACCTGAATTCCAGTTAGAATCCCTATAACTATATGACTCAATGTGCAGATAGAAACACACACTTGGAACCTCACTGCTAGGTTTGAATCTCAGTTCCACTATTTAACTGTTACTGAATGTTGCATGCCTCAATTTCCTCATCTGTAAGTGGGGATACAAATGGTGCTTACCTCATAAGATGGATTGTGGAGAAGATGAAATGAATTATTGTATGTACCGAGCTTGGAATGGGTTTGGCCAAGTGGAATCCTATTCAAGGAGGTGTTCAGAGGCCCCAGCCTCATCCCCAAAAGAGAATACTTGCATGCCTGGGTTCACTGTGGTAGTACTCACAATATCCCAAAGGTGGAAGCAGCCCAAATGCATCAGCAAATGCATAGATAAACCAGATGGGGTGTGTCTATGCAATGGAATAGTGTGCTGTTAGTTGCTGTGGAATCCATTTTGATTCACGTGTACAGAGTAGAACTGCTCTATAGAATTTTCCAGGCTGTGACCTTTTGAAAAGAGATCATCAGGCCTGTCATCTGAGACACATCTGGGTGGCTTCAAACTATCAACCTCTCAATCAGTAGCCAAAGGCTAAACCATTTGCCCCTCTCCAGTACTCTAGTAAAATATGATTCCACCATAAAAAGGAATGAAGCTCTAATAATACTACTTACGGATGAATCTTTAGAAACCATGATGCTACGTGTGTGGAATAACCCAACACAGAAAGACAAATACTGCAGGATTCCACTGACACAAAATGCAGAGAGACCAAATCAGGCTAGAGGTGACCACAGGTTGGAGAAAGTGAAGAATGGAGATTCTTGCTTCATGAGTACAGAGCTTCTGTTTGGGGTGATAACATTGGAAGCAAATACTGGTGATATTTGCCAAACTAATGAATATAATTAGTGCCACTGAACTGTACACTTAAAAATGATGGAAATGCCAGGAGAGAGGAGGACAATACACAAAAGAGGGAGGGTGGCAGAAGAATGATGAAGACAGGTGAAGATGCAGGGAGACATGCAAGGGTTAAAGGGGATACAAGTAAATAGTGATTTATACACAATCTTGGAACAACAGTGTCCTGGGTATAGATACATGGACAGAAACACAGGCTGAATGGGTAGGGGAAGAAGAGTAGATATATATATACATATATGTATTTATATATACCACAAATATGTAAGAATTTGAAAGAGGACATTTGCACATGAGTAACCAAAAGGAGGAAGCTGGACAACTCATTGTATGGAGGGGATTTCAATCATTGAGATGAAGCAAAGTGCATGATTTGTTGAATATAAAACTGATGATCTTATCTGCAAACCTTCACTCAATTTACAATAAAAAGTTCTGTTGCTGTTTTTTTTTAAAGTGAAAAATGCCAAATTTATTTTATCACAATAAAAGAATTCGCTTTAAAGAGAGAGATAGAACGAAGTTAGGCACTCCCTCTCTCCCACTGGCCTGACAGTTAAGCATGTTCTTAACTTACTAAGTTAACAGGAGCTTGGCCTAGGGTAGGGCCTGTTGGGTCCAAGCCAGTGTGCTCTTTGCTGGTGCTTTCCGGGAGCTCAGACTCAGGGGATTGAGGATGTAGCAGAAAAGTTTCAAATCTGCCCGCCTTGCTGGTAAAGAAGGAAGAAATACTAACTAGTTCTTTCGTTTACTACAGACTTCTTGTTTTGTTTGTTTACATTCAAAGAGTGAAATGCCCATGAACTTGGGAAATTTACCTGATTTATCTAATTTTATGTTAGTGACAAATCTCTGCTATATGATTTTAGGCTGTGCTTTGGTCCCATTTCTAAGCTTTGTTGTTTTTATAGGATTGGAGGTATGATTCCTAAAGCATTATGGAATTACCAGCCACGTGGCCACTTTCAGATCTGTGTGAATAACATCAGTAAGTGAAAATCAAGGATTGCTCCTGAAATCTCTCAACAAGAGTAACATACCCTTTGCCTCCACAGCCAAAGAGACAATGTTTTCAGTTGTGTTTTACTATAAATAATAGGAAACACACAGAAGCTAAGTGTATTACATAACTTCCCACATGGTTTTGAAACATCCATTTACGCTTGATCTCTACAATAGAAATTCACCATTGAAAGGAAACACCCTAAACTGGCTACATAAATGGAATGAACCAGCAAAAATGAAAATATGGGGTCCTTGGTCCAAAATTATTGAGTTTTAAGGCAGCATCAGCAGAGAATAAAAACAAGCCTGGGGCCCTTCTGAGATTAGAGCCAGACCACCCAACCATGGAGCCAATCCTGGTTACCTCTGTCTTGTCGATTGAAAGAATTTATATCATCAAACATATGAGGGGGCTTCAAAAAATTCATGGAAAAATGGAATGAAAACATAATGGAGTGTTTCCATGAAATTTTTGAAGCCCCTTTGTATTTAAAGCTCTTTCAAGCTTGACAATATTTACTAACATTTACCAGTATTTAACAACATCCACTTTGCTCTATAAGAGATACACTAAAAATATATTTTAGAATAAAAAAAATAACGGCACCATCTATTTTTTTTTTTTATTTAAAAGCAGTTCTGAAAGTGCAATGCTCACATTGGTGGTGAATTTAAATAATGCCTTTCATTGTTTGAGCTTGGAAATATGAAAGTAGTCTTAATTTCACACCATTGTTTCACACTCATTTTGCAAAAGTACACTAGCAAACAACTTAATTTTGAAGAAATGATATTGCCCATCCCCAGTCATCAAAATCACAGATGGCTGTTTATTTCCTACAACTTGGAAACATTTGCTCAACAAGATTTGTCCAAAGCAGCCCATTTGGAAAAAGAAATTCTAGGACTCTTCCAGAGAACAAACGTGCTGAATAGTGCAACCATATATGTTCTCACACTGTGTCAGGCACAGTAAATCAATGAGGAATCTCTAACTTACCCATTTAGTTCTCACAGAGTGCCCATTAGACACAAAATAGTAATAGGTCTGTATTATCGCTACAGCAGATGCAGTGTCCTGGAGAGACAGAGAAGCTGCAGGCCCAGGCCCACGGACTGAGTAAAGCTGAGTGCCTACAGGCAGGAGACTGGCTTGCAGCCTGTGCCCTTTGGGTGCTCACAGACTAGCTAAAAGAGCTGTGTAACACTTACCAGAGCAGGGCAGAGGCTAAAGGTTCACATGACTGAGAGGCTGACCACAAGACTGAGGCGTGCCTGCAGTATGGCAGACAAGAGGCCTTTCTCAATGGAGAACTGCTGCATTCTGAGTTGGTTTTGATCCTCAATTGTACCCTGTTCTCTTCCCTCATAATCCCAGAATCATGAGTATTGTTAAGAGTTCTGTGTGGCCATTGCAGTGGCTTATCAAACCCAGATGTGAAGCAGAGAGTGCTGTGGGAGGGGTGGTTGGTGTCAGAATAGGCTAGAGAAGGTTGTAGGGTGGAAGCATGTCTGACCTCCACTTCTTTGGACTCATCTGGGCTGATTCTGAGTGTGATTCTCTCTCTCTCTTGTGAAGCCATGGTTTTGACGCCTTGGTAGTTGTAGTTGTTATCTGCTGTGAAGTTGGCCTTCAGCTCACGGCAACCATGCACAGTGAAACAAAAATCTGCCTGATCCTGTGCCGGCCTCGTGATCGATTATGGATCAGACTGATTCTCCCAAGCAGACCATCAGGCATTTCCTCCCAGCCCATCTTAGTCTGCGAGCTCCACTGACACCTGTTCAACATCACAGCAACACACGACACATCAGTGATGGCTACACATGAAATGCATGGATCAGGAATTGAACCTGGGTCTACCATATGGAAGGCAAGAATTTACCACTTCATGTCATATACTCATTCACTTATGTATTCAATAAATGTCTTGTTGAACATCTCTATATGCTATGTACTGTTCTAGGTTTTTGGTATAAAATAGGGGGAAAGTCCTGCTTTTATAGAATTTCTAGTCTATCAAGAAGAGATAGATACAATACACAGTGCAAGTTATAATTGATCTGATATGTTAGACACGGTTATTGCTATGGAAAAAACATGAGTCAAGTAAGAGAAATTGGCAATCTATGGTGAAAGATGAGTATACTGCAATTTTAAACAGAGTTTGGAGCAAAAATATTAAAGACATGTAAGACTTAGTAAAGTGGATAACTAGAAGAACATTTCTGGCAGTGGGCACAGCCAGAAGACCAAAGGCCCAAAGGCTGGAGTGCAGCTGGCATTTGGGAGAAAAAGCAAGGAATCCACTGGGTTAGAGGAGAGGCAATGAGGTCACAATGTAGCAAAGGCCAGCTCAAGCAAGCCTATAGGCCCTTATGAGGATTTTGGCTTTTCCTTTTTGCTAAGTGAGATAAGAAGTCATTGAAGGGATTGCAGTAGGGTCATAATGTGATCTCACTTATGTTTTAAAGGAGAAGGTGATCATGCTTGATAAAGTGAAAGGTTAGCAAAGAAGAGGAAGACCCCAAATGAAATGGATTGGCACAGTGGCAGCAGCAATGGGCTCAAGCTTAACAATGATTGTGAAGATGGTGCAGGACAGGGCAGTGTTTCATTCTGTTGTACATAAGGTCACTGTGAGTTGGAACTGACTCGACAGCACCTCACAACAACTACTTTACTGGAAATAGTGCAAGGGTCAGAGGAGCTTCCAAGCATAGAATGGAGAGCTATTAGGTGAAAACGCCACAATTCCGGCAAGAGATGACAGTAATGTAGACCAGAGAAAAGTAGTCAAGATGAGGAGGTGATTGGATTCTCAGTGAGTTTTGGAAATAATGCCAGCATGTCAGATTGGAGGTGGGGTGTTAGAGAAAGAAAGGTAGGGATTAAAACTTTCCGAACCAAGTAACCAGAAGATTGAGTTGCCTTCAACTGAAATGCAAAAGGCCTAAGGTGGAGTACACTTTGGAGGTGTTAGACTAGCAGTTCAGATTTGGACAATTGAGTTTGTGATGCCCATTAGACATCTGAGTCCCAGGGTGGCACAAATGGCCAAGTGTTCAACTACTAGCTAAAATATTAGCAGTTCAAACCCATCTATAGGTGCCTAGGAAGACAGGACTGGTAATCTCCTTCTGAAAGATCACAGTCTTGAAAACCCTCTGGAGCTCTCCTACTCTGCACACATAGAAAAAGAGAAAACTTCCAAATTCAGTTTATGAAGCAAGCATAACCTGATACCAAAATCAAAGACATCATAAAAATAGGCCAATATTCCACATGAACATAAGTGCAAAAATTCTCAATAAGGTCCTAGCCAATAGAATCCATTAATATATTGAAAAAAAAATAAACCATGATCAAATTAGATTCACACCAGGTGTGCAATGATGGTTCAACATTAAAACAATCAGCATAATCCATCACATAAACAAAATAAGGAAAAAGAGCCACATGGTCATATCGATTACTGCAGAAAAAGCATTTGACAAAATCAAGCATCCATTCCTGATTTAAAAAACATTCAACAAAATAGAATAGGATGTAAATTCCTGAACATGGTTAAGAGCATATATACAAATCCAACAGCCCACAGCCCACATCACTCTCACTGGGGGACACTGAAAATATTCCCTTTACAAACAGGAACCAGACAAGGATGCCCTTTATCACCACTCCTATTTAATATTGAACTGGAAGTCTTAGAGCTATCAGGCAACAAAGGGAAGTTAAAGGCATACAGATTGGCAAAAAAAAGTAAAACTCTCTCTATTTGCAGATAAGATGCTATACATAGAAAATTCCAAAGACCTCCATAAGAAAATTGAAAGATTCAGCAAAGTGATAGGGTACAAAATCAATATACAAAAATCCATTGGATTCCTTTACATTAATCAGGAGAACAATGCCACTTACAATACTTATGCAAAAGATGAAATACTTCAGAATAAATCTAACTAGAGAAATAAAAGACCGATATAAAAAAAAAAAAATAGTAAAGAAAAAAAAAAAAAAAAACCTACAAAACACAAAATGGCAAAAAACTTATATAAAGGTAAGAAGTACCATGCTCATAGATAGGAAGACTTAACATTGTGAAAATGTCAATACTATAATACTGAATATATAGATATAATGCAATCCCAATTCAGATTCCAGCATCAGTAGATAGAAAAAACCAACCACCAACTTTATATAGAAATAAAACAGACCCTGGATAAGCAAGTAACTACTAAAGATGAAGGACAAAGCAGGAGACTTCTCACTTCCCAATCTGAAAACCTACTACACAGCCACAGTAATCAAAATAACCTGATACTGATACAATGAAAGACAGATCAATTGGACAGAATTGAGAACTCAGACAACATACCAAAGCACATTAAATGAGGATGAGATCGTCTCTTCAACAAATTGTTGTTGTTGCCGTTGTTGTTGTTAAGTATCATCAAGTCAGTTCCAACTCATAGTGACCCCATATAGTGTTTCCAAGGAGCAACTGGTGGGTTTGAACTGCCAATCTGTGGTTAGCTGCCCAGTGTTTATTCTACAGCGCCGCACCAGGACTCCTTTCAACAAATGGTGATGACAAAACTGGAAATCCATTTGCATAAGAATACAATAAAACCTATATTTCACACCATATACAAAACTGAGCTCAACTTGGATTAAAGATCTGAATATAAAGCTTAGAACTGTAAAGATCATCAATGAAACAATTGGGATAGACTTAGGGGCCTTAAGACATGGCATAAATACACTATCAAACATAACTGAAAACACACAAACAGCAGAACACAAACTAAATGACTGGGATCTCCTAAAAAATAAAATAGAAAACTTCAACATCTCAATAAGAAAAAGACCAATAATTCAATTAAAAACTGGACAGAGGGTATGAACAGACACTTCACCAAAGAAGACACCAAGCATGTAAAGAAATGCTCATGATCATTAGCCATTAGGGATATGCCAATCAAAGTAACAATGAGATATGATCTGACCCCAGCATTAATAGCAAAGTTTAAAACAACAATAACCAGAAAACAGCAAATGCTGGTGAGAGTGTGGAGAGACTGGAACCCTCAAACAATGCTAGTAGGACTATCAAATGGTGCAACCACTATGGAAAATGCTATGGCACTACCTCAAAAAATTGGAACTAGAAGTATTTGACCCAGCAATCCCTCTACTTGGTAGATATCCTAGAGAAATAAGAGCTATGACACAAATAGATATATGCACACCCACATTCACTGCAGTACTATTCACAAAGGCAAAACAATGGAAATGAGGGACATGTCTATCAATGTAAGATAAATTTTGGTACATACATTCAGTGGAATACTATACAACATTAAAAAACAATGACTAATCTACGAAATACCTTAAAGCGTGGATGAACCTGGAGGTCATTAACCTGAGTAAAATAAGTCAGTCAATAAAGGACAAATGAGGTCTTTGTTGGCTCTGTAGGATCACCACTGAACTGCTAACCGTAAGGTTGGAGGTTCAAAACCACAGCCACTCCTCAGAAATCTTATACAGGGTTGCTATGAGTTGGAATCAACTAGAAGGTTGAGGATTGTTGTTATTATTGTTGTGACTTGTGTCAAGTCGGTTCTGACTCATACTGGCCCTATACACAATAGAATGAAACACTGCCCTGTCCCGTGCCATCCTTACAATTGTAGTTATATTTGAGCCCATTGTTACTGCCATAAGTCAACTGATCTCATTGGAGGTTTTCCTCTTTACCAACCATGATGACCTTTTACAGGAACTGGTCCCTCCTGAGAACATGCCCAAAGTACGAAAGGTGAAGTTTTACCATCCTCACTTCTAAGTAGCATTCTGGCTGTACTTCTTCCAACAAAGATTTATTTGATCTTCTGTCAATCCATGATACTGTCAGGATTCTTCTCCAACACCGTTTTTCAAATACATCACTTTTTCTTCATCTTCTTTATTCATTGTCCAACTTCAATGCATATGATGGAATTGAAAATACCATGGCTTGAATCAGGTGCACTCTCATCCTCAAAGTGCTCCTCTACACCCCACGGAGGTCTCATGCAGCAGAGTTACCTAATGTCGTATAGCATTTGATTTCTTGACTGCTGCTTACATGGGCATTGATTGTGGATCCAAGCAAAATGAAGTCTTTGATAACTTCAATATTTTTCATTTATCATTATTGGTCCAGTTATGAGAATTTTCATTTTCTTTACATTGAGGTATAGTCCATAAGAAGGCTATAGTCTTTGATCTTCATCAGTAAGTATTTCAAGTCCTCTTTGCTTCCAGCAGCAAGCTTGTGTCATCTGCATATCACAGGTTGTTAATGAGGCTTCCTCCAATCCTAATGCCACATTCTTTTTCATATAATCCAGTTTCTCTAAATATTTGCTCAGATTATTTAGGAAATTCTGAAGTTTTTTTTTTTTTTTAATAAATATTGAGTTTCTGTTTAAAATGTTTATTATAACCTAAAAATCTACTCTATTTTATTTCTGGAATAGGAATAGATTTCAATTTCCTCAAGAGCTGTTTTCTAAGTATCATGACTAATTTGGTATGCAATAGATAAAAAGTTAACAAAATCTCTATAACTTAATTACATAATTTAAATATCTATACCTAGGATTGTGCTTTTATGATTTAAATATCCATACACTAGGATTATGAGAAGAGTTTTTTGTTGTTTTGAGGTTTGGAGTTTGTTTTTATTAAGAATATAAAATGTACATACAGCAGTATACATTTGCACATTTATAGTTTGTATTTAATTTCATCTTTTTTGAGAACATTCATGTCTGTAGGACCCAGTTGTCAGCTCCATCTACTGCCCTACACATATACTCAAGACCTCCTCGTCACCTCGATACAATATCATGTTGTGCTGTCGAGTTGGTTCTACCTCATAGTAGCCCTGACTAGGGCTTCCGAGGAGCAGCTGGTGGGTTTGAACTGCTGACCTTATGGTTTGCAGTCCACTGCTGATCCTGCATGACTGGGTAACACATACCAGACCCAGAGGTAAAATGGCTGCCTTTACTGTCTTCACGGATCCCTTTCATTCGGTTTTGCTTTCTGTGCTACAATACACTTCCTTCAAACGTCCATGAAAAATTCAGGAGAAAAGAGCGCTGTGGTGACCATCTTCAACTTTTTTTTTTTTTT
>NW_006408635.1:8447560-8448511 GCF_000296735.1 Chrysochloris asiatica | reverse complement strand
ACTCGATAGCACCTGACAACAACAACAACAACAACTGTTTTTCTATTAGGACATTTAAAAACTCACCTGTCATATAATTTGAGCTTTCAAAGATATTTTTAGAAAATAAGATTTGTAATTTATAAGCCAATCATTTATCTCAAAAAAATTAAAAAGCAAAATTAAAATATCCAGAAAAAAAATGTAATAAGAAAAAAGTGGGAATAAAATACTGTGAGAAATATGAAAGGGAGAGTCACTAATATATTAGCACAGCAAAATATGAGAGCCCAAGAAGCAACCTCAGAGGCATTAGCTTCAAAGCTTAAATGATATAGACAATCTCCTAGAGTAAAAAATCACCAAAATTGGTTCAAGAAGCAACAGAGAAGTCAAACAAATTAACAATCATTACAGAAATGAAAGCATTCGGCAAAGGTGTCCATACATAGACACTAAGTCCAGATGGTTCTAAAGGTAAATTCTACCAAATAAATCCATTTTATAGAGATTTTTGCAGTGTGAAGATCAAGATGAAAATCTAGCTGTTTTACTTTATGTGGCTGACATAACTTTGGTAAGTAAAACACTATAATAAAAAGGGAAATCTGTGGCAATCTCAGTTATGAGCATAGAAGCAAAAAGTATATCTCAGTACTCCCAAACCCACCCCAACAGCTCATTAAAAGTCATACATTGTGAAAAGTAGGATTAGTCCTTAGAATGTTGTTACTAAGTGTCGTCGACTCAGTTCTGACTCATAGCCTGTTTTACACGGTTTCCAAGGAGCAGCGAGTGGATCTGAAGTAGCAGTCCAGTACTTATCCTACAGCGCCACACCAGGACTCCTGGGTAGGCAAAGGTGTAAATACAATCTACTACATGAATACATTAGGCAAATCTGCTGCACAGGAACTTTTTAAAGTATTGACAGAGAACTTCCAGAGGTTCAAGCTGGATTCAGAAGAGGCC
>NW_006408635.1:8442413-8443520 GCF_000296735.1 Chrysochloris asiatica | reverse complement strand
CATATTTTGGCTCTCATGGGCTTGTTTTCATTTTCTTAAGCTTCAGCCTGAATTTGCATATGAGCAATTGATGGTCTGTTCCACAATCTGCCCTGACCTTGGTTTGACTGATGATTTAGAGATTTTCCATCATCTCTTTCCACAGATGTAGTCAATTTGATTTCTGTGTATTCCATCTGGTGAGGTCCATGTGTATAGTCGTCTCTTATGCTGTCTAAAGAAGGCATTTGAAATGAACAAATCATTGATTTTGCAGAATTTTATCATGCGATCTCCAGCATCATTTTTATCACCAAGGCCACATTTTCCAACAACTGATCCTCTTTGTTCCCAACGTTTGCATTCCAATCACCAGTAATGACCACTACATCTTGATTGCGTGTTAGATCAATTTCAGATTGAAGAAGTTAATAGACTTCTTCTATGTCATCCTCACTGGCTTTGGTGGTTGGTACACAAATTTGAATAATAGTGATATAAAGAAATATAGAGTTGTTTTTTTTTAAAAAAAAAAAAAAAAAGGAAAGTATGGCGGGGGACAGGGGTAGGTACAGAAATCCAAACAAGCAAATGTACACACATTAAACAAAATAACATGGAATCAAAACTTATTAGATGACTTTAATATTAAATTGTATGCAGCTGAAGTGAACATGTGAATTGATATACAGAAGTAAGGAAATATTCTAGATATGTTGTTGTTGTTAGGTGCCACCAAGTCAGCTTTGACTCAGAGTGACCCTTTGCATAACAGAAGAAAACATTGCTTGGTCCTGTGCCATCCTCACAATTGTTGTAATGCTTAAGCCCATTGTTGCTGCCACTGTGCCAATCAATCTCTTTGGGGTCTTCCTCCTTTTGGCTCACCTTCTACTTTATCAAGCATGATGTCTTTCTCCAAGGACTGGTCTCTCCTTATAACTTATCCGAAGTATGAGAGAAGAAGTCTGGTCATCCTAGCTTCTAAAGAGCATTCTGAGTGTACTTCTTTCAACACAGATTTGTTTGTTATTCTGGTAGTCCATGATACCTTTAATATTCTTCTCCAACACCATAACTCAAACACATCAAATCTTCCTTATTCTTTGTCCAACTTTCACATGCATT
>NW_006408635.1:8432969-8442313 GCF_000296735.1 Chrysochloris asiatica | reverse complement strand
TTCTGCTGTGCATGGGGTCGCTATGAGTCGGTTCCGACTCGATGGCACCTGACAACAACGACAACTAACCTCAAGATCCATGCTTAGTAACCCAGTGCTGATCCACCAGCCACTCCTCAGAAATCCTATATAGGGCCACTGTGAGTTGGAACCAACTCAATGGGACTTGACTACAACAACAAGGTGCAAATCTAAAGATAAAAAGCAAATGTGTAATCATCACAATGAAAGGTAAAAAATTAACCTCAATTATAATTTGAGAAAAATTAACCAAGCCTCTTAGCGAACTAGGAAAAGTGTAACTTCTACTATTCAGCGTGGTAGTGGTAATTCTAGCCAATGCTGCCAGATAAAATAAACACTGGACTACTAGCAGTAAGATTAACAGCTTAAACCCACCAGTCACTCCTAGGAAATCCTATACAGGGTCACTGTGAGTTGGCAATGACTTGATGGCACTTAACAACAACAACAAAGAAGCATAAATACATATGTATAATTTTTTAAATGAGGAGAGCAAACTTCATTATTTTCTAAAAATCATTAATTTTGAAATTTCAAGCTAATCAGTGGTGAAAGTATTAGAACTCAAAAACAGCCCAGCAAGATGCTGAGATCCAAAAGGAATCTGCCAAATCAATAGTATTCTTCTATGTCATCAATAACCAATTCCCAAAAGTTTTTTAAAAAGAAGAAGGGGAAAAGAAAAATCCAGTTTGCTGTAGGAAAGGACACTCCTAGCAAGAATCTAGGAAGAAATCTAAGGAAAATGTGCAAGATTTCTACATTAAAAATCATAATTAAATTTCTCCTCAAATGACTGTATAACCAATCAAGATCAACAAAAGATTTTTTTAAGAGAATGGATTCCAAAATTCTTACGTATGCCAAAACATCCAATGTAAGTCTAAGAAGAACAAAGGAAAACATCGCACTATATAAGTTAGAATTTTTTCTGTATTTTTTAAAATTACCCCCCAAATGAAAACACATGCATGTGAAAGAATGAAGAGGGGGAGGAGAGTTAGAGCTGAGAAAAGACAGCACTATGGGAGAGTTGGCAGGTGACCCACAGTAGGGTACCATTCAGCAGGCTGAGTATGTAACTCTACATCTAATCACTCTGGGTATCTTTCTGCAATTTCACTAACAGGGTTTCACCGGTATATTGCTAGATACTGATACATATATGTATACATTTGCTATCAATAAATCCCACTTGTGTCATTTTCATTGAAATAAAATGTTGCTAAATCTATGCTGTTGTTGTTAGCTGCTGTGGAGTTGGTTCTGACTCACAGTGACCCCCGTGCCCAACAGACCAAACCAATGTCCAGTCCTGCAGCATTGTCACAACTGTTAAGTGTCCATTGTTGCTGCCACTGTGTTAATCCCTCTCATTGAGAGTCTTCCTTATCTTCACTGATACTCCACTTTACCATGACAGCCTTTCCCAGAGAATGGCCCCTACTGACCACATGTCCAAAGAATAAGAGACAAAGTCTTACCCTCCTCATTTCTATGGAGCATTCTGGCTGTAATTCTTCCAACATAGATTTGTTGGTTTTCTGGCAATCCTGGGTACTTTGAGCATTCTTCACCAACATCATAATTCAAATGCATCCATTTTTCTACGGTCTTCTTTATTCACTGTCCAACTTTTACATGCATCTGAGGAGATTGAAAACACTATGGCTTGGGTTAGGCACACCTTAGTCCTCAAAGTGACATCTTTGCTCTTTAACACTCTAAAAAGAGGTCTTTTGCAGCAGATTTTCCTAATGAAATACATCGGCTGACTTCTTGATTGCTGCTTCCATGTGCATTGGTTGTGGATCCAAGCCAAATGTAATTGTTGACAACGTCAATCTTTTCTAAATTTATCATGAAGTTATTTATTGGTCCAGTTAGTTACAATGAATCCAAATGAAATTCAATTTACTGAACATCCCTTCCATTTTCAATTGTACTTTTTAATATGTTACTTGAAATGTCAAAATATGGTTTATGGGGTTTTGTGGGGTTTTTTGGTAGAGAGTACGAGTATTCAAGTAGAACTAGACTGTCATACTTCCTTCACCATCCAGTGAAACACTGGTGTGACAATGTCTGCGGAAATAAGTTCTGTGTACTTCCCACCTCTGCTGCAAGACAACAGGGCAACGATGATAGTGATTTCCTCACCCTTGGGCATTCAGAGTGTTGACCAAGAGGTGCTGGATTGTCTAACTTAGTTAAGGCTACTGTAGTTAGTGATCGACCATGTGGACTATTGAGGTGAACATGGATTTTGGAAACAGCCAAATGCTTTCAAAACTACTCTTACTATTTCTGAGCTCTCTGAGTCTGACCACATGTTTTCTCACCTGTAAAATGAGGTAAGAGAGCTCTCTTTTGGGGTGCTAGTAAAGATTTAATGTTAATATATCAAGTCTTGGGCACTCATTAAATATTAGCTATTTTCCCAAAATATTGACCTAAACTTAAAATAGAATACTTGGTTAGGATGGTGTGGAGGTTTAAGCACTTGTAAATTTTTGCCACTTCTTTTGGGTTTTAACCCCATTGGTCTATTTGTACACTAGCTCTTCAATATAAGGCTGATGGGAAGTGAGTTGTGAGGTGGATTCACCAGACGCCCCAATCGCAGTGTGTGGGACCAGAGTGACAAGCTTTGCTGGGTGAATATGGAGGGTGTGTGCTGCCTCTTCCTCTCTGCTCTTGCGGATGACTGCATCAGTGTTGGCATCAGACTTATGGAGGACTGACAGGAAGGAAGGGTTATGATCTAAAAGAGAGCGGGAGAGAGCCCCTTGAGTCTATTTCTTTCCCTCCCTGGACATTCCTAGACTACAGATCAGGAGAGAAGAAGCAAAAGGGGCTTTTCATTTCTCAGAATCTCCAGCTGTGAGGCCCATCATCCTCTGTGCAGAGGGGAACCCCCTTGCTGCACTTTTGCAGTCCAGACCACTTTCCACACGAGCGGATGTGGCTGGTAGGCAAGAGTGAACACAGTGACCATGTCCAACCAGGGCCCCAAAGGGATGCCTCTCATCCTAAAGACCAAGCGGAAATATTTAATACGCAATAGGTAGCACCTTAGCTAATTACTCTGCATCTGAAAGGTTTACTGATGCCTTTAATACAAAGTGTAGAAGCTCTTCAAGCATTAAACTAGAGTTGACGTTTTATTGCATTTATTTTCTATGTCACAAAAATCCCCTCTTACAATGGAGCTGAAGTCTGTACCAAAGACATTTGGACCTATTAATCTTCAAAGTTTCCAAACAGTTTGTGCTTTGAGGTACAAAAAAAAAAAAATTTTTTTTAAGGCTGCAGAACTAGATATGTATATATTTAGCAGGTACTTGAAAGAAGTAAGCATTATTTATAACTAAAGAGCATTTCACTTGATCTTATTAAGTAAATGCTTTTAGTAACATGTATACATTTTTGGAGGTATAAACTCAAAACTATGTAAGTATTGCATTATGTGACAATTGTATAATTTATCTAAACTAATGCATGAATCAGAATTTTTATATAATATATGGTTATTGATTTATTATAGTTGATTAAAGTGTTTCATCTTACTTGTCAAAATTTCTTATTACAGACAAAAGTGTTACCAAAAAAAAAGGCTAAATGGGGGTGGGATAGGGGGAGTATTTTATATTGTTTAAAGACAGTGTCTTTGGGAAGGTGCTGTCCAAGGGTGATCTCCCATGAACTTGGTTCTAACTTGAAACCTGCTCCATGAATGAAAGGCCCAGATTAGGCTCTGTTTCCTCAGCACGGTGGTCACTGGCATGCACTCACTCCATCTATGATGCAAAACTGAAAAAGGTTGCTCTGTTCCAAAGGGCAGGAAAACTTTGACTCCAGCACCGTGTCCCCCTCAGTGTCCAAGGAGTAATGGTGGAATAGGAGCTAACACTTTAGTCTATGTTTGCTGTGTGCCCGGCACTGGGCTAACATTACCACATTATTTCTATAACTCCTAGCAACCAAGCTTTGCTACCCTGTCCTATTTGAGAAAGAGGAACCTAAGAAGTAGGTTACTTTCTGTCTAGTGAGCAATGGAGTTTTGAACCCAAGTTGGCTGAGGCCTCCAAGATCTGAGCTCAGCTGTGTCAGTGGTTTGTTTGGATGAGGCTTTCTTGATATAATAATTGGGGGGGGGGAAGGGGAGGGACTTTGCAAAACAAAAATTAAGGGAAAATATGTAAAAGAAAACATTTGGTTCCAGAAAACTGAAACTCACTTTTGTCAAGATGTTCTAATTAAAGAGGTCATCTAAGTTTATGTTCTTCCTCCTCTTCATTTCATAGCTCAAATGTCCTATAAAAATATCATTAAATCCTTGGTGATTCATATGTCCTATAAGCGATTTTTGTCCTTGAATTGTTCCAGGTTAGCATTTCCTTATTCCAGGTCTCTGCTTCACTAGATGCCACATGATTTTATTTTCTGCCAAACTCTGATTCCTAAATGCTGTATTCTATAGTCCAGGGGAAGCCAGCAGGGCAGGAATACATGAAAGACAAAAGCAAAAAGTGGCGCCATCTTGGTCAGTTGAATGATACCATCTCTTCAGGGAATCCTGATTTCCTCTTTAGTTTCCAATAAAGTTAATTCTACTTCCAAATATGTCCTAGAGACACAAGCAAACAAGAGAAAGGAGCCGATGACATGTGCAAACCCTGAAACCCTGTTTCCATGGTCACTGGAGTACACCATCTCAGTAATGGTTGCTGTGAGGTGCCGTCAAGGCAGTTTCAGCTCATAGCGAGTGGTCTAGATAATGGCTATTCGAGCAAGTCGCTTGGGGGGTTGTCCACACCAAGGTCAAGATGAAGCTGTCGGGTCCACTCCTTCTTCCTTTTCCCATTCAAGTCCATTCAGAGACCAGGTCCCCAGAATTGTGCCTCATCCCCATGCCTCTTCCCAAGCCTTCATCATCTCCCATCTGGAATACTGCATGGTATTCCTGCCTGTCCCACCCCACATCACCTTCCACGATGCCACCACCAAGAAAGAGAAATCCTCCAAGACCTCCACATCTGATGAAGGCACCCACCCATCTCATTCCCAATACTTCAAATCCTCAATGGTACCCAGCAGCCTAGGTAAGCCCTCAGTCACTCCATTTGCCTGTCTTGCAAGTGAAGTCCACCTGCTCGGTCTGTACCAAGGATACTTTGTCCTCTGTTCTACACCAGTGCTCCTGCCTCTTCCTCTCCTTCCATTGCTTGCAGGAATACCTCATTTCCCAAACACCTGTTCACTCACATTTCTGGACCTTCACCCTTGCTGGTTCATCTACAAGTCCTTTAATGATTCCCTTTTGTTCCTTTATGTGAATGCCTACTTTAAGATTTGGAGTCCCTGGTGGTGTAAAGAATTAAGTGTCCAAATATTAGCTAAAAGGCTGGTTGTTTGAACACATGCAAAGGGACCTTTGAAAACAAGTCTCGAGACCTGCTTCTGAAAGTCACAGCCTTGAAAACCCTATGGAAGAGGCTTATGGTGCATACATGGGTCCGCTGTGAGTTGCAATCAACTAATAATAATAGCCCAAACCACGTGTTTCATGGAAGTCTTCCCCAGTGGCAACAGTGGAGTAGGATGTTCACTCATCCAGGTCCCACATAGTCTCTGTGCCATCACCAGAGGGTACTGGGAAGACTTCATTCAGCTTGGTAGCTCAGGGGCTTCCACAAAGCAAGGAGTCAACAAATCTTCACCGGATAAATGAAGACAATTTGACCCAGTAAGAGTGTTAGTTCATATTCAATAGTTACTTCAGTCAGAAATGTTCAAAATGGCGCTAGAGGGCAGGATCACAATAAAGATGAGAAGCTGTAGATTCATTTGCACCTAAATTCAGTCCCCACTTTGGCACTGGGATTTTAGGCTTCTCAACACCACTTCTCTGCTCCATAAAACAGATGGTAACATTAACCACATAGAGCTGTTGTGAAGATACAGACATAATAATGGGAAAATGCCTACCAGAGTCAGTATAATGAAAATGTCCAACAAATGACAGTGTCTGGATCCACTGGCTTTTAGGGTTACTTTTTACCCAATTAATCTCTCAAAAATGCAAATCCAAGCTAAGAAGTGATACCTCTTTTTGATGCAAAGGAACCAAACGCCTGCCTCCTTCACGGAAACACGGCCATGACACACAGCCTTCTTCTGGTTTGGAGGAGCTAGAGGGTGGGAGGCCAGCATGCTGTGGGCCCTGGAGTCTAAAGGCCTGGAAAACCCATGATTTACCACAGAAATGGTGACAAGACCTTCAGATTGACACCTAGCACTCTCTCCCTCAAAGTGAAAGGACAGAAGCCACCTCACTGGCCACTGAGAAGCCCACTCTCTGGTTTGACTTTTCCTGTCCTCCCACTTGCCACAGTGGGCTGTGCAGTGATGACTCATGAGTACAAGCCTCCTTAAAGAAAGGAGAGGAAGTCACATAACCCCGCCTTCTGACTGGGGCTGTGAGGGACTTGCAGGAGCTTTCTTTCGCTGAAGACCAACAACACCACTTCTTTTATGAACACAGTGAACACCCTGGCAGTTATTTCTAAGGGAGAAAAAACAAGGTCCTGGTGGCAGCATTCATTTTTCCAATAAAAAGTTTATCTTTGAAGGAATTGTTGTTATTATCCTACCTTAAAAGATTCAGAACGTTTCTGTAGTACGTCATGTTCTCTAGGCCCATTCACTCCATAGCCAACAGGTAGAAACAACCCAGGTGTCCATCAACTGATGAATGGAGAAACAAAATGTGGTAATGCATGCATGGAATATTATTCAACCTTAAGGAGAAAGGATCACTGTAGCTCTGTAGGATAAGCACTGGACTATGAACCACAAGGTTGGCGCTTTGAACTCACCAAGCACTCCATAGGAGAAAGATGAGACTTTCTGCTTCCCCAAAGATTTATACCCTCAGAAACCCTATACAGGATCGCTGTGAGTCAGAACCAACTCAACAGCACTTCACAACATAACAAGGAGAAAGGACGTCCAGATATATGCTACAACATGGATGAACCTTGAATGCAGTATGCTGAGTAAAATAAGTCAGCCACAAAAGGACCAACACTTTATAATTCCACTTCTGTGAAACATACAGAAGACGCAGATGCACAGAGACCAGATCCCTGGTTACCAAAGCATACAGGAATGAGGAAATGAGAGTTATTGTTGACAGGGCATACCACTCATCTAACAGTGTGTTGTACTGCAGTGGCTGGTGTTGTTGTGATACTGGAAACTGTACCACCGGTATTTTAAATACTAGCAGGGTCGTTCGTGGTAGACAGGTTTCAGCAGAGCTTCCAGACATAGAATAGGCAGACTAAGAATTAGGAGACACATACTACTACTGAATGGTTAGCCACTAAACACTGTAAGAATAACTGTGGAATGGTGTCAGAGACAGTGCCAGAAGATGAGCTACTCAGATTGTAAGACACTCAAAATATGACTCTGATAGAAGAATAAAGAAAGCCGTAGAGTTGTGTGTATAATTCACACTCCATATCCAACAACAAAAACCAAAGTTGCCTTTCACAGAAATGTGAGGAATGTATGTGTAACATAGAGATGATACTTTGCTTCCCCCAAATTTGCCTTTATCCTGGCTGGTTTTTGTTTTTAATCATTCTCTCTTCCTCTTCCACATACTTGAAAAATTTGGCTTAAGTTATTCATTGCAAATTCAAAACCTCTAAAAGTGTTATGGAGTCCTGGCATGGCGCTGTAGGATAAGCATTGGATTGCTAACCAACCACAAGGTCAACGATTCAAACCCACCAGCTCCAGCTGCTCCTCAAAACCTCTACACAGGGTCTCTATGAGTCAGAACCAATACTACAGCACTTAACACCAAGTAGAAGAGTGCTATCATTTTACATGTTTTTTACTCCTCTTCTTCCTTTTTAACGTTGTTGTGTTGTTAAGTGCAGTGGAGTAGGTTCCAAATCTAAGCAAACATGAATAGGGTTTCCAAGAAGCAGCTGGTGGGTTTGAACTGCTGACCTTGTGGTTTGCAGTCCAGTGCTGAGCCTACAAAGCCACACCAGGAGTCCATTCTAATAGATTTATAATTTTGTTCAGATATACGCTCTTCTCTATCAGTACAGGTCTCTAAGAGGGAAGCAGAACGACTCCCAGCCTGATTTGTGTGGACTACACGGGTATGAGAGCAATCTGTTTCATCTGAACATTGGTTCAGGAATAGACATGTGACTCCATTCTGATTAGTGAGATGTCAGGAGAAGCTTACTAGAGACTCCTGAGAAAAAACCACATGGCCCCATGGGAACATTTCTGTTAGTACAAGCCTTGGAACCTCCCATGGAAAACAAACCTTTCTAAAAATGAATTCAGAATCCAGTCACAGTAGGAAACTAACTGCCAAAAGGAACAATTAGAATTACACTAGCTGGGAATACAGTCTTTATTTATAGCAGTTACATCTATAAAGTCACTGGGAATATTTAATTAGCAAATACGTAACAATTACTCTAAAGGAAAATACAGGGTTAGGTTTTTGTGAGCCTCTGGTCACAACGTTTTCATCAACCAACCAATAGTTTATGTGTGTTTTTGTTTAAAGCTGCTTATTTACTGTATATTGTGGATTCGTGAACATCAGATTCACAGCCAGTAGTATTCCTGTCTGAATGAAGTCAGCGCACCGCCTAGTACAACAAGGGAATGTGTGTGGTGGACAACTCAACATTTTCACTGATTTCATTATGTCTTTGAAAGCATTACAAGTATAGCTTTGGGGATTACAAATAGATTTTAACACGTAAGTGAACTCAGACGTTTGTAATCTGTGAGAAATAACGTCCTGGTGTGGCGCTGTGGATTAATGCGCAGGACTGCAAAATTGGTTTGACTGCAAGCGTGGTGGTTCACGTTCACCAGGTCTTCCTTGGAAACCTTACACAGGGTCTCTGTGAGGCGGAACCGACTCGACGACACTTAACAACAAAAACAACAAACACTTCAAGAATTGGGGCTAGTAAAACTGAAAAATATTGTAAATATATTGAAAATATTAAGCAGGGAATAAAGAAATGTAGAGTTAAAAAAAAAAAAAAAAGAACAGGAAAGTATGGCAGGGGACAGGGGTAGGTTGTTGTTGTTGTCAGGTGGCATCGAGTCAGTACCAGCTCATAGCGACCCTATGTACAACAGAACGAAACACTGCCCAATCCTGGACAAATCTCACAATTGTTGCCACGCTTGAGCCCACTGATGCTGCCACTTGGCCAGTCCATCTCACTGGGGGTCTTCCTCTTTTTCTCTGACCCTCC
>NW_006408635.1:8423884-8428529 GCF_000296735.1 Chrysochloris asiatica | reverse complement strand
AAGGCTGTGGTCTTTGTTCTTCATTAGTAAGTATTTTAAGTCCTCTTCACTTTCAAGGAGCTCTTGTAGCGTAGTGGTTATGAATCAGGCTGCTAATCTCAGATCAGCAGTTTGAAACTACCATTTGTTCCACAGTAGAAAGATGAGGCTTTCTGCTTCCATAAATATTTACAGCCTCAGAAGCCCTGTACAGGATCGCTATGAGTTGGAATCGACTTCATGGCACATAACATCACATAACATCATCACTTTCAGCAAACAAGGTTGTATCGTCTGCATATTGCCGGTTGTTAAATGAGTCTTCCTCTAATCCTGATTCCAGGCTCTTCTTCATATAATCTATCTTCTCACATTATTTGCTCAGCATACAGGTTGACTAAGTATGGTGAAAAGGTATATCCCTGACATGCATTTTTTCTGATTCTAAACCATGGTTCTAAACCTGGTTCTGTTTTAATCGTTACATCTTTGTCTATGTATATGTTCCGTGTGAACACAATTAAGTGTTGTAGAATCCCCAGTCTTCACAACGTTATCCATAAATTGTTATAATCTGCAGTCAAATGCGTTTGCATAGTTAATAAAACACAGTAAAACATCTTTCTGGTATTCCCTTCTTTCAGCCAAGATTTATCTGACATAAGCAATGATATCCTCATTCCATATTCTCTTCTGAATCTGACTTGAATTTCCCTGTCAATGTCTTACTACAAACATTTAAAAATTATCTTCAGCAATATTTTACTCATGTGTGACATAAATTATATTTTATTTAATTTATAAATTAAATCAATAATTTCTGCATTGTTTTTGAGCACAAATGTGGATGTCTTCCAGTCAATCCGTTATACAGCTATCTCCCAAGTTTCTTGGTACTGTCAAGTAAAAGTGCTTCCAGCACTGCATCTGTTTGGTGAAACATCTCATCATCAATTACTGGAACTTTGGTTTTGGCTAATTGGCTAATTGCAACTTGAGCTTTTTTTTCTTCAATACCATTGGTTCTTGCTGATATGCTACTTCCTGAAATGACTGAACATCGACCAATTCTCTTTAGTACCGTGACTCTGTGTATTCCTCCCATCCTCTTCGGATGTTTCCTATGCCATTCCATACGTTCAGGTGTTTCCTATGCCATTGTTATTACGTTTTATTGCTATTAAGTTTCAACTCATAACAACCCGTATAAGGAATCTGAGGTTGTAAATCTTTGTGGGAGCAGAAAGCCTCATCTTTCTCCCATGGAGCTGCTGGTGGGCTCAAACTACAACCTTGAGGTATGCAGTCCAGTGCTTATTCTGAAGAGTCACCGAGTTCCTCAGTTTACTCATTGTTGTTGTTGTTAAACACCATCAAGTCAGTTCCGACTCATAGCAACTCTGTATAGAGTTTCCGAGGCTTTAAATGTTTGCAGGAGCAGAAAGTCTCATCTTTCTCCAGTGGAGCAGCTGGTGGGCTCAAATTGCGGACTTTGTGGTTTGCTGCCTAGTGCTGATCATCGATTGTCACTGCACTCCCATTTATCCATAGAATCCTTTAATATCACAACTCAAGTCTTGAATTTGTCTTCATTTTTCAGCTTGATAAATACTGAGTTTATTCCTGTTAACAACAGGTCTTTGCCCATTTCATTATAAATCTTTGCTTTATCTTCTGTTCAGTTTCACTTCATCATTTTTTCCATTCATTTTAGCTACTGTACAGTCAAGACTAAATTTCAGAATCTCTTCTGAGATTCACTTAGGTCTTTTATTTATTTCCTATCTTTTTAATGACCTTTTTCTTTCTTCATGCTTTCTTGATGTCATCCCACAACTCATCTAGTCTTTGGTCACTAGTGAATAATACATCAAATCTATTCTTGAGATGGCCTCTACTGAGATGGAATACACTGAAGGTTGTACTTTGGTTCTTATGTTGTTGTTATGGAGTCGGTTCCGACTCATAGCGACCCTGAACAGGGTTTCAGAGGCTATACATCTTTACGAGACTAGAAAGCCTCATCTTTCTCCCATGAAACAGCTGGTAATTTCGAACTGCTGACTTGAGGTTCACAGCCCGATTTGTAACCACTACACTTGGTTTTTATAAGCTGGCTTAAATTTTCTTCAGCTTCAACTTGCATATGAGCAATTGATAATCTGTTCCAAAACCAGTCCTTGGCCTTGTTGTGACTGATAATATTGAGCTTCTCCAGTGCTTTTTGTTTATTTGTTTGTTTTTCTGCAAATACTGTGGATTTGATTCTAGTGTATTCCATATGGTTAGGTCCACATGCATAGTCACTGTTTATGCTGTTGAGAAAAAGAGCCCTTAGTATTGAACAATTCTATCATGAGATCTCCCTCATCATTTCCATCACCAATGTCATATTTTCCAACAACTGATCTTTCTTCTTTGTTTATGGCTTTCACATTCTAAACATCAATAATTATCACTCCATCTTGCTCGCATGTTTGATCAATTTTAGACTTCAGAAGTTGGTTTAAAATTTCAATTTTTAAATTGAGTTTCTTCATCTTTGGCATTACAAATTTGGATAATATTTGAATAAATTTAAGTAATAGAATAAATTTGTGTACATAATCCTACAAATTTGAATAGTAATCATATTAACTGGTCTTCATTTTAGTTGTATAAATATCTTAGGATTAATGAAAGCATGTCAGAATTGTACTTCAGGACATATTTTGAAATGTTCTTTTTGACAATGAATGTGATGCCATTTCTCTTCAATGTGTCACTCCTGGCATAGTAGACCATATGATTGTTAAATTCAAAATGACCAATACAAGTCCAATTCAGCCTATTATTGTCTATCTTTATGTGATTCATTTAGTTTTTGACAACTTATAATTTTCCTAGATTTACACTTCATACATTCCACATTCTAATTATTAATGATGTTTGCAGTTGTTTCTTCTAATTTTGAGTTGTGCAATGTCAGCAAATGAAGGTTCTGAATGTTTGGCTCCATTCACGTTATTAAAATCAACTCTACTTTGAGAAGGCAGCTCTTCCTTAGTCATTTTGAGTGACTTCTAGCCTGAGGGGCTCATCTTCCAGTACTATATCAAACAAATGTTTTGCTGCTAGTCACAAGGTTTTTGCTGGTTAATTTTGTTTAAGAAGTCATTCCTCAGGTCCTTCTTCCTAATGGTCCTGAATCTGAAAATTCTGCTGAATATTATCCATCATGGTGACCTCACTGGCATTTGAAACACTGAAAGCCTCTAGCATTCACGTAACACATAAACCACCACAGTACAACAAAGTGACAGGTAGATGGTGGGTCACTAATCAGACCATGAAAAAAAAACACTTGCTTACAGTATGGGAGCTGAAGTAAGAAGGCAGAGCTTCATCTTGTTGAACCTCAACTGGTAATGTTGGCATCAAGTGACTTAAATTTTTCAGCACATCTGCAGATGGCCATGAAATTACCATAAGTGTGGATTTAGGGATTACAAATCATGTATAGGGAGTAGGGGAATTTGTAAAAAGAACATCTGTGAATAATGAGGATTGATGGTATTTGCCAATTTCTTCATCTTTTTCCTCTTTGTTATTTTAAACAAATACCATTGGAGAATGACATAATTCAGTCTTGAGGTAGCAAAAGGTTCAGATGGGACTGTGGCCATAAGACAGTTGGAGCTTTATGTCTCCTCATTCTGGGGAGAGGTTTGCATCTTAGGAAGTTGAAGCATAATGTTATTGGGAGTTGCAATGGCTGCAGAAGGAGCGTGTGGAAGTTCAGCATCCACAGGGGTACAGGGTCCTTCCTGCCTCTGAGTCCCTCTGAGTTCCTCACTCATCCTTCCTTCTGGATTCCGAGGATGCCTGTCAGGGCTGAGACTCTGACAACCTCATTGCTCCTTTGCTGCCTGGATCCTCACTGAGCCTGGCTGTGCTGATTGAAAATGAAAGAGTGGCGCTAGACTGTGACAGAGCTGTGTGGCATCCCCTCCTCAGAAGTCTGGCACCCAGCTCCACACAGATGCTGCTCTGGACTCGGAGATCCAGCACCAACTGAGCAGTGACTAAACCCTCCTCTGAATTTCTGTAATACCAGCTTCTCCCTTTGGTTCTCCAAATCCTGTGGGTAGTAGCTGCTTCCTGTAGTTGCGACATCCATGATACTTCAGTGTTTCCTTTCGCCTTTTCGTTTCTTCAAATCTATTTTAAAAAAAAAAACTCTTTAGATCATAACCCAGTGTGGTTTCTGTCCCTTGTCTAGAGTCTAGAGTATTTTAGCTCTCCTCTTTTTTTTTTCTTTTTCAGTTCCACCCTGTTTGTCTTGTGTTGAATCAATCAAATAAAGCTTTAGGCTCCTAGTTTTAGCCCTTTACAAGCTAGAGAAATATACATTCTATTTTTATTCTTTTAGAAGTCATCACTAATTGTCAACCATCATACCTGACCCTATCATTTGTCTAACACATCTACAGGTGCTTGATATTTCTGTTCTCTTCTTGAGCAAGTCAAAGATGAGTTAACTTCCTCTGCTCTCTGTATGAAATTGTTATCTCTCCCATCAAATCCATCCTGATTACATGAAATTCACAGTTGTTGTTATAGTTATCTGCACAACCACTAACCATTTTGACCTATCACTGCATTTTCATTTTTTTTTTTTTTTTTT
>NW_006408635.1:8422019-8423041 GCF_000296735.1 Chrysochloris asiatica | reverse complement strand
AACAACTGCCTCTTCCTTGGTCCAGGTACAGATTCCTCATGAGCACAATTAAGTGTTCCAGAATACTCATACTTCACAATGTTGTGCATAGCTTGTCATGATCCACATAATCGAAAGCCTTTGCATAGTCAATAAAACACAGGTAAACACCTTTCTGGTATTCTCTGCTTTCAACCAAGATCTATCAGACATCAGCAATTGTCGGGGACCTGCCTCAACAGGGAAATTTGGTTCACGAAGTAGGGAGATCTGGCGGCGAAAGAAATAGAGAAAGAATATACACAAAGACACAACGAGAGAAAAAAAGAGACACTCCGAGACCAGAGTGGATGCCAAACTGGCAAGCAGACCCTGCATGGCAGGCAGCATGGCACTGCAGGCAGTAATGCATGCAGCATTCAATCTGCATTTGTCTTTTATTTTTTCAGGGAGGGATTTTACACAAAGGAAGAAGGTGATTATTCAGATAAGACAGGGTACAGAAATGAAATGTGATTAATCATTCAAAACAGGACACAATGATTTACAGGAACAAATTCTGAAATATACATCGCAGATTGTCTTAATAATCTAACATTCTTAATTTTCCAAAATCTCAAGCAAACTGTTATAAATTACTTTTTAGGCTTAAATCACCTAAGGCAGCGAAGTGAGATTTCTCAAGTCTAATTAACATACCTATAGCACTTAATCCCTAATGGGTAAAGGTAAAAAGGATTTAAAAGGTCTGAAGGGAGTCAAGCTGTTTCAGCTACCTGGCTTAAGCTTTCAGGAGGAAGGAGAACATCTAGGTTAATCGGTTTACACCTGGGGACAGTTTGAGGGGGATGCCACTATTATTCTTTAAACAATACTCCCGGATTTACCAATTTACCTTGAGTGAATACCCTGGGCAGTTTCTCTCTCGAGCCTCCCTGCGTAATCCCAGCAAACCTGCTTTTGGAACTTTGACTGCCTCGGTTTTAGAAGGGATTTTGGTTTTAATATTATACATGGATATCAAGAGCTCATGTATTAAGTTA
>NW_006408635.1:8369889-8391739 GCF_000296735.1 Chrysochloris asiatica | reverse complement strand
ATAATCAATGTAATGAAACAAGTTATATGAATTGTTGAATGTGAAACTGATGATGTGCCCTGTAAACTTTCACTCAATCCACAATAAAAACCTTAAATTTAAAAAAATAAATGAATACATAAAAGCTACTACCACAGAATTCCTAGCACTTAGCAGGTTCTTGGCACTAATGCTGGCTGCTGCTGATTTATGTTTTCTTAGTGGGGACAATGTAGGTCGCTGAAGATGGTCTTCATTGTCAACCTGGTTAATAAGGTTAGAATCATATCATCTAGGTTCTGGGGGATGGCTTTGGAGCCCTTCCAACCACCTCCCCACTTGTTTCAAACTTGTCCTGGCAAACTGCTTTATGATGAAGTGTGTGGAATGGCTGTGTGTTGTAGAGAAGATGCACCTAGAAGAAGAAAAGACCCAGAGCAGATGCTCTCCATCCACGGAGAAACCAGACCTGTAACTAAGACATATGCAGTCACAATGAAGACCTGAGCTGCTCAATGAACATCTTGTACTTTGGAAATTCAGTCCTGCAAAGAGCAGGGCCACAAACTTGGGGCTCGTGCAGGAAATGGCTGGTGTTGTGTCACCTTCCTCTGTTTGCTACAAAATTCTAGAAAACAACAGCTCCTATTTTATCGTTGTAGCAAATGGCTGTGGTCCTATTAATTTCATAGGATCAGCTCATCATACACAAAAGAGAAGTTCAAAGGAATGTTTGTGACACATGCTTCTGTAGAGAAGTCTGAGAATAAGAATGATGATAATAGTGAGGATAAAGTACCCAGAGTTGCATATGCTTACTACGTGCCTGAAACGGCTCTCAGCACTCAACATCTAAGAAGTCATCCACTTCCTTTCTGACCCAGATGGCCTGCTGTCAGGTGAGGTAAGAGTCTTTCAATTGGCATCATAAATGGATTTTCAGTTTCCCAAAAGGTTCTCTCCCAGTTACAAAAACGTGTTTGTTTTACTAACATGGGAATTCCCACCCCAGCAATATCAGACAACCAAGAGAGGTCCTCTGGCATCTTCATTCAGAATGTGTGGTTCCTCTTCATGTCATGGTCATGGTCACTGGGGGGATCTTGAAGCCATGGAGCTGGTGATTCCTTTTATAATGGCAGCGGACAGACCAGCCACAGCTCTCGTTATGAAGAGACGTCCAGGTGCCATCTTGCTGTGAAGACTGGTTGTTGGTTGGTTTAGACTGTGCTTGTTGAGCTCCAGCACAGGGCTTGTGCACATTCCTGCTCCAGGACAGGGAGCTCTTCACATCAGTGCCATGGCAGGACATTCCAGGGGATGAAACAGCCTGTGCAGAGCTCGGGGTAGAGTAGCTGGCCTCCCAGTTGATCTCCCAGTAGTTAAGTATCACTCGGCAACAGCGGGACAGTGGGGGATGGAAGGGTAGTGTGAACAGCTATGACAAAACAAGTCTGACCGACTAGATGGAGACTCTAAGATTGGTTGAAGCCCTAATCCCTGTATTTGTGAACACGACCTCATTTGGAAATAGGATCTTTGAAGATGTTACCAGTTAGGTCTATATGAGGAGTAAGGTAGGTCCTAATTCTAAATGGTTGGTGTCCTTATGAGACACAGACAGACACAGAGGGAAGATGGTGCTAGGACAACAGAGACAACAGGTTCTTTCACAGTTTAGGAGGCCAGACGTTCTCTCAGGGAGAGTTTGTTCTATTTGTCTCTCCTAGCTTCTGATGGTTGCAGGCAGTCCTTGGCTTGTGAATGTGTCACTCCAATCTCTACCTCCGCCATCATGTGGTCTTCTCCTTTGTGTCTGTAGGGGTCTTCTCCTTTTATGTGTCTTTTAAGGACACTTGTCATTGAATTTAGACATGGATTGGCACAGGGGCTACAACAAAGGGCTCAAACATAGCAACAATTGTGAGGATGGCACAAGACTGGACAGCATTTTGTTCTGTATTGAAGGTTGCTATGAGCCAGAACTGACTCAATGGCACAGGCTATGGATTGAATTGTGTCCCCCAAAATGTGTATCAACTTGGGTAGGCCATCATTCTCAGTATTATGTGAAGTATCCTGTATGTTGTGATCTGGTATAATGAAGAATCCTCACTTCTAGGAGACCAGATTAAACGCTGTTATGTTAATGAGGCAGGAGGCGTTTGTCTCTTGAGTCAATCTCCTTTGAGATATAAAAGAGATGAAACAAATGAGCAAAGATGAGAGGGACCTACTATCACTAAGAAAGAAAAGCTGGGGGCTTCCTCCAAAGCCAAACAGAGAGAGAACGCCTTCCCCTAGAACCAGTGCTGTGAATTCAGATTTCTAGCCTCTGAAATTGTGAAAGAATAAATTATGTTTGCTAAACTCATTTTTTAAACTTGTGGCATTTCTGTAAAAACAAGCAGTAGATAGCTAAGACAGCATCTAATAACAACAACCTAATCCAGAAAGAGTTCGTCTTCAGAGCCCTATTGTGATTACGTCCGCAAAGATACCGTGTCCAAATGAGGTCATAGTCACAGGTACCAGGAGTTAGGACTTAGACATTACTTTTGGAAGGATGTAATTCAACCCACTACAGGCAGTTAACTTGATGTTGAGGGGAACCCTGGGTCACATCTGAGCTGGGCCTTGTAGGGGGACAGGAATAGGCCTTTAGTGAGGTATGGAAGGGGGACATTCAGTAGAAGGATGAGAGGAGTCAAGACCCAGAGACACAAGAGCACCACTCACACATGGAAGCTGTGAGCAGACTGCCTGACCATTGCAGTGCCTGGGTCTCTCCATGTCC
Source organism: Chrysochloris asiatica (assembly GCF_000296735.1). Taxonomy (NCBI): domain Eukaryota; kingdom Metazoa; phylum Chordata; class Mammalia; order Afrosoricida; family Chrysochloridae; genus Chrysochloris; species Chrysochloris asiatica. The sequence continues at coordinate 8,388,963 of NW_006408635.1, read as the reverse complement.
TTGCTCTCCTATAGGTGGTCCCCATCACGCTCACTGTAATTGTTATTGTTAAGTGCGGCCGAGTCAGTTCACACTCATAGCAATCCTGAAGAGGGTTTCCAATGAGCGGCTAGTGAGTTTGAACTGCCGACCTTGTGGTTCAAACCAACTTTGCGGTTCAGTGCTTTATACCAACCACAGTGCCACACCAGGACTCCCTCACTGTCATTACCAGGGTTCAACGTGGAGTCGGCAATGTAACAGAAATATTAACCAAGAAACGCCCATCTCCTCCACAGATCAAGGCCACTCAGTCCAACTATGAGTTCTTCTGCTTCAAGTTCCTTTACTTGCACGAAGTCATATGTACTCCAGTAGCCAGTGATGTTCAAAGACAGGCTGCCCCACCGTGCAATCCAGAGAATAAGCACCTTCCTGCATTTCAGCTTCATAAGATACTTTAGAGAGAACAGTGTTATTTTTATTATAAAAATGAACCCTGATAAATTAAGGTGGACACTACCAAAGTTACATGAGTTTTTAAGGTAAAGATCAGATCATATCAAGTCTGTAAAACATTCAGCAAAGAACACAGCCTAAGGAAAGACCCACAATGGTAGAAAAACAAACACCAGAAGAGACCAAGAGACTATTCTGGACTGTCATTTCTCATTGAGTCTTTTCAGTAGAAATGTTTTAGGAACACTGGCTTAAGAAAAAAGAAAAAAAAAAAGACTGCATTGTTGTTGTTGTTGTTATTGTTGTTAGCTGCCATTGAGTCAACCCCATCATGGAGACCCCAAGCACAACAAAACAATATGATCCGTTGCAGACTGACCCATTGTGATCATAGGGTTTTCCTTGAATGGTTTTCAGACTTGGATAGCCTTTCTATCTAGCCCATGTTAGGCTGGAAGCTCTGTTGGAACCTGTTTAACGTCATAGCAACACACAAGTCCCCACTGGCAGATGGGTGGCAGCTGTGCACGAGACACACTGGATGGATATGGAACCCGATTTCCCACATGGATGGAGGATTGTGCCACTGACCCAGCCCTTTCTGGAGCACGCTGGTGTTGGGAAGTGCTGTCGAGTCAGTTCTGACTCATAGTGACCCTATACAGGGTTTCCAAGAGCGGTTGGTGGGTTTGAACCACCAACCTATAGTGCCACACCAGGATCTGGAGCATAGAAGTGTAAAGTAGTCTTGGAAGGCCTTAAGTGTCCCCTGAAGAACTCGTACCTTCTCCCATAGCTAGTGGGGAGCTGTTGCTATAAAAGTCAATTAGGTCAACAATTTGTACCAGCTTCAAAGCCCTGGAAGTGACATGTCTCCATGAGCAGAAGAAATAAGAGTGATGAGAATGGGAGGTGCTTGGAATCAAGTAGTCCAATGGACCAATGAAACACGTGAACATTAATCTCTATAACTCTGAGACCAGAAGAACTAGACAGTGCCCAGCTATCACTACCAATGAATGGCTCTGAAAGGGATCACGCTAGGAGATCCCAGATAAACTGGGAGAAAATGTAGGACAAAACTTAAAAACACCAGACTTACAAGTCAGAAACAGACTGTAGAAATCTGAAACAATGATCACCCTTTATGTTTGGGATGGAACTCACCCTGGTGGCCCAATTTTCTGTCAGCCAGTAGATACATATATGGGGGAGCAGCAGCACTAGTAAGGTATGCCCACCATGGAATGGTCAAATGTTTCAGAACAAAAGGACAACATTTACTCAAGGACAAGTTCAGAAGGGTTAGGAAAGGGGATGGGATGGGAATAACCACAGGAGGCCTGGGATAACTGTTACTAATACATGGAGGGGATTGCAATCATTGGGATGGAACAAAGTGTATGAGTTCTTGAGTAGAAAACTGATGGTCTGCTCAGTAAACCTTCACTCAATTCACAAGAAAAAGTTTCCAAAAAAAAAACCCTCGTGACACAATGGTTCAAACCCACCAGCTTCTCCAAAAGGTAAAAAACCTGGTGATCTTTTCCCATGAAGATTGTAGCCTAGGAAACCCTACTCTGCCCTACAGGGGGATTCAGAACAGCACAAAACAACAACAAAATAAAGCTATGGGTGAATGTTCAGACAGTGTCAGTACTGATAAATTGAATGCTACTTTGTTCTTTTCAGAGTAATTCAGGCCTATAAAGAATAGAATTTTATCTAGCTACTTGAAGATACTTACTTCTCTTGCCACCAAAAGAGAGGTTTGGTACAATCTTTAGAAAGATGTATTTGCAAAGTGAGCTATCATTCTGAGATAGAAGGTAATCTTCTTCAACGAGTCACTGAGTCATCCACTTGTGTTCTTACTGTTAAGAATCTGTTCATTTCTTCTTTAAAACCCACGTTGAGTCAGACTGAGTTAGCTCTGTCGTGGGCTTTTCTGTCCACCGATACTGAGCATCTTAGCAAAAGCTAGAGGTGGGACTTTTTGGCAAGTGTTGTTTATCCATCTTTGAAATGAAACGTTGCAAGTAAATTTAAAATAAAATTCCTGTAAAAGCATTTTTGCAATAATACTATTTTTCTTTTCTTTCACTTGCCCAAAACTTTCTGGAAAGTTCAACTTTCTGTTGAATTTTCTTATCATTGTTTTCAATACAATTTTGTTGTGTTTTGTTTTGTTTTTTAATGGAAAGTTCAGAGTGGGAAAAAATCCCTCTGGTAGCTTTTGAGTTATGAGAATATGAAATAAAAATTATGCTTTTTCCAATTTAAAAAAAACCTCTTAGCCTTATTTTTTTCTCAGAATGTTTTCATTTGAGACATCTAGTAACCTCTAATATATAGTGGTTCTCAGCATTGGGGCCCCAAGAAAGCTTAAAAATAATGTTGTCTGGGTCACAGGATTTGGAAGAAATTGATCTTCTGTCATTAGAATTCCTGCAAACCCAAACCAAACCTATTGCCATCAAAATCAGTTATAATTCTTAACAACACTACATGGCTTCTAAGACCGTAAATCTTATTGGAATAGAAAGCCTCATCTTTCTCCCAAGGAGCAAGTGGTGGGTTTGAAGCATCAACCTATGGTTAGCAATCCAGTTCTTCTCCTACAATACTAGGGTGCCTTTAAAACTCCCCAGGTGACTCTAATATGCAGCCAGCAATGGGGACAACTGCCCTGGGTCACAAGGAGCTCTGGTGGTGCAGTGGTTAAGTGCTTATTAAAAGGTTGGTAGATCCATCCCACCAGCTACTCCTAGAGAGAAAAATGTGGTTGTCTGAGTCCGTAAAGATTACAGCCTTGGAAACACTATGGGGCATTTCTACTCCTCTAGGGTCGTTATGGGCTAGAAATTGGCTCAACAGCAATGGGTTATGGGTCCTAGGTCACAATCAAAATCACATGGATGCAGAGGTCTGTGGATTCCAGGAGGGAAAATACATTCTTACTGGGGATCATTTTCTTTCTGGTGAAAGAAATGTAGTTACCCATGTGATTATGCAAAACACACGGCTCTGTAAAAGATGTGAAAGAAATTTCCTTTCCATGCTGCACACACTCGTTAAGCATCACTGGTAGCCATGAGCACGTTACGTCCTGATTCTTAGAGAGATTCAAGTGTCCAGGTATCACAAGCAGCTCACTCCTAGTCAAAAGGCTGGCAGTTCAAACCCACCTAGTAATGCCACAGAATAAAGGTCTGGAGAATCGCTTTCATAAAAACTATAGCCAAGAAGTTGTACTCTGTAACATAGAGGGTTGCCATGAATCGGAGGCCAATGACAGCTAACAAAAACAGAGGTGGACTTGTTATTACCATGCTTAGGGCTCTGGGGCTTCTGACAAGGCGTGTCTCTCTTCCATACTGGTGGCAATCAAAGGGCAAGAGAGTGGCTCTGGAGAAGGAGCCTTGTCCAGTATCTGTGGTTCCTTTTCCCTCCATTCAAGTCTCTCAAGAAGCTCCACTTTGGGTAGAGCTGGGATAGACCCTTCTCCTGGGTCACACTGAGAAGTGTGGCTTCCAAAACCTAGGCTCATTCCAATGTGGGAAAGGTGGATCTCCTTCCTCATCTAGGTAGGGAGCATCCAGAAGCAGGAAGATGTCCCTACCTCAGCCTCCATCTTGATTCTTTTCTTTTCTTTTTTTTTAATGTTTTATTGTGAATTATATGATAGTTTACATGGGAGAACATTAGTTTTACATTCATTCCATCGTATATCATTTCATTACCATGGTTCCAATCCCCTCCATGCATCATCAACCAACCAAAGGGTATACCCTGTAAGCCTGCTCCCTACACTACCCTCCTTCCCCACCCCAGTCTTCAGCACACAGTTGCTCTCCACTCTCCCTCTCTGGATCTAAAGTCCCCAGCTGCTCCATCGCCTCCATCTCAGGCATCGCTGCTTCTCTGGGTAGGGTCCCACTCTCGGCTCTTCTCCAGTGATTGTCCTCCATCCTGATTCTTTGAACTAACACCCAGTTGAGTCAAACCGATGAATCAGCTACCATTAGAAGATATTTTCATCACCGTCCTAGCCAAGCCACTTTAAGCTCACCAATAATCCCCAACTAGCCTTCCATGAATACCTATTATGTGCCAGGCACTCTAGAGAGGACATCAACTTTAATAAGAGACAGACACACAACCCACTGCTTGGAAATCCCCAGAGCATCCATTCCCAGCCTGGTGTAAGTGTCCCAGAAGTCGAAGGTCGTGGGCAAGTGTTTCAATCAGCAAGAAAGGTCAATAAGTCAACTGTAAAACAACTGTATAATTTTGTACCAAATTAAATAGCACTACATAGTAGATTCTAAGATGGCCTGGTGCTAATGGCACATCTGCAAGAAGCATGGGGAGAAAATTTCAAGTTCAACAAGCTATAGCTCTCAACTTGAATTTGTCTGTGTGTTAGGACAAGATCTCCCATTCTTCAATTTAGAAACAGAATACTGCAGACCAGTTAGGGAGCCGCAGGCAGGGATACCTGGGTAAGCATGAGAGACCTCTGCTCCCTGACCATCATACCCACATCCTACAGGTCCCTTGATGGCCAGAGAAGAGACTCGAGGCTGATGTGATGAGGTGTTCCATCACATCTTTCTGGGCAGAAGAGTGGCTTCCCTATTGAGAAAAAGTCCCCATTGAGAAAAAGCAGTACTGAAAATATTCACATATTTTACTCATCTACTAGCCCCCTAAGTCAAATTTATAAACCTAAAATATCATCTTATTAATATAATGCAATAAAATATAAATTATATTGCTGCAATATTATGTAAAGCTCTTTGATTCTTCTCTAATCTTTTTTATTATTTTTTTTTTCTCACAGTATGACTGGGAAAAAAAAGCTAATTTGAAAATTTTAAACATGAACAATGAAGACATCCCATCTGCCTAGTGTTCTTGGCACGGCGCTACACCCACTCAACCACCTTGTGTGGATCGCTGCCTGTGGAAGACATCATGCCCAACATGGCATTTTCCTCAGGACACTTTTGTTGATCATTCCACTGGTAGGAGTGCAAACTTAGCATCTTCTCACTATCTGTTGCTGGGTAGGTTTTCCTGAACCCCTGTATTCTCTTCTCCCTGGTGGACAGGAGGACAGCTCCCCCCAGCAGGGAAGGCTCCAGTTCCTCCTTGGAGAAAGCTGTGTGAAGTCTCCCCTCTGGCTGCCTTCAAAAGCTAAGGTCTGTTCGACTCATTTGGAAAAAGTTTCCACAGACAGTCTTGGATAGGCTTTGCAACACACACTGTTACATTTGTAAATTAATCCATGTTGTTGGACCTAACACAAACACCCTCCATGGCTGCTCTCAGATTTCCCTTGCGATTAGAAGGGTGGGTGTGTGTGCATGAGACATGCCTATCTGACCGTCTGCCTTTTTATTTGAAATGCCTCCAATTAGAGAAAACAGGAACAAAGCGCCTTTTGCATTTACAGAAGCAAACTCCTGTTGTCACATGTAGAAGAGTTTAAAAAATGAGAAGGAAGAAAAGAACCGCCAAAAAATGTAATTTCCTCTTTAACCATTCTTCCTGAACTTGAGCAACCACACTCAAGAAGGTAGAGTTTTTGTTCCAATGAACTTGCTCAGAAGTGTGCTCACGGGCCCTCTCCTGATTTGGAGAAACGCATCCTTTGGCAGAATACTCTGAGTTTTTAACTCCTCTGAGCCGGGATGGAAGCTGTTTGGGTAAGCCCAACAACATGGATTAATTTACAAAACCAACAGATGGTGTGATACCATCTACTCAATGCTGTGGTCGCAGTCCCAGCTGATATCCCTAGTTTACCATCAGTGACTCAGACTTGAGGAGCTACCACTTCAAAACCACCTGCCTTTCTCTTCCCTTTGACTTTATCTATTAAAACATGAGGCACCCAGGAGGCAGAGTACTGATACGGACCCCTTCACAAGAAGCTAATGCAGTCATAACTCTGGTCAATGAACAGACATCTATAAACAGAATGGGAGCAGATGATAAAAATTTGAGTGGTTAGTTGCCAGACAGTCTTCTCACTGAAATGATGCTAGATTACTGAATCACATGACTATATTGCCCAATAGAAAGCCCCCTGACAGCATTACTGAATGAACTCGCCCTGATCTATTCTCAACAGTCCAACATGGACGTTATAAGATGCTGGCCCCCTCAACAGTCCAACATCCACTTTATAAGATGCTGGCCCCCCATTTCCCACTGAAGAACCATAGACAGAACACATCGAGAAAAGCTAGGCTTGGACTACAACAGTTAGGACTGAGCTATGCCTGCTGTCAGCAGATAATGAAATGAATTGAAAAACTGAAATGGCAAACTAGAAACAGGACACATGATTCTTGAGTTGGTGGACCATGCTGGTAGCCATCCCTCTTAATACTGAGGGAAGTAATTGGTACATTATGTTGTTGTTAAGGGCTCTCGAGCCTATTGTGACTCAGCCACCCTATCTACAGCAGAATGAAACACAACCCAGTCCTGTGCCTTCCTCACAACTCTTGTTATGTTTGAACCTATTGTTGCTGTCACTATGTCAATTCATCTTACTGAAGGGCTTTCTCGTTTCTGCTGACCCTGTCCTTGACCAAATATCATATCCTTCTCCAGGGACTGGTCCCTCCTGATAACATGTCCAAAATATGTCAGACAAAGTCTTGCCCTCCGAACTTCCAAAAAACCATCTATTCTTCTTTCAAGATAGATTTGTTCATTCTTCTGGCAGTCCATGGTCTGTTCAATATTCTTGACCAACTCCATAATTCAAATGCACTGATTCTTCGTCAGTCTTCCTGATTCATTATCCAGCTTTTGCACACATATGAGCTGATTGAAAATATCACTTTAGTTCTCAAAGAAACATCTTTTGCTCTTTAATACTTCAAAGAGATCTTTGAAACAGATTTGTCCAAATCAATACTTCAGTCTCTTAAACCAACCTCAATTTATTACTTCTCATTGTGAATTGGCTGGGCAGTTGCTCTCGGTTTCCCATGAACTCACAACATTCCACTGTAGTCTCTGAGATGGAAGGTCCAAGAAAACCTGACACCATGTATGACGGTGGGAGATGGCTGCGGACTGAGCCCCTCACCTCTTCTTCATGTGGCCTCTCCTCCCCTAGGAGGCCGGGCTGACTTCCTAACATGGCAGTCTGAAGGCTGCCTTCCAAGAGTGTTAAGAGCAAAGCTGCAGGATCTTCAGAGACCCCGACTCTAGAACTCGTACATCCCTTTTACCCCATTTCTACATGCAAAAGCAAGTCATGAGGCCATGTTCAAGGGATGGGGCCGTAGATGCCATCTTTTCTCTAGGAGCAACTGCCAAGAATTTATGGCCACAATCTCACAACTACACAGATTCAGAATTGCCCAACAAAGGGATGAGTCTCAAAATGATGCTTCTGAAGTGGTGTTCTTCTGTGGAAGGAAACTGAGGGTCCACCTGCCAACCTGGCAGAGAATGAACCTGCTGCTCCTAAGATGGCCAGTTTGAACCTACCAACTGCTCTGTGGGAGAAAGATGGGCACTTTCTGCTCCCAGAAATATTTACAGTCTCAGGACCCTTTGGAGCAGTTCTACTCTGCCCTACAGGGTCACTAGAAGTTGGACTTGATTCAATGGCAGTGAGTTTGGACCTGGTCATAGTGATGTGGTAAACATGTAGTGAAAGGATAAGGTTACACACACATATGCACACACATGTACAGGGAATGCTCTGGTAGATGCTAATAAAGGAAGCTTGCCTTCAAGTGTTTAGGGGCACATGGAAGGATCCTGTGTGGGGAGTTCAGCTCTCTTAATGAGGAACAGGCACCCTGCAAACATGTAGCAGGCTCTGATATTCAGTATTGCAGTCTAATGAATTATTGAATGTGTCTTCTTCTAGCCACAGTCTTGGTGTTGGTGGTGGTGGTGGTAGTGTGCCGTGGAGTCGGTTCTGACTCATAGCGACCCTGTACAGGATTTCTGAGGCTATAAATCCTTACAGGAGCTGAAAGCCTCATCTTTCTCCCATGGAGTGGCTGGTAGTTTCAAACTGCTGACCTTGAAGTTAGCAGCCTGATGCATAACCACTATGTTACCAGAGCTCCTTACAGTCTTTGTAGCTCCCACCAAAGAAATTTGTTGCCCTGTTGAGTCTAGGTAAGAGAAAGTGGAAGAAAATGCTGATTAGGATGATATGATTCAGTTTTGGGAGGTTACTAGCATTCATTAGGATTGTAAAACCTTGAAAAACCTAGCATGTAAAATCTAACATGTAGGTTTACATGTGATTGTAAAACCTAACATGTCTAAAATGAGCCATCTTAGAAACTGAAACAGGGAAATCTTATAATCATCAAGGAAGAATCAGTAGTAGAGTGTGTCCTTTGGACCCTGAGATTTCTGTGCATTGAAACTCCACAACCCAGGAACAGAAAGCTGTGACACCAGAGAAGTGGCAAAGGAGCCAGAGCGGCAGAACCAAGAACCAGAGTGTGAGACAGGGAAGTGGGCTTCCCACTGACCAAGTAAAACTGAGTGACTTTGGGCAGACGCTTGCTTTGCTGACCCACAGAGCTTGAGCTGAGTGTGTTCAGGCTGAGGTTTTTGGTGCAGTGGTGTGCCCTGTGGGCATTTATCAGCAGTCCTAAAGAGCTTTGTAACATTGCTGGAGCAGGGCAGAGGTCAGGTCAAGGGGCCAAGGCTCTGAGAGAGGCCTGCCTGCCTGTGAAAGGTGAGGCTGTTCTGACTGGAAAAACTGTGCCCTGAGCATTTTATGATCGTAAATTGTAACCTGTTAGCTTCCCTTATCGACCCCATCACTGTGAGTCTGGTGTCTGAGTTCTGTGTGGCCATTGCAGTGAATTATTGAGCCCAGTTGAGTCAAGAGGCCTGTGAGAGGGACGAGTAGGGCCTTTTTTGACAAGTAGAAGTGAGTGAAACTTGTGGTTCCATTTGGTTTCCTTACCCCAGGGCACTTAAAATGAGTCACCGACAGAGAAACACCACATTGATTTGAAAAAAATATATAATATATAGTTAGCAAAAGCTTCCGCTTAGGGCTCTAAGAAGTTAGCTAGGCCGTAGATATGTCAAGGTTTCTGGGATTAGCCAGGCCGTAAATACGTCAAGGTTTCTGGGATCCTTGTTCACAGAAGAGGCTGGTCGCTCCCTCGGGAGCAGCCCCAGTGTTTTGTCTGTGAAAGTAGGCTTGAGCTTAACAATCAGGAGGGGAAATGTGTGAAGTTGTCTGCTAAAAGCAGAAGTACAGCTTGTGGCTGGGGACCTGTCATTTGACTCATTCTTAAAAATGAAATTTGTGTAGTCCATGCTGGGCTCCCAGGGCTCCCACAGGCATGAGGATAAAGTTCTGTATGGGAAAGGCCTGCTGTCTGGTCTGACAAACTGTGAACAGCAGCAATGTGCTGGAGTAGTGGGATAAACCAGCAATGATAAGAAGGACAGTTGTTGTTGTTGTTGTTGTTGTTAGGTGCCATCGAGTCAGTACCAACTCATGGTGACCTTATGCACAGCAGAACGAAACACTGTAGTTTGTCAAAAATGCCAAACTACTCAGATACCAGAGTATCAGACTATGAAAGTATCAGAGCACCAGATTGCCAAAGGAATGAACCAATCGTTTAAGAAGGTATGCAGCCACAGTACAGGCATGCCTCGCTTTGTGGGGCTTTGCTTTATTGTGTATCGCAGATGCGGCAGTGTTTTAAATAAATCGAAGGCTTGTGGCAACCCTGCCATCAATTCTGTATATTTGATGCCATTGTTCCAAGAGCATGTGCTCACTGTGTGTCTTCTCTGTGTCACATGTGGGTTATTTTCATGATGTTTCAAACTTTTTCATACTGCGGTTGCATACTAAATAGACTACCCACTGTGCCCACTGCATTCAAGTTGATTGTGACTCATGGTGGCCCTGATGGACAGAATAGATCACCTCGTTTCCAAGACTGTAAACCTTCACAGGAGCAGACAGCCTTATTGTTCCTCTGTAGAGCAACTGGGTGGATTTGAACCAACAACATTTAGCAGCCCATTATTTAGCCCCATGCCACCAGGGCCCCTTTAATAAACATAAATTTTATATGCACTATGGTGGTAGTGCATATTCTTATCAATGGAGAAAAGATTGAAGTTGTCAAGGACTTCATTCTTCCTGGATAATCTATCAACACTCATGGAAGCAGCAGTCAAGGGATCAGATGACGTATTGCATTAGGCAAATCTGCTGCGCAAGACCTTTTTAAAGTGTTGCAGAGCAAAGATGTCAGCTTGAGGACTAAGGTGCGCCTGACCCAAGCCATGGTGTTTGCAATAACCTCATATGCATGGGAAAGCTGGACAGAATAAGGAAGACCATAGAAGAATTGATGCCTTTGAGTTATGGTGTCGGAGGAGAATATTGAAAGTGTAATGGGCTGCCAAAAGAACCAATAGATCCATTTTAGAAGTGCAGCCAGAGTGCTCCCTGGAGGCCAAGATGGCCGAACTTCATCTCTCATACTTTGGACATATTGTCAGGAGGGACAAGTCGCTGGAGAAGGATATCATGTTTGGTAAGGTGGAGGGCCAGAGAAAAAGAGGAAGACCCCCAGCGAGATGGATTGGCCAAGTGGCAGCATCAATGGACTCAAGCGTGGCAACAGTAGTGAGGTTGGCCCAGGGTCGGTCAGTGTTTCGTTCTGCTGTGCATAAGGTCGCTATGGGTCAGTATCAATTCAATGGCACCTAACAAGAACAACATTAAAGTGTGGTCCTCAGACTTGCAGCATCAGTATCACCTGGGGACTTGTTAAAAAGGTCCACAGTGAGGAGTCTCCCCAGACCTCATGCACCAGAGACTCTGGGATGTAGCCCATGATTCTGTGTCTTAGTGAACCCTCCAGTGATTCTGATACATGCTCAAGTTTGAGTGCTGCACCCTACAAATCTGAAAAAGTGCCATTCTTTGAGATGCCCTGACAATTTCACAAAGAATGCATCTCAGAAAAATGGTGTTTGTTCCCATCTACATAAGCAAAATTGAGGAAAGACACAAAAATTCTTCAAGATGTGTCTCATGCCATAGGTTCTAGGCGTGGACTGAATAAAGTTATGTGCCTGCGGACAGGAGGCTGGCTTGTAGAATATGCCCTTAAGACATTTAAATGAATATGTATTTTTTGTTTTGTATGTGTACAGCATTTTTTTTTTCTTTGCTTTGTTCATTTGTGAAATATAAGATATAAAAGGGAAGCCACAGGGAGGAAGTAGGATCAATGTTGTTGCAGGGAGGGGATTGTAATCATTGAGATGAAACAAAAAGTATAATTTGTTGACGATCTTGTCTGTTAACCTTCATTCAATTCACAATAAAAAGTTAAAAAAAAAAAAAAAAAGACGTGTCTCACGATTTCTAGTGTTTCTTATAATGTTTCGTAGCTTGACATTTAAACAACAAGATAAACATCCTGAATGATTTTTCATGTGGCAAATGAAAAATAGTTTGTGATTTTTTTATCCTGTAGGAAGATCTCAGGAGTAGTGGGTTGCAAAGAACACCAGAGGGCCCTGGTTCCTGACTTCCCAGAGTGACTCCAGGAACGGGAGGCAGAGTGATGATGTTTCTAGAAGATAGAACTCCTTCCATTCCATAGCCTGGCATGAATCTGCTCACATACTCTCAGTTCATCCTACTCACACACTTTTCTCTATTGGAGGCTGTGTGAGGCTCATCAGAATGGTGGCTTAACCTTGCCCCCTGTTATGGGTTGAATTGTCCCCCAAAAAGATATGTGATAGTCCTAACCCCCATTACCTACAAGCATGACTTAGTTTAGAAACAGGATAGAGCCAAATCTACCATGACTGTATTCTAATAAAAAAAAATAAAAAAAAAAAAGGGAGAAGAGACAGAGCTACAAAGAAGAAACCATCCTATGCAGATGAAAACAGAGACTGGAATGATGCATTTATGAGTCAAGCATTTTCAGAACCATCAGAAGCTAGGAAGAGACAAGACAGAACCTTCCCTTAGAGACCTGGAGAAAAGCATGGTGCTGCCAACACCCAGAATTCAAACTCCTATACCCCACAGCTGGGAGATGATGAATTTCTGTTCTTAAAATCCACCCACTTTGCTGTACTTTTCTGTTCTTAAAATCCACCCACTTTTGGCAGCCCTAGTGAACTAATACATTCCCAAAGCCATCTCACATAGAAGGTTACACTGGCTTTACACAACATCCCAGACTGTCCTGGAGTCTAAATCAGAACCAGTCTAGACTAGCCATCAGAAAGTGCCTATAGATAATACGCTTGCTTAGATTGTCAGTAGCTGGACCTAAGCTAACAAGTGGAGATAAGAAGAGGAAACCACCTAATAAATGTGTTTGTGTGGTCAAATCGATCCTGACTCATAATGACCTTATAGAAGCTGGCAAACCTGTCCCCTGGGTTTAAAAGCAGACTGCCAAAACTTTCTACCTTGGAGCAGCTGGTGGGTTCAAACAGCCAATCTTTTTGTTAGCAGTCAAGTGCTTAACCAATGTGCCACCAGGATTCCTTACCCAGTGAATGCAGTGTTCTAATCCTGGATAAACCTGCTCAGGCTGCAGTGTATGTTTGGGGACCTATCACTGTTCTCCCTGGGACAGGAGCTGCCTAAATGAGACTACATTGCCCAAACTGAAGGGTGGGATCCACCTTCAGAGACCACTACTCAAGTGGGAACCCCAAACATGGCACAATATCTGAGAAGGGTACCACACACACTCAGAATCACAAATGTTCTTCTTTTTGAACCTTACACAGGGGTGGGTAAGAGCCCTGGATAATTTTTTTTTTTCTTTCATATAACAAACGAAAAAAAGTGCTAAGTAAAAAATTCAAAGTAAGCTAGAGTAAATGTATCTTTCATAGTCATTCTACCATTATGGGGGTAACTAAACATTTCCATCGTTTCTAGTTTTTTTTATTGTTGCTGTTCAGATTTTTGCAAATGCAAAACATGGATTTTATAGACTATTAACAAGAAACCTCAGGGGTTTTTTTTGTTTTGTTTTGTTTTCAAAATTTAAAAAAAAAAAACAATTTACTGAATAATGTTAATGCTGGCTGATGTTCAGGGCATATACTTTTTGACATCAGAAAGAAGAGATTTTTTGTTCTTGATGTGAAATATGCAACTAGGTTAGACCCTGGCCTGTGGCACTGCAGTACTTTGTGTCATCAGCAATTCACAGATTAACATCGCCTAATCTCAGGATGTTTTATTTTTAATTCTTCATCTTGATCTCAAAAAGTGGGGAAGGCAGCTTACAAAGAACATTTTGTTCTCGCCTTGCTTATTTCTAGCCAACTTTTAGAAAACATAGAGTTCTTCAAATATTGTTTTATGCTGAGATGATTTTGCACTCCAACACAAAGATAAATAATGATGACAAATATCTGGGAGACATATTTAAAGGATCTGCGTGCAGCACAGACATGTAGGCTTAGTCGGCAAGACACAATGACACTCTGCTCTATTTTCAGGATGCAGTGGAAGGAGGCTTTCTGCTCCTGTAAAAACTAACAACAACAACAACAACAACAACAATATAAGGACACTGGATCAGAATCGAAACCAATTCTGAAGACCAAATCAGTTAACAGGACAAATGCTTTGACACCAATTTGTTTGAGGGAAAAGAAAACAATGAAGAATGATAAATAAATTAAAAAGCCTAAGAACTACGTGGAGCATTATGAAGAGGACAAATTTCTGCCCAATCAGAATTCCAGAAGAGGAGGAGGCAAAACAAACCAACAAATCAAACCACAGAGAAGTGTCAAAGATGGAAAACTTTCCTAGTATAATGAAATGTGAGAAGATACTCATTCAATAAGCTCAATGAACCCCATACAGGATACACCCCAAAAGAGAGTCACCAAGACATATCTAATTAAGCTTTCCAAAACTAAACACAAAGAAAGAATCCTAAGAACAGCTCAGGAAAAAACGAAAAATACCTACAAAGGGGAGCTACTGAGACCAAGCTTTGATTCCTCTGCAGAAACCAGGGAAGAAGGCAATGGGATGGTATACATAAAACTTCATAAGAATAAAACATTGCTAAGCAAGAATGATACCTTCACTAAAAGTATCTCTCAGATACAATGAAGAAATTTGGACATTCCCAGTTAAGCAGAAATGAAGGGAAATTGTAAAAACCAGACCAACCTTATAAGAAATATTAAAGGAATTCCATCAGTCCAGAGAACCAACGATGTCAGACAACAACCTGAAATTAAGATATTGGACAACATCAGCCAGAGGCCAACCCAGATAAAGAACTCTCAAAAATTAACCAAAGCTAAAAGACTAAACCCAGGCAACCATAGATAACATTCTATAAATGTTGACAATGTCCAAAGGAGCGGGTGTAGTTATAGAACTGTCAAGTGGGAAGAAAGTCAAGGCAATAGCAAGAAACTAAAGACATTAAACATAGAAAGATAAAGGTAAATGTCAAGGTAACCGCAAAGAAAGTTAACAAACTTCCTCATCAAAGTGAAAAAGATAAAACGCATTTGTTGTTGTTGTTAAGTGCCGTCGAGTCGGTTCCGACCCATAGCGACCCTGTACAGGGTTTCCGAGGGTGTAAATCTTTACGGGAGTAGAAAGCCTCATCTTTCTCCCACAGAGCGGCTGGTAGTTTCGAACTGCTGACCTTAAGGTTCGCAGCCCGATTCATAACCACTACGCTACCAGAGCTCCTTTTGATAAAGCACATAGGACTCGATAAACAAAAAATCAACAACAAAAGAAACTTAAAGAAATTCCACAAACAAAAGGAACTTGGCACAGAAATTTAAGCAAAACAAAAACCATCAACACACACACACAAAGCACAAAAAATGGCAGCAGCAGCTCAGGACTATTAATAGTCCCATTGAATGTAATGGTCTAATTCACCAGTCAAGAAACAGAGAGTGACGGAATGGATAAAAAAAAAACTTTAATAAACCATGACCCCTTAACACAAGAGACACACCTTAGACATAAACTAAAACTCAAAGTATGAAAAAATATATATATATATATATGAAACAAACAATAATGAGAAACAGAGCAGAAATAGCAATATTAATCTTTGATAAAATAGACTTTAAGGCAAAAGCCACAATAAAAGATAAAGGAAAACAATATATAATGACTAAAGGGCCAATCCAGCAGGAGAATATAACCCCAATAAATATATTCGTGCCCAATGACAGGGCTCCAAAAGACAGGAAACAAACTAACAACATTGAACAGAAAAACAGATATCCCCTAATAATAGTTGGTGGTGGTGGTGGTAGGGAGTTGGTTCAAACTCAAAGCGATATTATGCACAACAGAACAAAACACTGCCTGGTCCTGCACCAACCTCATAGTTGTTACACTTGAGACCATTGTTGCCACCACTGTGCCAGTCCATCTTGGGGATCTTCCTGTTTTTCGCTGACCTTCCACTTTACCTACCATGATACCCTTCTCCAGGGATTGGGCCCTCCTGAAAATATGTCTAAAGTATGAGAGATGAAGTCTCACTATCCTGGCTTTCAAGGAGCACTCTGGCTGTACATTTTCCAACACAGATTGGTTTGTTCTTCTAGCAGTCGATGGTACTTTCAATATTCTCCTCCAACACCCAAACTCAAATGCATCAATTCTTCTGCAGTCTTCCTTATTCACTGTTCAACTTTCACATGCATATGAGACTCTTGAAAATACTGTGGCTTGGGTCAGGTGATCCTTAGTCCTCAAACTGACATCTTTGCTCTTCAACACTTTAAAGAGGTCTTGTGCAATGGATTTTCCTAATGCAATATGTTGTTTGATTTCTTGACTGATGTTTCCATCAGTATTAGTGGTGAATTCAAACAAAATGAAGTCTTTGACAACTTCAGCCTTTTCTCCATTTACTGTGATGTTATTTATTGGTCCAGCGGAGAGGATTTTTGTTTCCTTTACATTGAGGTGCAACCCATACTGAAGACTGTGGTCTTTGATCTTCATCAATAAGTATTTTAAGCAAGGTTGTATCATCTGCATATTGCAGGTTGTTAATGAGTCTACCTCCAGTTCTGGTGCCACATTTTTCTTCATATAATCCAGTTTCTCAGATTATTTGCTCAGCATACAGATTAAATAAGTATGGTGAAAGAATATAATCCTGGTGCACAGCTTTCCTGATTTTAAACCATTCAGTGTCCCCTTGTTCTATTTGAATGACTGCCTCTTGGTCTATGTACAGTTCCCTCATGAGCACAATTAAGTGTTCTGAAATACTCATACTCCACAATGTGGTCCATAGTTTGTCATGATCCACACATTTGAAAGCCTTTGCATAGTCAAGCACAGGTAAACAAACATCTTTCTGATATTCTGCTTTCAGACAAGATCCTTCTGACATCAACAATGATGTATCCCTTTTTCCACGTCCTCATCTGAATCCAGCTTGAACCTCTGGCAGTTCTCTGTCAAGGTAACGTTGCAGCCATTTTTTAATTACGTGGAGTAAAATTTTACTTGCATTTGATGTTAGCGATATTGTTTCAAGATTTCCACATTCCATTGGGTCACCTTTCTTTGGGATGGATCTCTTCTAGTCCATTGGCTAGTAGCTATCTTTCTAATTTCTTGGCATAGTTGAGTGAGTACCTCCAGTGCTTCCTCAGTTTGTTGAAAGACTTCAGTTTGTGTTCCATCTGTTCCCAGAGCCTTGTTCTTTGCTAATTCCTTCAGTGCAACTTGGACATCTTCCTTCAGTACCATTGGCTATTTATCATGTGCTACCTCTTGAAATGGTTAAACATCAACCATTTCTTTTTAGTACTGTGACTCTGTATTCCTTCCATCTTCTTTTGGTGCTTTCTGCATCATTCAATATTTTGTCCAAACAATCTTTCAATGTTGCAATTTGAGGCTTGAATTTTTTCTTCAGTTCCCTCAACTTGAGAAATGCTGACCATGTTCCTCTCTTTAGATTTCCTAACTCCAGATCTTTGCACATTTTATAATAATGAATATTTGACTTTGTCTTCTCAAGCTTCCCTTTGAAATTTACTTTTCATCTCTTTTACATTCTCATTTCTTCCTTTTAGAATCTCTACACTGGAGAGCAAGTTTCAGAGTCTCTTCTGACATCCACTTTGGTCTTGTCTTTCTTTCTTGCCTTCCTAATGACCTTTTGCTTTCTTCTTGCATGATGTTCTCAATGTCGTCTCCACAACTCTTCTGGTCTTCAGTCATTAGTGTCTAATACATAAACTCTGTTTCTAAGGTGATCTCTAAATTCAGCTGGGATATGTTCAAGATTATATTTTGGCTCTCATAGTAGGAGACTTCAACTTTCACTTCTGGTGAAAGACAGAACAACTAGTAAGAAACTCAACCAAGATATCAAAGATTTTAATGCCACAATCAACAAACTCAACCTCATAGACATACACAGAATATTCCACCCAATAGTAAAGTATACATTCCTTTCCCATGCACATGAATCATTCTCCAGGATAGACCACATTTTAGGCCACAAAGTAAGCCTTAATAAATTTCACAACTTCAAAATAACATAAGCATTTTATTCAATCACAATCCTATAGAAGTAGAAATAACTAATGGGAAGAGCAAGGAGGGAAATCCAATACATGGACCTGAATAACACCTTGCTTAAAAGCCACTGGGTAATAGAAGAAATCAGGGATGAAATGTTTTAATTCCTAGACTCAAATGAGAATGACAACACAAATACCCAAACCTTTGGGACACAGTAAAAATACAGCACTCAGAAGTCAATTTTTAGCAATAAACACATACACAAACTCAAACAAATAGAAAAAGAGCAGCAAAAGGACCCCAAAAGCATCAGAAGGAAGAAAATAACAAAAAATTAGAGTAGAAATAAATGAAACTGAGAACAGAAAGTCAATAGAAATAACAGACAAGACTAATAAAGGATTAATAAAAATTGAAAAAAACTACTGGCCAAATTGACAAAAGAAAATCAGGAGAAGAAGCAAATAACACAAATAAAAAATGAGATGGGTGATATTACAACAGAACCAAATGAACTAAAAAAGGATCATAACAGAACATTGTGGAAAGTTGTACTACAACAAATTTTAAAACCTAGAGGAAATGGACAAATATCTAGAAACATATTACCTACTTAAACTAACACAAACTAACTAACACAAGGTAGAAAACTGAACAGATCCATAACAAAAGAAGAAACAGAGGAAGTAACAGAAAAAAATTCTCAACAACAACAAAAAAAGCTCTAGCCTGGATGCATTTACTGGACAATTATGCCAAATATTACAGAAAAATACACACCAATACTATTCAAACAATTTCAGAGCATAGAAAAGTAATGAATACTCTGAATTCATTCTATGAAGCCAGCATTACCCTGATATCAAGACAAGGAAAAAACACCACACCTAAAACAAAAACAAAAAACAAAGAAGAAGAAAGGAAGAATGAGAATTATAGACCAATATCCCTCATGAAGGAATTGATGGAATAAAAATTGAAATCTTTCAAGAAAGTGAGGCAGCACAAGAGGCACTCACTCATCTCTGCCAAGAAATTTGGAAGAC
>NW_006408635.1:8358410-8369789 GCF_000296735.1 Chrysochloris asiatica | reverse complement strand
GTTCGGACTCATAGCGACCCTGTACAGGGTTTCCAAGGCTGGATTACATTATAGTAACATATTTATGGAGTCCTGGTGTGGCGCTGCAGGATAATGCACTGGACCATAAGGTGGGTGGTTCAAACCTACCAGCCACTCCTTGGAAAACCTATAAAGGTCATTATGACTCAAAACCGACTCAACAGCATGTAACAACAACTTCTTCTTTTTTTTTTTAATCTGTGAATTATCTTTTGGAGGATTTAAAGACAAGAGTCCTGGTGTGGCACTGTGGGTTAATGTGCTGTACTGCAAGGCAGTTCAAACCCATTAGATGCTCCTCAGAAACCCTATAGAGGGTCACTATGACTTGATGGCACTTAACAATAACAAAAGACAAGAGGGCTCAAGTTGTGCAGGGAGATAAAAGGCTAAGAGAGTTTCCAGAGACTTCAGAGAGACTGAGGGACTTACACACTGTCAAAGTGTTCAACAAAGGAGCCTGTGGGTAGGAATTGGAAACCAGGGGCTGCCCTGGGCTCATCCACTGAAACATCCAACTGCATGGGAATCTGCTTCCAAATATCTCTAGTAATGATCTCCTCCCAACGTGAACAGATACAATAGAAGTATCAGCAGGAGAACGTTGTAAAATTAAAGGTGCTGAATTCATGACACTTGTTAACATTTTATTGAAAAATAACCTAATTTCAGAAACGTACAGATAAGCATATTGTTGTTGTTGTTAAGTACCGTCGAGTCGATCCCGACCCATAGCGACCCTGTGTAAGGTTTCTGAGGAGCAGTTGGTGAGCTTGAACTGCCAACCTTGCAGTTCTAACAGCTTAGCAGTCTAGAGCATTAACCCACAGTGCCACACCAGGACTCCACAGATAAGCACAGCAACATCCAAATCAAGAAGTGGACAATTGCAAGCACCCCAACACTCTCCCTTGCTCCTTGTAATCACCAACCAACCCCCTAGGAAAACCACTATGCTGGCTTCTAACCACATGGGTTATTTGCTGTTTTGTGTCATTGTTATTGTTAGCTGACTCTCACCTCCTGGTAATCCCATAAGCAATGTAACGCACACACTGCCCAGTCCTGTGCCATCTCCGTGGTTGACTGAGGATTGGACCATTATGATCCGTTGGTTGATTTTTGGGGAGTAGATCACCAGATCCTTCTTCCTGGTGCATCTTAGCACGGAAGCTCCCTTGAAACCAGCTTTGCATCAGAGCATCATGCAAAGCTCCACAGACAGACGTACTTGAGGTGGACTGGCTGGGAATCAAACCCGGGTCTTCCACAGGAAAGGCAAGAATCCTACCACTGCCTCTTTACTGCGTTTGAACTTTATAGTGATGATAGGCGTATGCAGGGCATACATACCCTTTGGTCTGGCTTCTTTCACTCACCGTTACACTGTGGAATGCAGCAACACTACTGACTGTGGATACAGACTGACTATTCTCAATGTTCTATGACACTCCAGTGTGTAAACAAATCCAAACGTTTTACCTCAGTGTAAAGAAAACAAAAATCCTCACAATTGGACCAATAAATAATATCCTGGTAAAATAATATCCTGGGGAAAATATTGAAGTTGCCAAAGATTTCATTTTACTTGGACCCACAATCAACCCTTGTGAAAGCAGCAGTTAAGGAATCAAACAAGATATTGATTAGGTAAATCTGCTGCACAATGTAAGAGAGCAAAGAGGTCACTTTGAAGACTAAGGTGTGCCTGACCTAAGCCATGGTATTTTCAATAGTCTCGTATGCATGTGAAAGTTGAACAATGAATAAGGAAGTCTGGGAAAGAATTGAGTTTGAGTTATGGTGTCAGAGAAAAATATTGAAAGTGCCATGGACTGTCAAAATATCAAACAAATCTGTTTTACAAGAAGTGTGTCCACAATGCTCCTTGGAAGCGAGGATGGTGAAACTTCGAGTCACATACTTTGGCATGTTTTCTCACAAGGAGTCAGTCCCTGGAAAAGGACCTCATGCTTGGTACAGTGGAAGGTCTGTAGAAAAGACGAAGACTGTTCTTTTGGAGATGGATTGATGCAGTGGAAACAGCATTGGGCTCACACATAACCACATGTGAGGGCAGCGTAGGACTGGGAAGTGCATCCTTCTGCTGTACCTTGGTCGCTATGAATCAGAACCGACTTGCCGGCACCTGACAACAACTATCTGGACCACAAAGTGCTTAGGCCATTGTACACATGGCCTCTTAGTCTTGAGAAGACCAGAGACTCTTATTCAGAGGGATGACTATCACAGATGAAATTCACAGAGACTCTTATTTAGAAGTATGGCTGTCACAGACGAAATTCACCTTGTCCTTTCTTCATTAAATTTGTCTGACCACAGTCATCTTTTGTTGTTTTCTGAATTAGGGCTGATCTGGCTATAAATGAAGTATTGAGTATTTGGGCTAGGCATTCAGGACAAGAGAAGGGAGGTAAATACTGAGCTGGCTTTTGACAGAGATCCTTCCCAAAAAGAAATGATCACTGTCTCATATGTCCCCTTGGTTCTATGGGTATTCTATACCAAAAGATACTCATCAATGTCTGATGACTAATAGACAAAATAGATAGTTGGTGGTTGAACAAGGAAACATGATATAAAAAGGGGGGAAAATCACTTTAGAAAACAAAATGCTGTTTGCATACAAAATAACACAACCTTTTATTCACACATCCCACCTATGACATGTATCCGAGCCCTCACCTGCGACTGTAACTTTTTCCACCCCCCTGTAAGTCAGTCTTTTCCATCCCTGGTAATTCACAGACTTTTCTGACTTTGTAGTGGAAGAAAAGCAAAAGAGTAAGAGCTGCCCTAAAAGGAATGAGGAAGTGAGAGCTCCCAGGGCCCCGCTGGCTGTGTCTGGTGACAGTTTATGACGCTCCTTCCGCTCTCAGGGCTAGTCTGACTTTCCACCTGCCCCCTCCCACTTTATAAGGCAGTCCACGTGAAGGCAGAGCGATCACTCCTTCTCCTGCCAGTGGGTTCGCCCCAACCCTGTGTCATGCTGCTTCCTTCCTTTTCCACCCTTCACCAGAAGTAAAAGGACACTGGTCAAGAGGCTTCCAGGGTGAGTACCTTAAACTAACACATAATAGAAAGCAAACTGCCTCATAGATCATGGACCTCAAAGTGCCTCTTCTTCAGAAAACAGCTGTCAGCAGAGTTATAAAGGCTCAAGATACTGCTGGCTTTGCTTAAATGAGAGTCTGCACTTCTCCAGTCAGGGACCCTGTAGATGTTGTCTTTGTTTTATGTGAACTCCAAATAGCATCCTGGAAATAAATTTTATTTGGGGGGTGTTTTTGCCCTGTTTTTATATTAGATGAGAAAATGCGCACAAAACACTACAGTGTTTGACGCACGGTAAGCACGCCACCAAACAGCTAGTTTTGATTGTCACTGTTATTCAAGTAATCTCTTGATGGCAATGGAATAAGTGAATAAATGGATAACATATTTTGGAATAGTATAGAGATCGGGTTTAAATAATTTAGAAGTAAGCGTCCTCAGATATTCTTCTTAGTAGCTTAAGACATCTTATAGCCTGTAAGTCCCTGGAGAAGGACATCATGCTTGGTAAAGTGCAGGGTCAGCAAAAAAGAGGAAGACCCCCAGTGAGATGGATTGGCAAAGTGGCAGCATCGATGGACTCAAGCATGGCATCAGTAGTGAGGTTGGCCCAGGATAGGGCAGTGTTTTGTCTCCTGTGCATAAGGTCACTATGGGTCGTTACTGACTCGATGGCACCTAACAACAACAACAAAAACATTAGGAAATTCATCAATTGAATCCATGACATAAATAAAACAAAAGTATCACATGAGCTACTCAATCAATGCAGAAAAGCCATTTGATAAAGTCCAATACCCATTCCTAATATAAACTCTTAGCAAAATAGGAATAGAAAAGAAATTCCCCAACATATTAAAGGACATTTATACAAACCCAACAACCGACATTTTTCTCAATGGAGAGATACTAAAAATATTGCCTTTGAGAATATGAACCTGAAAAGGATGCTCTTATCAGCATTCTTATTCAACATTGTACTGGAAGTCCTAGCTAGAACAGTAAGGCAAGAAAAGAAAATGAAGGTCATCTGAATTGGTAAGGAAGAAGTAAGGCTATCTCTATTCACAAATGAATGATCTGACACATCGAAAACCCCAAAGATTACATACAGAAAAAGCTACTAGAACTAAAGAAGGATTCAACAAAGTGGCAGGGTGTAAGGTCAACATATAAAAATCAGTTGGATTTCTCTACACCAACAGAGAACTTTGAAAAGTAAATCAGGAAAACAGTATCATTTACAACAGCACTAAAAGATAAAATACTTAGAAGTCTATAAAAGACCTCTACAAAATAAAACAAAACAAAAAAACTATAAAATACTACTGCAAGGAACCAAAAGAGGAGACCCTTTTTTTAACACCTATCAAATCCTGGATGGACAAACATTGTGATATCAGGACAAGGAAAGGGGTTCTTTCCCAGAACAGGAATCATCTAAAAAGCTCCATGACACATTTCAATACCAATACAAACACAATGAAATTTAAATGGATATAAATGGAAAGGCATACCATATTTATGGATAGGAAGACTTTAACATTATGAAAATGTCAATACTATTCAAAATTTTCTATGAATTTAATGCAATTTTGATCCAAATTCCAAAGCATTTTTTTAATGAGATGGAAAAACTAATCACAACTTTGTATGAAAAGGAAAGAGACCCTGAATAAGTAAAGAATTTTTGAAGACGAACAAAGTAGCAGGCTTGCCACTATTTGATCTCTAAACATACTATACAGCCATGGTAGGCAAAATAGTCTGATATTGATATAACAACAGACTCACCAGTGGAACAGAATTGGAAAAAAACAGACATAAATCCATCTGCTTAGAGACAGGTCATCTACTTCAACAAAAGGCCAAAATTTATTAACTGGGGAAGAAATACTATCTTCAAAGAAAGACTTTATTTCCAAATAAGGTCACATGAACAAGTACAGGGGTTAGGATTTCAGTGTGTCTTTGGGGGGACACAATTCAACCCATTACAGTCATCTGACAGCCTCGGGGCAGATAAAATTGTAGCATTCAAGATGGTAGCCAACCAGGGGGTTTCCTTCTTGGAGATGGAAAGTGATGCTTCCTGGGGACCACAGGAGATAGAGAGATGGGGCAATTGCAGTTGAGTTGTGCCCACCATCTCATTGACTGAAATCACCATCCAGACTCCTGACACTGAGCCTTGTTTTCTCCTTATTTATGGCAGAACTGGAATGTCCACGGACCTAATACTAAAACACGGTATTGCTATCAGCCTGCTGATCATGAGGGCACAGTTTGCAAGAATAGACCCCTTCTTTAACATCTATCAAATCCTGATGGACAGACATTGTTATAACAGGACAAAGAGAAGGGTTCTCTCCCAGAACAGGGGCTGTCGAAACGCTCCATGACACATTTCAATACCAATACAAACAGTGAAATTCAAATGCTTTCATTTTAATAACAAAATTTTAATATAGAAACAAATTCAAATATACTAAATCTCTCCTGTGTATAAAGTACTATGCAAGACACTCACAAGGAGAAAAGATGAAAATGAGTCCCCACTTTCTGATGGCTGAGGGTGAGACTGTTTGGGACAGTACCAGAGAAGGGTAGTTTCATTTCATCTGGAAAAGTCTATGGGGCACTTGTTAGAGGACCTGGAGCTCAGAGGAAAGGGCAGGACTTTGAAAGACAAGTGTGGTGAGCAACATTCCAAGAGGCAGGAGCAGTTTTGTCAACGACCTAGAGACACAGAAACACGTTTAAGGGATGACCATATATTGAAGGCCTAAAACATCTAAAAAGTTGGGGAAGGACAGTTGTAATCTGGGGAAAATCCGGATTTCCATTTTTTTCTAGACGATCACTCTGTATTAATCAATCATTAGGTAGCCAGGCTCATCACCTGCCTGTCAGTTTGTCATTCTTGTGTGGCTTGCATGTTTCTGAGATGCTGGACGCTATGCAACCAGAATTTCAAATACCAGCAGTTTCCTTTGGTGGACAGGTATTGGTGGAACTCCCAGAATTAGACAGACTAAGAAGTAAGGCCAGACAATTTACTTCTGAAGATTGGAGTTATTATTATAGTTGTTAGTTAATTTGATTCTGACGCATAGCCAATGAAAACTTTATGGGTCACCAAAGAGCATTGTCTGGCTCACTTACTTTGTACATTTCATCTGCAGGAATCGGTGACTGGAGGAGGACATCATGTTTGGTGAAGCACAGGGCCAGCAATGGCAAGGGAGATTCTCAAAGTGAGACAGACTGACACAAGAGCTACAACAATGAATTTGAATATTCTAATGATCATAAAGATGACACTGGACTGGGTACCATTTTGGAATCTTGGTATGGCACTGTAGGATAAACACTGGACCGCTAACTAACCACAGGTTTCGTGGTTCAATCCCATCAGCTATTCCTGAGAAGTCCTATACAGGGTCGCTGAGTCGGAACCAACTCAACAGCTTAACAACTTAACAAGAAGAACAGGCACCATTTCATCCTGTTGTACATAAAGTCCACCATGAATGGAGTCAACTTGACAGCAGCTGTCTGTCTTTTAGGCAGCCAGACACTATAGTGGGTGATATAGACGTCCTCAAGGAAATTATGAACCCATCAGGAATAAAGAGTTGGCATTAATATAATTAAAGAGCACAGAGCTTTGAGTTGTGGGCCAGTGAAGAGACAGAGCATGAACTCAGAATTAAGAGAATGATTCTCAAGTTGATATTTGCACAGACAGACTGAGGGTCCTCCACACGGTGGTGGAGGTGGTGGTGTACCATGGAGTCAGTTCCGACTCATAGCGACCCTGGATAGGGTTTCCAAGACTGTAAATCTTTACGAGAGCAGAAAGCCTCATCTTTCTCCCGTGGAACACTGATAGTTTTGAACTAGCTGACCTTGAGGTTAGCAGCTTAACTCATAACCAGTACACTAACAGAGCGCCTATCCTCCACATAGTCAATCTATAAAATGTGGGAATAAATAGTTCTTGGGGTCTTGTTCTAGAAAACTTCCCTATCATGATGAAAAAATGAGAAGACAGACATTCAAAAAGTTGAATGAACTCCAAACATGGAAGACCCAAAAGGTTATAATCAAACTTTTCAAAACCAAAAACAAGGAAGGAATCCTGAGAGCAGCTCAAGAAAATTGAAAAGTTACATACAAAGGAGAATTAATAAGACTAAGTTCTGATTGTTCAGCAAAAACCACGTAGGCAAGGCAGCGTACTGGTTACAAATCAGGCTGCGAACCTCAAGCTGTTCCGTGGGAGAAAGATGAGGCGTTCTGCTCCCGTAAAGATTTACAGCCTCGGAAACCCTGTACAGGGTGGCTATGAGTTGGAACCGACTCCACGGCACATAACAACTACAACAACAACATATAACACTATGAAAGAAACAAACTGTCAACCACAAATCACATATCCAGCAAAACTGTCCAGCAAATATAATGACTGTAAGGTCAGTTTGAATCACAAAGCTAGTGGTTCAAAACCCTACACAGGATCACTATGAGTCGGAACCAATTCAAAAGCACTTAACAACAATAACAACAAAAATAGATTTTTAAATATCACTTTCAATAAACGATAGAACAACTGAAAGAAAACAAAGACATAGATTAGCTCAATAACACAATCTAACGGACCCAACCCTATACATATACATATACATATACATACACATACACATACACATACACATATACATATACACAGCACTCAACCCTATGATAGCACAATATAAGTTCTTTTCTAATGCACGCTGAATGTTCTCCAGAAAAGACCTTATGTTAACCACAAAGCAAACTTGTATAAATTTTAAAACATCATCATACCACAAAGCATCTTTTCAGATGACAATGCTATAAAATTAGAAATGAACAACAGAAAGAACAAGGAAGAAATCAAATACATGGAAATTAAGTAACACACTGCTTTAAAATTACACTGTAATTTATCAACTAAAAAATGAAATTAAAAAAAATTCTTGAATCTAGCAAGAACGTAAATATACTATACTCAAATCTTTGGTACACAACAAAAGCAGTGCTCAAAGGCTGATTTATAGACATAAATGTATGGTGGTTAAAGCATTCACCTGCTAGCCTCTTCTACACGCAGTTTGCTCCTGTAAAGATTACAGTCTTGGAAATCCAGTGAGGCAGTTCTATTCTCTGTCCTATTGTTAAATGCCAAATGCCATTGAGTCAGTATCAACTCATAATGACCTTATACACAACAGAATAAAACATTGCCCAGTCCTGCACCAACATCACAATCAATGCTATGCTTAAAACTCTTAAACTCTTGCTTTTGCCACTGTGCTTATCCATCTCTCTGGGGGTCTGCCTCTTTTTTGCCAATCTCTCACTTCACCAAGCATGATGTCCTTCTCCAGGAACTGGTTCCTCCTGATAATATGTATGAATTAGGAGAAATAAAGTCTGGTCATCCTGGCTTCCAAGGAGCATTCTGGTTGTACTTCTTCCAACACAGATTGGTTTGTTCTTTAGGCAGTCCATGGTACTTTAATATTCTCCTCCAACACCATAACTCAAATGTATTAATTCTTCTATGATCTTCTTTCTTCATTGTCCAACTTTCACATACTTAGGAGGTTATTGAAAATACCATGGCTTGGGTCAGACACACTTTAGTCCTCAAGCTGACATCTTTGCTCCTGAACACTTCAAAGAGGTGTTGTACAGAAGATTTGCCTAATACAAATCTGTCCTGTAGCGTAGCTGTAAGTCAGTCTCGACTCAACAGCAACTGATTTGGTTTGCGTTTCTTAGGTCTTGTTCAAAAGGCCCTGGTGGCACCGTGGTTAAGCTCTTGGCTGCTAACCTAAAGGTCTTCAGTTGGAACCCACCAGCGACTCTGAGGGAGAAGGATGTAGCTGTAGCTGTGTGCTTCCATAAAGATTACCCTCTTGGAAGCCCCGTACTGTGGTTCTGCTCTGTTGTATAAGGTCACTGTGAGTCAAAATAAAATAGACTCAAGCGCAAGTCATCAAGGCCTTGTTCCGGACACTTGGGATGAAGTAGGGACTCCTTCATGGACCCGGCCCCGAGGTGAGGCTCAATGTCAATGAAAGTCTCTATATTTGTCTATAATTCAATTTCCAGAAATGAAGAAGAAAAAAAGTGAGGAGAAAGCATTTTGTTCAAGGGAAATTTTTATTCAATATAATTTATAGAATTTACATGTGTAAGCATTTCCTCATTTGAAAATGAAGTGACCACAATATTGTTTACAAACATAAACCCCTTTATTCTGTTTCCCAAAATAGTTGTTACTGGAATGCACATATTTCTATAATGATTGTATTTCCTATGGTATTGCATAATACATTTAATGACCCTCTATGTGAGAAAAAATATATATATAACCCATGAACACAATCAAATCTCACTTAAAAATCCAAAGGGAAACGCCCATGTTCTTCCATCCCACGTTCTCCCTTAGACTCACTGAGTCAGTAGGAAGAGACATTTTTGTGATTAGATGGACTGAGAAGACATTAAGTAACATGACTGTTGAAAAGATCCTGAGCCTCAGAAGTGGAGGAAAGGGGTGAGGTGCCCCGAGGCAGCCACGATGACAGAAACCCTGGTAAAAACATGGAGAGTCACCGTGCAGCAGATAGATGTAAATGACCAGAGAGGACAACTCTTCTTCACCATAAGACCTTTCAACATAGTTATAACAAAACAACTAGCAGTGTGGAGAGATTCATCTTTAGACACACACCTGAACAAGAGTGGTTATGGACAAGGTAGCTTCAAAAAGTTCATGGAAAATTGAATGAAAAGATAATGGAACTTTTCCACAAACTTTTTGAAGCCTGCTTGTTTATAAAGGTGAAGATCCAAGTAAATAACATGACAAATACGTATTTTTCTCACAAAAAAAGACGTGGTATAGATCATCAGCTCTCAGACATTTTGGTTTCAGACGTCTTTTACACTCTTAAACTATTGTCATAAAGAGCTGTCGTTTGCATAAATTGTTGCTTTTGTTGTTGTTAAATGCCGTCGGTGCTGTCCGGTCAGTTCCAACTCATAGTGGCACTGTGTAAGGTCTCAAAGGAGCTACTGGTGGGATTGAGCCACCGGAACTGTGGTTAGCAATTCAGAGCTTATCCTATGGCACCACACCAGGACACTCCATTGATATTCACCATGTAAGAAATTTACAACTGAGAAAAATTTCAAACACATGAATGCCTAAGCCACAATCCATTAGCCATCAGAGTCTCATGCGGACACTAGAAAACACTGTGGAGAGAATAAAGAGTTAAAAGCATACATGCTGCTCTTGTTCTTGGTTGTTGTCAAAGCACCGACTCATGGTGACGCCCTGTGCAGGACTCAATGTTATCTGAGCATATACACCTTCATGATCATTGTAATATTTAAGTCCATTGTTGTCACCATTGTGTAGTATGAGTGCCTTCCAGCCTAAGCGTTCATCTTTCAGGACTATAACAAACGATGCTCTGTTGTAATAAATAGCATTTTTAATACTTTATTTTGGGGAATAGATCATCAGGCCTTTCTTCCTACTCTGTTGGGCTCTGGAAGCTCCACTGAAACTTGTCCACCTTGGATGAGCCAGCTGGCATTTGGCATTGCTTCCAGCATCATAGCAGCAAGATCTCGGACAATAATTCTAAGGATGGTGTGGGACAGAACAGGGTTTCCTTCTATTGTACCAAGGTTGCTATAACTTGAAATCGCATATAACAGCAATAATAATGTCTGCCATAGGATTCTGAATTTGTGTTCCTTTGCATACAGAATTCAATAGTGGGGAGACAACGGCCTATAAATTGCCAATGCACTGTGTATTGTGTTAGTGTCTAATGAAAGAAGGAACCTTAAGGATTAGAAAAATTTTAGCCTTCATTTAAAAAAAGAGAGAAAATCTTCTACTAAGAATTGATATCTTATAAGGAGCTCTGGTAGCGTAGTGGTTACAAATCGGGCTACGAACCGCAAGGTAAGCAGTTCGAAACTACCAGCGGTTCCGCCGGAGAAAGATGAGGCTTTCTGCTCCCTTAAAGATTTACAGCCTCGGAAACCCTGTGCAGGGTTGCTATGAGTCGGAATCGATTCCACAGCACAGAACCACCACCACCACCCCCAAGAGCAATATACAGATTAAGTTCCTAAGAACCCAAAAGGCAAGTTTGTCACGTGAAGAAAATTTATAAAATACATACTAGCAAATAATATATATTATCCAAAATCACAGTCACC
>NW_006408635.1:8335925-8357970 GCF_000296735.1 Chrysochloris asiatica | reverse complement strand
TTTTTTTTTTTAATCTGTGAATTATCTTTTGGAGGATTTAAAGACAAGAGTCCTGGTGTGGCACTGTGGGTTAATGTGCTGTACTGCAAGGCAGTTCAAACCCATTAGATGCTCCTCAGAAACCCTATAGAGGGTCACTATGACTTGATGGCACTTAACAATAACAAAAGACAAGAGGGCTCAAGTTGTGCAGGGAGATAAAAGGCTAAGAGAGTTTCCAGAGACTTCAGAGAGACTGAGGGACTTACACACTGTCAAAGTGTTCAACAAAGGAGCCTGTGGGTAGGAATTGGAAACCAGGGGCTGCCCTGGGCTCATCCACTGAAACATCCAACTGCATGGGAATCTGCTTCCAAATATCTCTAGTAATGATCTCCTCCCAACGTGAACAGATACAATAGAAGTATCAGCAGGAGAACGTTGTAAAATTAAAGGTGCTGAATTCATGACACTTGTTAACATTTTATTGAAAAATAACCTAATTTCAGAAACGTACAGATAAGCATATTGTTGTTGTTGTTAAGTACCGTCGAGTCGATCCCGACCCATAGCGACCCTGTGTAAGGTTTCTGAGGAGCAGTTGGTGAGCTTGAACTGCCAACCTTGCAGTTCTAACAGCTTAGCAGTCTAGAGCATTAACCCACAGTGCCACACCAGGACTCCACAGATAAGCACAGCAACATCCAAATCAAGAAGTGGACAATTGCAAGCACCCCAACACTCTCCCTTGCTCCTTGTAATCACCAACCAACCCCCTAGGAAAACCACTATGCTGGCTTCTAACCACATGGGTTATTTGCTGTTTTGTGTCATTGTTATTGTTAGCTGACTCTCACCTCCTGGTAATCCCATAAGCAATGTAACGCACACACTGCCCAGTCCTGTGCCATCTCCGTGGTTGACTGAGGATTGGACCATTATGATCCGTTGGTTGATTTTTGGGGAGTAGATCACCAGATCCTTCTTCCTGGTGCATCTTAGCACGGAAGCTCCCTTGAAACCAGCTTTGCATCAGAGCATCATGCAAAGCTCCACAGACAGACGTACTTGAGGTGGACTGGCTGGGAATCAAACCCGGGTCTTCCACAGGAAAGGCAAGAATCCTACCACTGCCTCTTTACTGCGTTTGAACTTTATAGTGATGATAGGCGTATGCAGGGCATACATACCCTTTGGTCTGGCTTCTTTCACTCACCGTTACACTGTGGAATGCAGCAACACTACTGACTGTGGATACAGACTGACTATTCTCAATGTTCTATGACACTCCAGTGTGTAAACAAATCCAAACGTTTTACCTCAGTGTAAAGAAAACAAAAATCCTCACAATTGGACCAATAAATAATATCCTGGTAAAATAATATCCTGGGGAAAATATTGAAGTTGCCAAAGATTTCATTTTACTTGGACCCACAATCAACCCTTGTGAAAGCAGCAGTTAAGGAATCAAACAAGATATTGATTAGGTAAATCTGCTGCACAATGTAAGAGAGCAAAGAGGTCACTTTGAAGACTAAGGTGTGCCTGACCTAAGCCATGGTATTTTCAATAGTCTCGTATGCATGTGAAAGTTGAACAATGAATAAGGAAGTCTGGGAAAGAATTGAGTTTGAGTTATGGTGTCAGAGAAAAATATTGAAAGTGCCATGGACTGTCAAAATATCAAACAAATCTGTTTTACAAGAAGTGTGTCCACAATGCTCCTTGGAAGCGAGGATGGTGAAACTTCGAGTCACATACTTTGGCATGTTTTCTCACAAGGAGTCAGTCCCTGGAAAAGGACCTCATGCTTGGTACAGTGGAAGGTCTGTAGAAAAGACGAAGACTGTTCTTTTGGAGATGGATTGATGCAGTGGAAACAGCATTGGGCTCACACATAACCACATGTGAGGGCAGCGTAGGACTGGGAAGTGCATCCTTCTGCTGTACCTTGGTCGCTATGAATCAGAACCGACTTGCCGGCACCTGACAACAACTATCTGGACCACAAAGTGCTTAGGCCATTGTACACATGGCCTCTTAGTCTTGAGAAGACCAGAGACTCTTATTCAGAGGGATGACTATCACAGATGAAATTCACAGAGACTCTTATTTAGAAGTATGGCTGTCACAGACGAAATTCACCTTGTCCTTTCTTCATTAAATTTGTCTGACCACAGTCATCTTTTGTTGTTTTCTGAATTAGGGCTGATCTGGCTATAAATGAAGTATTGAGTATTTGGGCTAGGCATTCAGGACAAGAGAAGGGAGGTAAATACTGAGCTGGCTTTTGACAGAGATCCTTCCCAAAAAGAAATGATCACTGTCTCATATGTCCCCTTGGTTCTATGGGTATTCTATACCAAAAGATACTCATCAATGTCTGATGACTAATAGACAAAATAGATAGTTGGTGGTTGAACAAGGAAACATGATATAAAAAGGGGGGAAAATCACTTTAGAAAACAAAATGCTGTTTGCATACAAAATAACACAACCTTTTATTCACACATCCCACCTATGACATGTATCCGAGCCCTCACCTGCGACTGTAACTTTTTCCACCCCCCTGTAAGTCAGTCTTTTCCATCCCTGGTAATTCACAGACTTTTCTGACTTTGTAGTGGAAGAAAAGCAAAAGAGTAAGAGCTGCCCTAAAAGGAATGAGGAAGTGAGAGCTCCCAGGGCCCCGCTGGCTGTGTCTGGTGACAGTTTATGACGCTCCTTCCGCTCTCAGGGCTAGTCTGACTTTCCACCTGCCCCCTCCCACTTTATAAGGCAGTCCACGTGAAGGCAGAGCGATCACTCCTTCTCCTGCCAGTGGGTTCGCCCCAACCCTGTGTCATGCTGCTTCCTTCCTTTTCCACCCTTCACCAGAAGTAAAAGGACACTGGTCAAGAGGCTTCCAGGGTGAGTACCTTAAACTAACACATAATAGAAAGCAAACTGCCTCATAGATCATGGACCTCAAAGTGCCTCTTCTTCAGAAAACAGCTGTCAGCAGAGTTATAAAGGCTCAAGATACTGCTGGCTTTGCTTAAATGAGAGTCTGCACTTCTCCAGTCAGGGACCCTGTAGATGTTGTCTTTGTTTTATGTGAACTCCAAATAGCATCCTGGAAATAAATTTTATTTGGGGGGTGTTTTTGCCCTGTTTTTATATTAGATGAGAAAATGCGCACAAAACACTACAGTGTTTGACGCACGGTAAGCACGCCACCAAACAGCTAGTTTTGATTGTCACTGTTATTCAAGTAATCTCTTGATGGCAATGGAATAAGTGAATAAATGGATAACATATTTTGGAATAGTATAGAGATCGGGTTTAAATAATTTAGAAGTAAGCGTCCTCAGATATTCTTCTTAGTAGCTTAAGACATCTTGTAGCCTGTAAGTCCCTGGAGAAGGACATCATGCTTGGTAAAGTGCAGGGTCAGCAAAAAAGAGGAAGACCCCCCCCCCCAATGAGACAGGTTGGCAGAGCGGCAGCAGCAATTGGCTCAAGCGTAGCAACAATTGTAAGGTTGGCACGGGACCAGGCAGTGTTTCATTCTGTTGTGCATAATGTCGCGATGAGTTGGAACCTACTAACGGCACCTAACAAGAACAACAACATAAGTCACTTAAAAGGAGTCGTTTTCTAACACATTTTGTGTTTTGTGTTTTGGGAAACTGCCGTGAAAACGACCAGCTTCTCCTGTGTGTGCATTCTAACTCTTTTCTGTACTGATTTGTTGTAGACAGAGCCCCTGGTCCCAAAGGAGTTCACTTCATCACCGATCATCAGCCCAGTCCCTAATGAAGGTGGTCAGTAGCTGCAATGCTGTACGTATCCTCATCGGTCATTGATTACTTCATACTTTCTAGAAACAAGAGTCAAAGCTGTTGACCTAATTTTGTCTTTTTCTCTCTCTTAGTCAAAAACACTAAATGCCAATAACATGGAGCCATTAACTGGTTGTCAATCAGAGGTAAGAAAGCAATTTTTAAGACCTTTTTATCTGCCCTGTGAGAACATTTCATCTGTATTGGAAACTCACATCTGTTCTAACTGAATCTTATGGGATTTGTTTGATTATCAGAGTAGAAAATTAGCCTGATGAATATAGTCAACTAAACATATTAATTGGGATCTTGTATGGTGATAATGAAGACTTAAATCTAGAGCCTAGAAAAGAAAATCAATGGATTCTACTGCCTTGATCTTTAATATGAATAAGATGTTGTTGTATTCTATGGGGAAGACAGTAGGTTCCTTCTGTCATTGTTTTTAAGTGAAATAAATGTATTTTCAGGGTGATATCAAGGAACACCCCCTGTTGGCATCATGTGAGAGTGAAGATAGTATTTGCCAGCTAATTGGTGAGTTTTGAAAACATACTGATCCTTTATATAAGTTCTAACAACCAGGGTTCTTGGTTTACAAAACCTCAGTGCTTTACTAGGAATTGTTTTATATGTATTTAAGTGTTCTTTTAAAAACTACAGAACATTAACTGTTAATGGCAGGCATACGCCAAGTTGCTAGAATAGTGAGAGCGCCGTGATAGCAAAGATCTTGTTTATAGTGAATACCCTAGTTCTCCCAGGGGTTTTTAGTTGGGTAAACAACTCTCCTGTCCACTTATCTTACAATTAAAGTGTGGATGAATATGAAACCTACATACTGCCTTGCTAGTGTTCTTCCTTCTTTCATTAACGAAGAATGAATCTAAAAGACCGTGGAGTCATTTAACTGTTGCTCCCATCAATTTTTTTCATAGTTAATTTCATTAAAATGGAACCCTGACCCAGGTTTCCTTAAGTATAAGAAGCATTTCTCTCTCTATCCTCCTTCCATTTGCCAGAGTAAAAGGTAGAGGAATATAGGACAAACATTTAGCAAATCTACTTTATAATTTAGAACAAAGACGGGAACTTGTAAGAGGTGAAACTCATTTTAAGGCTTCCGCCTTTTGGAAGTGCAGACTGTCTTGGCCATGTTTCCTAGTAATTCCCCA
Organism: Chrysochloris asiatica; assembly: GCF_000296735.1. Lineage (NCBI taxonomy): Eukaryota > Metazoa > Chordata > Mammalia > Afrosoricida > Chrysochloridae > Chrysochloris > Chrysochloris asiatica. The sequence goes on along the minus strand of NW_006408635.1, from coordinate 8,352,992 downwards.
TGGCCAGGTCAAGATGTGGTGAAATAGGATAAGTACTGGTTTGCTAACTAACCACAAGGTCCGCAGTTCAAATCCACCAGCCACTCCTCAGAAATCCGATATAGAATCTCTTTGAGTAACGGCACTTTACAACAACAGGTCTTGCTGTTGTTAATTGCCGTTGAGCCAATTCCCACTCACGGGACTGTGGGTGCCACAGTTGATAAATGTTCGACTACTAGCCAAAAGGTTCGTGGTTTGAACCTCCCCAGACACACCTCAGAAGACAAACCTGGCGATCTGCTTCTGGAAGGTCACAGCCTTGAGACCTCCCAGGAGCAGTTTCACTCTAGTCTAAAACGCCATCTGGGAAAACCAGTAGAAAAGGTGGCGGCCTGCGGAAGGAATGACATAGTGCTCCTTCTAGTGGCTGGTTATTGCTAGCATGGCTGCAGAGGGTTGATGGCTGCTAAGGCCCTTCAAAGTGATGTTGAGCAAGTCACTTCCTCTCTTGCTGACAGGTTTCACTTTCTTCACCAGTTGAAGGGGGGGATTAAAATTATCCATTTCACATCAGAAATATCCCCCACAGTTAAAAAGGCCAGTGCCTGAAGCTGGTTGTTTACGACCTCCGCAGCTGGGCTTAGCTCCTTTTTCTGTAGCAAACAGTAGAAGAAGGGTAACAACAGGAAAGGTGGAGACTTTGAGGAACTTTGCTGTTGGTGTTTAGAGGCTGGTTGCCCTGGCAATAATGTGGTTGTTTTTCAATTTGGTTTTTCTACGTTAGGATTCACGCCCTTTGCTGTCTTGGTTTTTCAAATTTTCATATATTTTTTTCTCCTCTAATAGAGTTGACGAGACCCATTTTCTTGTTTGGACCATTCTTTATTCACTTTGTAATCTCATTTTTCTCTTTGCCTTCTTTACTTGGCTGTAGAAATTAAGAAGAGAAAGGTATTGTCCTGGCCCTTTCTCCTAAGAAGGCTTTCTGCTTCATCCGACTTTTCTGGGCATTTGGAGCCAGAGTTGAAAACGTCACTCTTTGACCAGCCCTTGTCGATTATCTGTGGTGAGGACAACTCACTACCCAGACCCATTCAGGTAGGTGGGCATTTACTCCACAACCAACTTCAGTTTCCTGTCAAATGTGAAAATCCTTGACAAGTCTTAATGTAATCCCCATATTAAACATGTTGGGGTAGATCTTTGGGGGTTTTTCTACTTTTAGAAAGAACATTCCCACTTATGAGTGCAGGTTAAGAGAGTATGTGGCTTTCATAGCCTAAAATGTAGTTGTATTTGCCACTGAGCTCAGGATGATGGTCCCTCCATAGCGCTCCAACTTGTGCTTTTACACAGTTGAGAATGTTGAAAATGCAGAGCTTCTGAAAAATGAACAGACAGAGCGTATGTTCAGAATTCAGTGTTTCTGTGGAATGACTTGAAAAGAAGGGAACCTCAGGTAGTTTTAGAACTTGCAAAATCAGAGCTTACACAATTTTCCCTCCTGTTAGAAAAATGGCAGATTGAGTGAAAGTTAATGTCAGGAAGCATCAGCATGATCAGTTTCTTGTTGGAGCTACAATTCACATCGTCCAACCTAAACAGAGATGTATTTGTAGCTGCAAGGTTGTGTCTTCAAACCGAGGATACTTATATCCTATTCCAATTTCCTATAGGATATTCTTACAATTCTATGCCTTAAAGGCCCTTCGACTGAAGGAATATTCCGGAAAGCGGCCAATGAGAAAGCCCGTAAAGAACTTAAGGAGGAGCTCAACTCAGGGGGCACAGTAGATTTAGAAAACCGCCCCGTGCACCTTCTGGCCGTGGTTTTAAAGGTGAGTTCACACATTCATGTTGACAGGTTCCAATGCCTTCCTTCTCAGGAGTAAGAAATGGTCTTCTCTCCCTTGCAGTCAAAGTAATCTCTTCTTGGAGTTGCATTCTTTGACTTATACTTTTATTTATTTGCTTATATTCAGTTATATATGCATATAGGAGCCCTGGTGGTGCTGTAGGTAGGTGTTGGACTGCTAAACAAAAGGTTGTCAGTTCAAACCCACCAGTGGAAGAAAGATGTGGCCATCTGTTTCCATTAAGAGTTACAATCTCAAAATCTCTAAGGAGTAGTTCTCCTCAGTTCTGTAGGGTTTCTATGGGTCAGAACCAACTTTCCGGCAGTGGGTCATTTGGGATATTTATAGAGAAAGATATAGACTTCTTGTCATTTTTGTTAAGTGCCATCAGGTCGGTTCCCACTCATAGCAACCCTGCATAAGGGTTCTGAGGAGCAGCTGGTGGGTTTGAACCACCGACCTTGTGGTTCAGAGTTCAATGCTGACCCTACAGCACCACACCAGGACTCTATTCTGTAGGATAAGTGCAGGAAAGCAAGGTCGGTTTAAACCATAAGGTTGCTGGTTCAAACTCATCAGTCATTCCTCGGAAAGCCTATACTGGATTGCTATGAGTCGGAACTGACTCGACTGCGCTTAATAACAGCAATACCTGTAAATGTAATTTATTCATTTACAATAGAAAGCATCTCTATTTCTATGATCAAAGATTCCAAAAAATAGTGAGACTTTAAGTTTTCCCAAAATTTGATGAATAAAGCTAATCCACTCTAAGTCCAGCAGCCCCCCAGAATTCATGTCCCCTCTGTGCCTTTTGGTATTAAGTTGCTGGCAGACAAGAACGGAGGGACGCAGTCTGTGATGGGTTGGGCCCCGAGTCCCCAGCACTTTGGGTCCCACAGACAGACTCAGTAGTTCTCCTTCCTCCTACAGGACTTTCTGCGGAGCATCCCCCTAAAGCTGCTGTCCAGTGACCTGTTTGAGGAGTGGATGGGCGCCCTGGACAGGCAGCATGAGGAGGACAGAATCGAGGCCCTCAAACAGTAAGTGTGCAAAGCGACTCCAGGAAGCAGGGCCTCCACAGCCACCCTGTGCCCCTCTGCCTGAGTGTTGAAGCTTTTTGTGATTTGTTGTTAAGAGCTGTTGAGTCGGTTCTGACTCACAGTGACCCTGCATCAGGTTTCTGAGGCTTTAAATCTGCTCAGGAATAGAAAGCTTATCTTTCTTCTGTGGAGTGGCTGGCAGGCTTGAACCGGACCTTATCGTATGGAGCCGTGCCTCATCAGAATGGTGACTCTCAACAAAACTGAGGAGAATTGCTCCTCCAGTCCTAGAATAAAGTCAGGAGGTCCCTGGAAATTTAATCAGGTGATTTAGCCAAGTGGAAGGAGGTGCAACTCCAAAAACAAAAAGGGTACCTCAGAACTCTCAGAGTCCAAATGGTTTGGAAGCCAGTTCAAGTAGATAAAATAATAGATAAAATCATGAAAACAGGCCAACCAGAAAAATGTAGGCATTAGGGGGTATCCTCAGCCCAGACAGATTGGTGTCACAACAAACATCAATTCTCCCACAAAACACCCCTTAAGTCCAGGGAAAAGGCCTCAAGGGATCATTTTGTTTGTTTAGGCTTGGATTGTTTTGTTTTTCATAAAATTCCACAGCACATTTCATAGCCTCATAATTAACCAGAATGAAAAAAATCATGACCCTCTAAAGGAAAAAGATATCTTGTGAGTGGTTAGAGAGCCCTAAATACCCAACTGCAGTCCTGGGGTGGTGCTGTAGGATAAGCACTGGACTGATAACCATAAAGCCGGCGATTCAAACCCACCAGCCACTCCTTGGAAACCCTAAACCACAGCAACTCCTTGGGTTGCTATGAGCCAGAACCAACTCCACTGCACTTAACAAAAACAACAAATACCCGACTTTAAAATATCAGCCCTTTTGCTAGTTCTTATGTCTTGGTTTCCTAGCTAGTACTGCTGTAACACAAGTATATGGTATCTTTACAGGAGAGCAATTTGCTGTCTCATAGTTCTGGAAGCTCAAAGTCCAAAGGCTCTCCCTCATATCAATGCCTTCTTTATAGGTAGTCACAGGCTTTCCTTGTTCCCTTGGCTTGATGCTCTTCTGAGAGCATCTGTCCCCCTCTGTGTGTACCTATGTGTGGATCCATATGTAATCTGCTCTTGTCAATAACTCAGAAGTTATTAGATTTAGAATACACCCTACTCAGGCATGCTCTCATTAATATAACAAAGAAAAGTCTATTTCCAAACAGGATCACGTCCACAGGTATGGGGATTAGAATGCCAACGCATATTTTACGTATGGAGACACGACTCCACACATAACACATAACACGTTGAAAGTTTAACTATAGTTGATGATTGCCTCACATGGTTAAATATTCTCAATGAAATATTTGGAGCATTAAAGACATTAAAGTGTCTATCCTAAAATGACAACCCTATGATGATCATAATAAATTCCTCTCTAAAGACATAAAAGCTCTTTCATCACAATCACTTCTTATGAAACATGAAAATGATCTACAGATCGTAGTCACAACTTCATTTTGTAAAAAAGTGAGTGTTAAAACTGAACATTTATCACCGTTACAGAGTTACTGTTCAAATGTCGCCTTGGCCAGACTTATGAACCTGTCCGTAAAAGCTGATTTATTCTCCCTAAAAAGGTCTCAACGGAGCCTTAATGCTTAAGTGCTCAGCAGCTAACCTAACATTCCATCTTCGTCTGGTGGTCACAGTTCCCCCCAAAAAAACAAGCAAATTATTGTGTTTCAAAAAAACCATCCTTACAGTGTTAAACGAGCTTAATTATTTCAATGATGGCTCAACAAAATGATTTTCAAATTTTAAAGACTTAAGTCTTAATGAATGCAGGTTCTGCTGCATAATTTAAGATCTATGCAAATCGCAAAAGGCTTCGTTGTAATTATAAAGCCCCATCTTAGGTCTTCCAGACCTTGTGGTTAACCAGTTTCGTGCTGTGTTGGTTGCAGCTAGAAGTGTCTGAATGGATGTTGCACAATACCCTTTGAGAAAAGGCACCTTCCTCATTTGAAGGGAAGTCAGTTTCAGGCAGGAACTCTCAACCACATGAAGACCAAAGCCTCCTTTCAAACTCGTCTCCTCTTTGTGTACCAGGGTTGCTGATAAACTTCCCCGGCCCAATCTCACTCTGCTCAAGCATCTGGTCTACGTGCTCTACCTGATCAGCAAAAGCTCTAGCACCAACAAGATGGACTCAAGCAACCTCGCCATCTGCATTGGCCCCAACATGCTGGCCCTAGAGAATGACCAGAACCTGTCATTCGAAGCCCAGAAAGACCTGAACAATAAGGTTTGTTATAGTTGATTTATGAGAAGCTCCCAACTTAGGATCTCACCATCTGTTTGCAAATGCCAAGCAATGAAATGCTTCTGGATTTCTCCAATTGGATCAGGATCACAGGGAAAATATAAAAGTGCAGAATGCTTTGGTCAGAGTTCCATTGTCTTACCATATTGTTGTTGTAGTTGTGTAGAGATGCCCCCCCATACACACACACAATTCAATGAAACACTGCCCCGTCCTGCACTGATCTGAGGCAAATCCCTGTTGCCATCTCTCTGTCTCTAAGGATAGAAAGGGCTTTTTTGGTTCATGCATTATACTGTCATTATAACTATGTTGTTGTTGTTAAGTGCCATCAAGTCGATTCCAACTCATAGCCACTCTGTATAGGGTTTCTGAGGAGCAACTGGTGAGTTTGAACCACCAATCTTGCAGTTCAAACCGACCTTGTGATCAAGTGCCTATCCTACAGCACCACACCAGACCACTAGTATGACTGGAACCTTCAGAAAGTATTTCCCTAATGTAACCTTCAGTAAGTTAAAAATAAAAGACTCTAGAATTCTTAGGGGGAAAAAACGCATGTCTCAAAAACAGCAACAACAACAACAACAACAAAAATCTAACTATAATACATTTATAAGAAGCGCTGGTGGTGCTGTGGGTTAGGCGCCGGGCTGGTAACCACAAGGTTGGTGGGTCAAATCCAGCTTCTCTGCTAGAAAAACATTAGGATTTCTGCTCCCATAAAAATTGCACGGTCTCTGAAACCCTGTCTGGGGTTGCTGTGCATTGGAATCTATTCTTTGGCTTTAGGGTTAGTGTTTTGGTACAATGTATATTGTTTTTGTTGAGGGTCACTGAGTTGGCGCTGACTCACAGCGATCCTATACAGGGTTGCTGAGGCGTGCCTGGTGGGTTTGAACTACTGACTTTGCAGTTAACAGTCTAGTACTTACCCTTGTAAGCAAATTCCTGTACTTTTCAAACACAGAAAAGTCTCCAAGTCTCTTTATGGCACGTCCCTTACAGTTGACCCCAGTGACTATAATCCCACTTGCCCCCAAATAAAGAAATATGTCTTTATGTCCCTTACAGGTCAAGACTTTAGTGGAATTCCTCATTGATAACTGCCTAGAAGTCTTTGGGGACCACATCCCGGCACCTTCCAGCATCACTTCCGACGACTCCCTGGAACACACGGATAGCTCAGGTACAGATGTACCAGCAATGATTATGATCTCGTTCGAAAGTTCGGTAAAACAGCTCTGGTGTTTGAGCCTGAAACTGCCATCACAAATCACCACTCAGCATCAGAGGGCAGTCCTTAAATACGAAAGAAAAGGCTGCTCAGGGTTTCTCAGAAGGCCTCTTCAACTCCAGCCTGGAGCTTTACTCTTCCTGTTGCAAATCAAGAAAAAAATGCTTAAAAAAAAAAAAAAAAAAACCAAACCCATTGCTTCTGAGTCATTTCCAACTCGAAGCATCCCTTGAGAATTGCCCCACAGGGTTTCCAAGGCTATAAATCTTTACAGGATTCCTGGGGTGGTGCTGTAGGATCAGCACTGGACTGTGGACCACAAGGTCAGCAGTACAAACCCAACAGCTGCTCCTAGGAAACCCTATACAGGGTCACTATGAGTTGGAACCAACTCGATGACACTTAACAACACATTTTTAAAGGGGTTGATCACCAGAGGGTTGTTTTCTTTGTTTTTCTGCAGCTGCAGCTGAGGGGTTTGAACCACTAACCTTTCAATTAGCTAAGTGCTTAATCACTGTGCCACCAGGGATCCTTGAACAGCTGCTGAACTTACTAAATAACTTATACTTCCGGGTCAGCAGTTCAAACCCACCAGCTGCTCCTCAGAAACCCTATACAGGGTCGCTATGAGTCGAACCGACTCCACAGCAATTAACAACAACAACAGCCACATAGGGTTGGAGTAAGAATGTTCTGTTCCCACCTAATGGAATATGGGTCTAAAAAAACCATCAGATAGTCATCCAAGGATCTTGTAAAATTTAAGATCAATAAATTTTCAATGAAACAGTCTTTTCTCAATCTCCCTCGAATCTTCCCTTTCCATATGTCTCTTCTCCATCTCAGAATAGATTTGGGGAGAAACCGGTTTTAACGCAGTAAATTTCTTATCATATTAAGCCGAAAAGTAGTTCCACCAAAGTAGTTCCCTCGTTGGTATGAGTAGGTTCGTTTGTACTAAAGTTTATTTCTAAAAGGGCCCGAACCTGAACAAAACATTCACCTGTTCCTTAACTTCCCCTAGATGTGTCAACCTTGCAGAACGATTCGGCCTATGACAGCACAGACCCTGATGCTGAGTCCACTAGTGTCGGCTGCTCTCAGAGCGGGAGGCTGCAGTGTCCACGTGAGCCAGACCTGAAGCCCATTGTCAGCACTGTGGCCAGGCTGAAAGGCTCCCTGGATCAACCTGACAGGAGGTATTCCGAACCCAACATGTCATCCTCACCAGAGTGCCTTGAGCCTGGGATCACAAGGCAAAAGCTAACCAAGAGTGAGGATAACTTCATCGTGCCCCCAAAAGGCTCTCGTTTTGAAAGTGAGGAACCTGAAGACCCATTCCCAGAAGAGGTGTTTCCTGCAGTGGAAGGCAAACCCAGAAGATCACTGGACCTAAAGGCAAAGAGCATGGGTCAGGGCCCAGGCTTCCCACGTGGACTGTTCCCAAAGGTTGTCTCCAGTGGCTCCTTGGATGGATCCTCTGACAGTTCCCCCATGGTGTCTCCATCCAGTCCCAAAAGAAATTTCTTCACCAGACACCAGTCCTTCACCACAAAGACTGACAAAGGGAAGCCCAACCTAGAAAGAAAAAAACACTCCATGTCATTCTCTTTTGCCCCTCACAAAAGAGTGCAGGCCCAAACCACCATCTGTGGGGCTGAAAAATGCAAAGACTTTCCCAAAAACCACTTGAAGAAGAGTTTTAAGAAAGAAAGCCAGCTTGCTGGCCGCATCGTCCAGGAAAACTGGTCTGAAATCCACAGCCAAACGGCTCTGGATTTCAGCTCAAGACCCCATACCGTCTCAGTTGATGATGTGTTTCAACAAGTGGATCAGAGAACTCCTGGAAATCCACCATCTTATGAAGAGGCCATTCAGTGCCAAGCATTCGAACTCGCTGCCTACAGGAGCCAAACTGTCCAAAGTATGAGGGAAAGAATGCTCAGTCAAGACTCCATACAACCACCACTCGTACCTTCCCTCCATGTAGAGGATTCAAAATGCACATTCAGTCAAGGGACACTAAGTACACATAGACTGTCTCCCATGACTGAGAGCTGGACACAAAGCAGGACTGTGTGTGCCTCTGTGGAAACTAAAGAGGAAGTGACTCTTCTAGGGAGATCCACTCTTTACCGACTGAGAACAGAGTCAGAGTCCAGAGACAAGAACAAGTGGGACTATCGAGTACAGCGTTGTAGTCAGCCTGTCTTTGAGGCTGACCAATTCCAATATGCTAGAGAATCCTACATTTAGGAAGGTAGACCATCCACTAGGGCAGAGTTTATGGCATTTCTTTCTGTAAATACATGACTGTGTAAAGAACTGTGTTTAGGTTCTGCTTTCTAGAAAGTCAAGAATAAGCTCCTTTAGAAATGTCTGGGTATTACCCTCCTCAGAGAGGATGGCTGTACCAATGGCACTTAGGTTGAGTCTGTGTGCACCTGAACTTGTGCAATATGTAATGCAGTCTTGCAGAAAAGGTCTTAGAAGCAAAGGATGTGAACATACATGTGCTTCTATATTTGTTTGTGTACTTGACGTAGGCAATATGACTGGTCTTTGCCTCCTGGAATACTTTTTTACTGGTTAGTGTTTAACAGGAATCTTTTCTTCTTTTTGTGTTGTCTCAAATGTCAAGCTAATTTTCACATTTTCCACAAATTCCATTTAGGGAAATATGCTTAAATTTCTGTTAGAAGCTGCCATTAATAAGCAGCTTCCAGATTACTAATCACCATAGTATTAGAAAGAAACAGACAACAAGGAATTAGAGTTCCATACCAGAAATTCTCAATGGCATCACCAATGCCAGGAAAAGAAAAGACCACGATGAAAATTATTTTTAAAAATACTTAGCTATGTCTTTTAATCCTCAAATGAAATTTGGACACATTCATGAAAACGCATTACATTATTATTAGCCCTTTATAGCACTTTGAGTTTCTTTACAGTTCATGATACCTTATCTAATAGTGTGAAGGTAAACATGTATGCATTGGGGGTCATGTAAAACTTCAATGTCATTTCACTACAATAAATCACCTTCGTTATTTGAAAGTATAAATGTTCATTCTTCACCTACATGTTGCTTTCCCTTCAGTTAATAGAAATCCACCAAGAAAGTCTTTCGTATTTTTTCTTCATTCCACAAGCATTTATGGAATTGTTCATTGTTCCGGGTCTCCAGTGATCTCAAGATTCACAAGAGACAATCCCTGTTCTCTAGAATTTACAAAACCTTTTTTTTTTTTTAAATACACACTTTAAACCATTTTTTCAGAGTCCAGAAAAATTTAGTATACAAATACAAGATAATCTAGCCAATAAACAATAAAGTATTTTTTAGTATTAAATCCAGTTTTTCAGAATTTTCACAAGTATTCTCTTATTTTTATGATGTCTCAGTTTGCATATTAGCAAACTTGATGGCAAAATTCAGTCATTTTGTGTATTTACATTAGAACTTTAATAGTCAATAATTGAGATATTTACCCAGTAACTTAGAGACTTCAATTTTCCTAATTTTATCAACTTTTTTTCATAAAATCTTCCATATGCTACTGATTTTCAATAGAAATATTTTTCCACTGGCTAATTGCTAGATGGTGAAGACATTTCTAGAGGTCATTTATTAATAATGTTGTACAAAGTTAAGAATTTCGTAAATCAAATTGCTCAAGGTAGCATGATGAAGTCTAATAATATTTAAAAGATTTTATTAAGTATTACTAATATTAAATTTCAAAGGGGCAGACCCTCTTCCTCTCTAACCACTAATTACGAAGCGTGCTGGTGTGAAGCTGTAGGATTAAGCACTGGAATGTTAACTTCAAGCTCAGCAGTTCATACCCATCAGCCGTTCTTCAGATACCCTATACAGGGTTGCTAGGAGTCAGAACTGACTCAACAGCACTTAAGAAACACTTTCCAGAGTTGGAAAGCCATGATAATAGCAATAACAATTCTTAGCATCTGCCTTACGCCAGGCCCTGGGCTAAGTACTTCAGAACTATAAAACAAACAAAACAAAGTCATGTTCTTAGCAACTTCTTAGAGAATCAGAAGATTTAGCAGTAGACCACTTATAAGGAGCCCTGGTGGCAAAGTGGTTAAAATGCTCAGCTTCTAATTAAAAAGTCAGTGGTTCAAACCCACAAACCACTCTGCAGGAGAAAGCTGCGGCAGTCTGCTTCAGTCAAGATTGTTGTTATTAAGATGTGTTGAGTTGATTCCAACTCAGTGACCCTGTATAGGGCTTCCGAGGAGTGGTTGGTGAGTTTAAACCTCCAGACTTGCAGTTCAAACCAACCTTCTGGTCCAATGTTTATCCTACAGTGCCTCACGAGGACTCCTCAGTAAAGATTACAGCCTTGGAAACTCTTGGAAATTGTGTAGGGTTGCTATTCATCAGGATTGACTTGAAGGCTGTGGGTTTTTTGTTTTTGACCACTAAGACCAGACCTGAAAATGAAATCAAACTCTTTACCGTTGCGATGACGTGGACTCATGGCAACCCTCTGGTTTACAGAGTAGAACTGGGTGTTTTCAGGCTGATTGCTGTTTGTGAAGTAGATTGCCAGTCTTTCTTCCACAGCACCTCTGAGTGGACTTGAATCGTCAGCCTTCCAGTTAGCAGGCAAGCACCTAACCATTTGTGCCTCCCAGGGATCTCAAATTATAGCCCATTCCCACTTCCCTATTAACCTGACCTCCATGTGACCCTGCTCAAGTCACGAAACCTTACTCAAATTTCCTTATTTTGAAAAAGTAAGAAAGAGACTAAACATCCTCTATCTGTCACTTGGGAGCAGTACAGTTTGGTGGAGAACATCTCTGAACTTCTTGTCATCAATCTAATGGCATTATTGTTTGTTCTTAAAAATGTAAACAAGTAAGTATGGTGAACACTGCTGTGTGCATTTACACTCGCCTTCAAAGACTAGAACTTACTAACCTGGTTCCCACATTTCAAAGAATTGGACTTAATAGTTCCATGATCATACCAACATGAATTAGTACTTCACCATAACCAAGAGGGAAGTGAACTTTCTTTTTAATATTCCTTTTCTAACTTCATGAATGGTATGCTGAACTCATTCATTTTTATTTTATTATTAATGTAATTATATAAGGTCAGGGATCTTTAGCTGAACACTGCTCTGTTGTTATTGGATGACATTTAGGGAAAAAAAGAAAGAAAGAAAAGAACGGATAATTAAACCAAAGACAGCTCTCTGAAAAGTAAAGCAAATATCTGCCTCTTCTAAGCAAAGAAAAGAAGTAAATAAAAAATGTATCGTCAACATAAGAAATGATCATGAGAAAATGCCTAAAGACACAATAAATTTAAAGAATCAAAGCAAATTAATTTGAATAGGATGATCCTGTCTCTAGAAAAACATAACTTTTCAAGTTTATTCTGTCAGAGAATAGACTAGAAAAAAACCTATCGCTGTTGTTAAGTGCTGTAAAGTCGGTTCCAACTCATAGTGACCCTGTAGAGCATTTCTGAGGAGTGGCTGGTGAGCTTGTACCACAGACTTTGCGGTTCAAACCAACCTTGCACTTCAAACTGACCTTGTGGTCCAGTGCATTAATCTGCAGTGCCACACCAGGACTCTCGAACTTTTCATTGTTGTTGTTGTAGTTAAGTGCCTTCGAGTTGGTTCTGACCCATAGCAACCCTGTATAGTGTATCTGAGGCGCAACTGGTGAACTTGGACCACCGACATTACGGTACAAACCCATTTTCCAGTCCAGTGCATTAACCCATAGTGCCACACCAGAACTCCGACGTACATAATGGATTAAAAAAAAAGAAGAAGACAAAAAGAAAAGAAAAGAATAACAGTAATTTTGGTTCCATGATTGTTGTTGTTGTTAAGTACCGTGGAGTTGGTTCCGACTCATAGCGACCCTGTACAGGGTTTTCGAGGCTGTAAATCTTTACGGGAGCAGAAAGCCTCATCTTTCTCCCGTGGAACAGGTAGGTGGTAGTTTCAAACTGCTCACATGTAGAATTGGTCAGTATACCTCCTACACAGCCACCACCCTACACAGCTGTCAGTGGAGGCTTGTGTGTTACTATGATGACGGGCTAGGAAGAAAGGCTTTCAAAAAATGTCAAATGAACAAAACTCAAAATTATTAGAAAAAGTCCAGCTTACTGATCAGAAAGAGACCAGAGGAAACTGAGACTTTGGCCCCCAACTACCCTTCAGGTATGGAAAAGGCCCAATTGTCAGCTAAGTCACAGATGTAGCAGTGTCATTAGTAAGGTGTGCTTACCATGGGATGGTCAGCCATTCAAGATCAAAAGGGCAACATTTTCCTCAGGACAAAGTTGAGAAGGGATGAGCAAGAAGGTGCAATTGAAATAGAAAGGAAGTGGGATACGTGATGTTCCACAGAGGGGCCACAATCATAGAGATGAAACGAAGGGTACGATTTGTTCTCTGTAAAACTGATGATCTTCTCTGTTAACCTTCACTCAATTCACAATCAAAATCAGCCAATGAAAGCCCTATGGATTATAACAGTCCCATCCCATTGTGCATGGGGTCCACCATACAACAGAGAGCAACAATGATAACCTGTGGGGTGGGAATGAGAACTGAAGTGAAGAGACCACAAGTCAGTGAATGATCTTTCACAATCCATGTTTATACTTTCTGTATTTAAACTACACAAGTCTGTGATTCATTCAAATACTGAATATAAAACAGCAATGACAGACACGAAGTGTTGAAGATCTGCCAAGCAGTTTAAATAACCTGAGAACTGCCTGTCTGGGGCAGTAGAGGAAAAGTGGGTCAGAGGCAGGTTCTGGAGGACCCACAGAACAACGAGGCCACTGAGAAAAGTGTCCTGACGGTGCCAGTCTGCCAGCATTGTGAAGGTTGTTTGGAAGGAGGAGAGCAATTGGAGGCAGTACCGCCCAGACTGAGTTATCACCCAAACACTAGGTAGTGTTTTATTTATTTATTTTGGTCATTAGGAAATTAGGCAGGGTACCAATAATGCTACAAGAAAGGGTCCAACATCCCCCCCAGAAGAACACTGTTTGTCCTCCGGATGATGAAAGATGGAGAGTGAATGTACCCATGGAGGGCGTAGGAGGAGCGGAAGCCCAGCAGAGGAAACAGGGGGCTGAAGATGGGGACGAGAATGAGGTGTGCAGGTAAGTGAAGACCCTTGTCCTAGGTAGGGTGGCCAGGGCTGCATGTGAAAGTTGGAGAGTGAAGAAGGAAGACTGTAGAGGAATTGATACATTTGTGTGATGGTGTTGGAGGAGAGTATTGGAAAGTACCATGAACTACCAGAAGAAACAAATCTGTGTTGGAAGAAATACAGCGAGAGTGCTCCTTAGAAGCCAGGATGACCACACTTCATCTCTCATACTTTGGGCATATTATCAGGAGGGACCAGTCCCTCGAGAAGGACATCATGTTTGGTAGAGTGGAGGGTCAGTAGAAAAGAGGAAGACCGCCCCCAATGAGATGGATGGGCACAGTGGCCACAGCTATGGGCTCCAGTGTAACAATTGTGAGGTTGGCGCAGGACTGGGCAGTGGTGCCTAACAACAACAACAACAACAACGTGTGTCAGAGCAGAACTACTGTCCACAGTTCTAGGCTGTTACCATTTGGAAGCAGATTTCCAAGTTTGTCTGCAGAGGTGCCTCAAAATAAGTTTGAGCAGCACTGAGCATAAAGATGCCCTGAAATATGAAATTATTATACTCTGCTTAGATAATAAAGGCTGATGAATTCATATTTGAGTAAGGGGTCCTCCTTTGAACCACTTTTCTATATACATTTTTTTAATCGTAGAATTTTAACACTAATATCAAATACAATTTGACTTAATTTAGCTATCTGTACTTTTAAGGACAGATGCAATCTTGGAGAAAAATATCAAATTTCAATGTACATATTTTTAAACGCAAGTAAAACGTAGAGATAAACAAATGTGAAATATGTAGGAAGTAAAAATAGTGATGCTAGTCACCTAAAAAAAGAAGTTGGGAAATTCCTCGACCAATTTAAAACTCAGCATATTCTGTGTATTTTCTGATTCTTTCTAAATTCATCACGTAATTTGAATCTACCTGTCATCATTTCCTGGCATGATGCTGTCGGATAAGCACTGGACTGCTAACTGCAAGATCAGTGGTTCAAATCCACCAGCCACTCCTCAGAAACTAATCAGGATTACTATGAGTCGGAACCAACACAAAGGCGCTTAACAACAACGTCATCATCATTTCAACACAAAAGCTTGCCAAGTTCTTTATGTGTGTCCCCTAAGTGGAATGTGATATGAATCACTTGAACTTTCTATTTCAGTGTGTATCTATTTCATTCTTTACATATACATCAAATCAGCCTGTCTACAATTAAGGAAGGGAAAGGAAAAATGAGGAAATTCATTTAAAATATTAAACTTTTTTAAGGTTCAAAGTTAGGTATGCCCATTAAGAAGGAAGAACGTGAGTGGAGCATGAGATCCTACCCAAAAAGGAGGCGACAGCAGAGACGATGGCATAGAGAGATAGAGCAGCTGAGGATGCCAGGCCCATGGGCTGAGAAAGGAGGTATGCATGTGGGCAGGAGGCTTTCAAAATGTGTCCTTGGGACATTTAAATGAATATATATAGGAAGAGGAGTGTAATCATTGAGATGAAACAAAATCTACGATTGGTTGAAAGTTAAAAAATAAAATAAATAAATAAATAAACAGCTACTATGTTCTAGGCATGCAAGCTAAACAAGACAGAAAAGTTTCTGAGTTCCCAGATAGTTTTAACTAGAATGTAAACTGTACTAATTTAGGGATCATGGGTTTTATGCCCCCATGTATATCCCCCATGTCTAGCAGATAAATATTTGATGAATTAATAAAAATAAATAAGTGAAAGCCCTGCATGGCTCCACTACTCTGAGGAATTGTTCTGTTCTTCCGTAAACAGTAGATGGTAAAAGCCACTTGAATTTTCTAGTTCAACAGATGTCTCTCTTACTCTTTATCTATGATTCAAACCAACCCTGTCTACAATTGGGAAGGGAGAGAGAAATGAGGAAACTATTTTAAAACATAAAAAATGTTCATGGTTAAAAACAAAACATGTCTTCACTATTCTGAGGAAGTATTTGGACGTCACTTTTTGGGGAAAGACTAAGGGTTTGGATTACAAGAGATCAGTTCTCAGGATATTTATTTCCTTCTTACTCCTTCTTCCTCTTAATTCCGGCATTCTGTGCACAGCAAGAAGGCTTGGTAGCATAGTGGGTTATGCCTTGGGCTGCTAACCACAAGGTCAGCAGTTTGAATCTATCTGCGACTCTGTGGGGGAAAAGATGAGGCTTTCTGCTCTTATAAAGATTTGCAGCCTCAGAAACCCTACACAAGGTTGCTATGAGAAGGAACCGACTCCATGACACATAACCACTACATCTTACTGGAAGAAAATATCAGCTGGGTTGAAAACTGAAATCAGATCCTAGCTCCTTGAATGTTATCTTTAGCCAGTACCCAAGCATTCTATATTTTTGTCTTTTATCTGGATTTGCTTTGTAATCAATTGTATTAAGGTATAATTTACATACAACGAACTGCATCTATTCAAAACGTGTGAATTGGGGTCAATATAGAGACTCATGAAAATACCACCAAAATCAACATATGGAACTCTGCTATCAATTTCCATAATTTCCTTGTGCCCCTTTGCAGTCTGTACCTGCCTTGATCCCTGTTGTATGCAAATTCAGATCACATTTTTGCCACTAAATTAGCACATATGGTCTAGAATATGGTCTCCATGGACTTTTAGGGCATGTTCTCTTTCTTTCACTCAGTCAAAGTCAGTGAAAGTCTGACTTCTTTCACTCAGCATGATTATTTGGAGACTCAGCCGCATCGTTTTATACATCAGTGTTTCACTCCTTATTTAATTGTTAATTTATATCCCTCCTTAAAGGAGTCAGGATGGCACAGTAGCTAAGCACCAGGATATTAATCATAAGGTCGGCAGTTCCAACCCACTAATGACTCCAGAAAGATGTGGCAGTCTTCTTCTGTAAAGACGCAGCGTTGGAAACTCTATGGGGCAGTTCTACCCTCTCCCATAGGGTCACTGAGAGTCAAAATCAACTCAACAGCAACATGTGTGGGGTATTCCATCCTACAGATACATCAATAATTTCTCTGTTCACCTGCTGGGTATTTCAAAGTCTTGGCTATTACAAATAAAGTCACTGCAGACATTCTGTACATATCATTGTTCAGATATACACTGAAAACAAGTCCACAAGAGCCAAAATATGACCTTGAATATACCCCACCTGAATTTAGAGACCATTTTAAGACTAAGATTGTTGTTGTTGTTAGGTACCACTGTGTCAGTTCCAACACATAGCGACCTTATGCACAACAGAATGAAACACTGCCCAGTCCTGCACCATCCTCAATGATGCCTGCGACACTAGTGATCAAAGACCAAATGAATTGTGTGTGACATCAAGAACATTATACAGGAAGAAAGCAAAAGATCATTATAAAGACAGGAAAACAAGAAAAGACCAAAATGGATGTCAG
>NW_006408635.1:8331706-8333769 GCF_000296735.1 Chrysochloris asiatica | reverse complement strand
GAACATTGTTTCATTCTGCTGTGCATGGGGTCACTATGAGTCGGTTCCAACTCTATGGCACGTAACAACAACAACAACAGTGTATAGGGTTTCTGAGGAGTGACTGATAAATTTGACCCACCGACCTTGTGCTTGATGGTCCCGTGCTTATCTTACAGTGCCATACCAAGACCCTGCCAAAAACTCAAGCCAGATTCAGAAGAGCATGTGGAACTAGGGATATCATTGCTGGCATCAGATGGATCTTGGCTGAAAGCAGAGAATACCAGAAAAATATTTACTCGTGTCTTATTGACTATGCAAAGGCTTTGAATGTGTGGATCCTGAAAAGCTATGAATAACATTGTGAGGAATGGCTATTCCAGAGCAGTTCATTGTTCTCATGAAGAACTTGTACATAGACCAAGAGGTAGCTGTTAGAACAGAACAAGCAAATACTGTATGGTTTAAAATCAGGAAAGGTGGGTGTCAGGGTTGTAATAATCTGAGCAGTTGAACTACATGGTGAAGAGAATAGGCATCAGGATTGGCAGAAGACTCATTAACACTCTGTGACATGCATGTAGAGTCCTGGTGTGGCACTGAGGGGTAATGAGATGGACAGTAAAATTGGTTTGATCCACAAGGTCAATGGTTCAAGCTCACCAGTTGCTCCTTGGGAACCCTAAACATGGTCACTATGGGTTGGAACTAACTCGGTGGCACTTAACAACAATAACAACAAAGATATGCAGATGACACACTTTTGCTTACTGGAAGCGAATAGGACTTGAAATACTAACTGATGAAGATCAAAGACTACAGCCTTCAGTATGGACTAAATCTCAATGTGAAGATTACAAAAATTCTCACAACTGGACCAATAATAACATCAAAATAAATGGAGAAAAGATTGAAATGGTCAAAGACTTCATTTTGCTTGGATCCACAATCAACATTCATGGAAGCATCAGTCAAAAAATCAAATGACATATTGCATTAGGCAAGATTGGTTTGAACTGTTAGATCGGCAGTTCAAAGTCACCAGCTGCTCCTCAGAAACCCTGTGTGGAGTTGCTATGAGTGGGAACCATCTCAGAGGCACTTAACCACAATATCAATTATAGAACTTACAATGATAACTCCTCTTTCATTTCTGATATTGGTGATTTATGTTCCCTTTTCTTTCCTTTTTCTTTTGATCAATCCCACTAGGAGCTTCTGAGTTTTATTGAAATTTTCAAAGAACCAACTTTCCAATATTTTTACTTCCTCCATGGGTTGTTGTTTATTTCATTGATTTCTGCTCCTATATATTTTTTCTACGTACCTTTGTGTTACCTTTTCTTTTTCAGAGTTCTGGTGTGGGGCTATAAGACAATGCAATGGACTGCAAGGTTGGCTTGAACTGCAAGGTCAGCGATTCAAACCCTCCAGTGGCTCTCTTCAGAAAATAGAGTTGCTGTAAGTCAGAACTGACTCAACAGCAGTAAACAACAACAACCGTAAGAATTTAAGTGATTAAATTTTGGCTTTTCTTCTTTTCTAATATAAGAAATTAAGCCATTAAGTGTTCTCTAAACGTTGGTTTAGTTATGATCCATACATTTTGATGTGTTGTACAAGAGTGAGTAAAAAATTATCTGTACTCTGGCTGTAGAATTTGTTTTAATCAACTTTTACAAAAGACAAATACATCATTTTTCAACATCATCTCCTTGCTTTTCAATACTCTTTGTCCATCTGTCAACAAGCTTTTGTATTTCCTTATTTTTAAAATGTTTTAGGGTGAGCTGTGAGCCACAAATGCACTGCTGTCTTCACTTTTTCATTAGAGGTGAATCTTCCTCCTCAAAAGGCTGCTTTCAGGAGACCAAACAGGTGAAAGTCTAATGGAGCAAGATGAGGATTATAGGGAGGATGCTTTAGCACCTCAAAATAAAGTTTTTGCAGTGTCAACAGTTTGGGCAGAGGTGTGTGGAAGTGCATTGTCATGCAAGATCACAACTCCCTTAGGTAGCAGTCTTCTGCGTTTAATTCCAACTTTAGGCTCCAGCTCTTCAGTGAGCATCTCACTGTAATGA
>NW_006408635.1:8329827-8331331 GCF_000296735.1 Chrysochloris asiatica | reverse complement strand
TGGCTTATTTCATAGGCAGAGCCATGGCTGATTTGCAAATGACTTGGCACATAGTCCTCTGTCATATGTTTATTGAACAGAATCATTTCACGTGCATGCTCAATGTTGTCATCGGTCATGGATGTGGACGGGGGTTTTAATAGAACCATAGTGCAGATAATTTTTACTACCCCTACTATTTTCATTATTATTCAACAGAAAATGTTTTCTAATTGCTTTTTCAGGTTCTTCTTTGGCCCATGGAAACCATATACTGTGTGGTTGCAATCCTTTTAAGTTTATTGAAGCTTATTTAACCTTGGTGAAAGGAACATGTGTACTTGACAAATAGAATTTATTTTATAATTTGAATGTGTAACATCCTATAAAAATCAATTACGTCAAGGTGCTCAATAATGTTATGTAGACCCTCTATATCTATTTACAAGTACTTTGTCTAGTTGATCTATCAATTCCTGAGTAAGGGATGTAACAATTTTCTAATACAATTGTAGCATTGTTCTCTTTTAATTCCACAATTTTTTTTCACTTATTTTGAACCTGTCTTTTGGACACACATACACATTTATGATTATTATATCTTCCTGACCAATTGTTCCCTGAATCCTAATCAACTGCATGACTACAGTTTGATATTTGTTTGATTGACTGATTGGTTTTGTCTCTGGGGAAAAGAAAATTATCTAGTCATTTCATCAAGGGACCACAGCTATTCTTATCTGTGCACTTATAGCAAAAAAAAGCGTAGAGTTTTCATTGTGATTGGAAATTAGAAAAAGTGAAACTCTGCTTTCTTAATGTGTAGGCAGTATGATACTTGAATTGTATACATATGGCCCCTAAGAAAGATCAATTGAAGTTCATTTAACAAGACTTACACGTCAAAATCCTCTCAGGGAGAGCAAGTGTCCACAGTCCCCGAAGTATACTGACATGCTTGTCATCTACAGTCATTATTTTCAAGACTTTCAATTAAAAGCAAGTTCAATAACTCCTTTAAAGATACGGTTTATTTGTCTGTTCAACAAGTAATATAGCATATCCAATCTATAAAACAAACTGCAAACTTGGGCATGTAGCTTCAAAAGAGAGTTTCCCCAAATTGCTAAACTGGTGTTGCTAAATCTTGATGCTCCTGCCTAAGAATTTTCACAGGTGTTCATTTGCATGTGTGAAATCCCTCCTGTTAAATTAGTTTGGAAACAAGCTGTTTGCCTCAGGTTTCAAGTCTTTATTTGAGAATCCTGATAACAAACAGTAGTGTTTCAAAATTTCCAGGCCATTCCTAGTGCTCAAAGAGTTAGAAAATAGAAAGGCAAAATTTAAACTACAATCCAAGTCCTTGTCTTCAAATGTCCAGGCTGAAAAATGTCCTTCTTATTCAATCGTCTTCTCTCAAGTGTCTTTCCCAGACAATGTATACAGCGTGCATCCATTGGAAGGGTTGGCCTCAAAACCCTGGTTTCATTAAGTTTTCCCTCACCTTAAAAACCCCAACCTTTTG
>NW_006408635.1:8327220-8328467 GCF_000296735.1 Chrysochloris asiatica | reverse complement strand
TGACAGTCCACACACATGTAAAGCTAATTCACAACCGTTCCTTTGTTCATTCCATTCTTCCACCTGGAATGTCTCCACGGTGCACACTCGCCCCTTCCCTGCCAGATGAACACCTTCACATCTCAACAATCACCTCTTCCATAAAGTACTCACCAACCCCACCTCCTCTTAATAGAACCGACCCACATTTTAATCTCAGTTGTTTTCTTATTTCTCTCCCTCATCTTTGAGAGCAAGACATGGGACTTGTTTCTCTTTGTATTCCCTTGGCGCATCTTGGATGTATGTTATTGTTAAGTGCCATTGAGTCGGTTCTGACTCAAAGTGACCCTATATAGGTTTCCAAGGTTGACAATCTTTGTGGGAGCAAAAAAATTCATCTTTCTCCTGCTGAGTGGCTGGTGGGCTCAAAATGCCAACCTTGTGGTTCACAGTCCAGTGCTTATCCTACAGAGCCACCACACTCCCCAGATGTTCATTGTTACTTGTTAAGTGCCGTTGAGTCGGTTCCGACCCATAGCGACCCTGTACAGGGTTTCCGAGGGTGTAAATCCTTACGGGAGTAGAAAGCCTCATCTTTCTCCCGCGGAGCGGCTGGTAGTTTCGAACTGCTGACCTTAAGGTTCGCAGCACGATTCGTAACCACTACGCTACCAGAGTTTGAATTAACGTAAGGACAAATAAATACAAATTAGTGAACATGTGCTGCTCTTTAATTTGATCAAGAAAATACCAAAGTGGTTTCTTACACACGATTTGTCTTCTTACACTTCAGCTTCATAGAAAACTTTCTCCAAACCAGCATGGCTCATCTTTTTATGGCTTCTTTCAAAATTCACCAACCTGAAAGGCTCCATAACTTAGCTTGTTCCCTTTGACCTTTCTTTTCAGTTATTGTCTACATTCCAGACTCCTTGAAAGCAAGTTTAAGGAATTTTCTTTCTTTTACTTTAAATATTTATATAGTTCCTTCATATGGCAGATACTGGATGTTTAGGGGGTTTTTAAAAATTTACAACTGTCTCATTTAATTTTTAGAATGATTTTTTGATGAATAAAATAGTCATGTTTGTATAAGTAAGAAAATTACATAATTTTCAGACAGCTAATGAGAGATGGAGTTGGTATTTGAACAGGTGCCTACTATATTCTCACTGAAAGTCAAGACGTAAGGCATTTAACCGATGAAAATCAAAGACTACATAGAGCCTTCCACACGGATTGCACCTCGACATTAAAAAAAATCC
>NW_006408635.1:8321190-8324935 GCF_000296735.1 Chrysochloris asiatica | reverse complement strand
TTATGTTCTTTCTATAATAATCTGCTATCTTTTACACCCTTGAATTTTAAAAAAAAACACAGAGTAGTTTCACCAAAATGGGTGAAGTTGGAGTCTCTGGAAAACACACATAATTAGACAAAAGGTTGCTGTGTCGAATCCATTCAGAGACACCTCAGCAGACAGGTTAGTGATATGCTTCTGAAAGGTCACATAGCCTTGAAGCAAACCCTTTGGAGCAGCTCTAGTCTGCCATACAAGGGGTCACCATGAGTCAAAAACCAAATCATAATCAACTAACAACAACAACAATAGTATGGGTGAAGATGACCTTTGACCAAAGATAAAGGCAAAGAAACTCCTTATAACTACATTTATCCCAAAATAATCCAGGATCATTTTGTCTGTACTTGTAAATGAAATGACACCCAAAGCATGCCAGGTCCGGAAGGACGATGGTTACGCAGCTACACCCAGGAATGAAATCATAGGCCTCATCACAATCTGCCAACTTCATCTCAAAACATGTTTTCTGTTCTTTTTTGACAATAACAACTCTTAGTTTTCAGAATATGAAGAGCTAGGGGGATTTTACTTATTCTTACAAGAAATTTCCATCCTTGGGCCTTAAATTTTACATTTTCTTCAAAAGCACCGCCTGTTTTTATGTGGGAACCTTCATAGGAAAAGGGTAGCCATCTCAGAGCTTCTTGTATTCTGAGTCACAGTACGACTAGATGTACAGCTCAGACCCTCAAACTCTTACTAGAGAGAGCCACTGAAACTTTTCAGATCAAAAGGAAATGAACAGTAAATCGCCTCACTGATTTTGAGTTCTTCTTCAGGTAATGGAAAAACAGAAAAGCCACATTTTTATTCATAAGCTTTTTCTTGTAATTAGGTACCCTCGAGTAAGTTCCGGCTCATAGTAACCTTATATACACCAGAACGAGACACTGCCCAAACCTGTGCCAATTTCACAATTGTTGCTATATGTTACCCCATTGTTTCTGCCACTGTGTAAATCCATCTCATTGAGAATCTTCCTCTTTTGTTTGACCCTCTACTTAACCAACCATGAAGTCCTTCTTCCGAGATTAGTCCTTCCTGACAACATGTTCATAGTATAAGAGACGAAGTCTTGCCAGCCTCGACTCTAAGGAGCATTCTGGTTGTACTTCTTCCAAGGACGATTTATTTGTTCTTTTAATATTCTTCACCAACACCATAATTCAATGCATTGATTCTTACCCAGGCTTCCTTATTCATTGTCCAACTTTATGCATATGAGGCTATGGGAAATACCATGGCTTAGGCCAAGTGCATCTTAGTTCTTAAAGTGCCATCCTTGATTTCAACACTTTAAAGAGGTCTTGTGCAGCAGATTTGCCTAATGCAATATGTCGTTTGATTTCTTGACTGCTGCTTCCATAAGCATTGATTGTGGAGCAAAGCAAAATGAAGTGTTTGACAACTTCAATCTTTTCTCCATTTATCATGATGCTATTTAATTGTCCAGTTGTGAGGATTTTTGTTTTCTTTATATTGAGGTGCAACCCATCCTAAAGCCTGTTATATAGTCTTTGATATCCATCAGTAAGTATTTCAAGTCCTCTTCGCTTCCAGCAAG
Organism: Chrysochloris asiatica; assembly: GCF_000296735.1. Lineage (NCBI taxonomy): Eukaryota > Metazoa > Chordata > Mammalia > Afrosoricida > Chrysochloridae > Chrysochloris > Chrysochloris asiatica. The sequence goes on along the minus strand of NW_006408635.1, from coordinate 8,323,326 downwards.
CAAGGCTGTCTTATCTGCATATCAAGGTTGCTAACGAGTCTTCTTCCAGTCTTAATACCATATCTTCTTTATATAATACAACTTTTTGGATTACTTGCTCAGCATACAGATTGAATAAGAACGGTGAAGGAATACAACCCTGGCTTACACCTTTCCTGGTTTCATACCATTTAATATCCCCTTGTTCTGTTCAAATGACTGCCTCTTGTTTTATATACAGATTCCTCATAAGCACAATTAAGTGTTCTGGAATATCCATTCTTCAAGAAGCTATTCACACTCAGGTGGTTTTTCATAGTTAATAAAGCACAAGTAAACATCTTTCTGCTTTCAGCCAAGATCCATCTGACATCAGCAAAGATATCCCGAGTTCCATATCCTCCTCTGAATCCGACTTGAATTTCTGGCAGCTCCCTTTCGATGTGCTGCTGCAGTCATTAATTATCTTCAGCAAAATTGTACTTGCATGTGATAGTAATGATATTGTTCAATGGTTTCTGCATTCCATTGAGTCACTTCTCTTTGGAATGGACACAAATATGGATCTCTTCCAAATAGTTGGCCAGGTCTTCCAAATTTCTTGGCATTTGTGAATAAAAGCCTCTAGTGCTACATCCATTTGTTGAAACATTTCAATTTGTGTTCCATCAATTCCTGGAGCCTTGTTTTTTGCCAATGCCTTCAGTGTAGCTTGGACTTCTTCCTTCTGTACCATTGACTCTTGATCATCAACCACCTCTTGAAATAGCTGAGCATCATCCATTTCTCTTTGGTACATTGATTGCATATTCCTTCCATCTTCTTTTAATGCTTCCTGTATCATTCAATATTTTCCTCATAGAATTCTTCAATATTGCAAGTAAAGCCTTGAATTTTTTCTTCAGTTCTTTCAGCTTGAGAAATACTGAGCATTCTTCCTTTTGTTTTTTCTATTTTTTGGTCTTTACACATTTCATTATAATGCTTGACTTTGTCTTCTCCAGATCTTTGGAATTTTCTGCTAAGCTGTTTGACTTCATCATTTCTTCTGGTCTCTTTAGCTGTATATGTTCAAGAGCAAGTTTCAGAATCTCGTCTGACATCCATTTTGGTCTTTTCTTTCTTTCCTGTCTTTTTAATGACTTTTTGCTTTCTTGTTGTATGATGTTCTTGATGTTATCCCACAACTCCTCTGGTCTTTGGTCATTAGTGTCTGTTCTTGAATTCATAAGCATCAAGGGTTAAATGATAACTTTGTGGAATAAATATCAAGGATTGATTTGAAGCTTAGGAGACTTTGGGCCAGATCCAGGTTTTCAGGGGTCTGATACTCACATAATTTGGGAAGTTCTCTAAAAGAAAAAAGTCCCTGGTTGGTGCAAATGAATTGAGCTTAACTACTAACAGAAAGGCTGTTAATTTAACCCTACACAGCAGCACTGAGGAAGAAAGGCCTGGCACTGGGCTCCCGTAAAGATCACAGCCAAGGAAACTGTAAGGGGCAGCTTTACTCTGTCACAGTGTCCCTGTGAGTCAGCACCTACACAACAGCAATGGGTTTTTTATAAGAAAAAAAAAAAAGAATGCAATTAACAAAAGAAAACAACAATGAACATACATATTCATGTAGAATGAGGGGGGAAAAAATGTTATGAGATAAAACTATGTCTTCCTGAAGTAAGTCACTGTGACTTAGATCAAACTAGCTTCTGTGATTCTGAGATCTTCTTTAAGAAGTAAGAAAATAGATACATGACAGTTCTCAGCATTAACATCACATATACATGTTGAATAAGAGCTCTGGTAATGTAGTGGTTACAAGTCAGGTTGCTAACCTCAAGATCAACAGTTCAAAACTACCAACCATTCCGCAGGAGAAAAAATGAGGCTTTCTACTCCCATAAAGATTTACAGTCTCAGAAACCCTATACAGTGTCACTATGAGTCAGAACCGACTCCACGGCACACCACAACCACCATACATATTGAATATGCTGACTTTAACACACTGGCAACAAGAAATATCCACAGGACTTGATGTGAGGCTTAATGACTCATGTTGTTGTTGTTAAGTGCCGTCGAGTTGGTTCCAACCCACAGCAACATTATATAGGTTTTCCAAGGAGCAACTGGTGAGTTTGAAGTGTCTACCATGTG
>NW_006408635.1:8306507-8307280 GCF_000296735.1 Chrysochloris asiatica | reverse complement strand
TTTCTGGACATGTGCAGATGTGGTCATCTGCTTCTGTTTTTTGGGCATCTTCAGGGGTTTTCTGTGGACGTAATACTTAGATGGGTATGTATTTTGGTATTTTTTATGTTTTCTGAATGCCTCCAGGTGATCAGGAAATGGGATTCCCTTTTTACTCTTCTTCTTGAGAAGTTTCAAGATACCACTGTTGGTTGTTTTGACGTAAGTCAGAATTTCATTTTTGGCCTATTTCTTCTTTTGTCTGCTTGTCCCACTCCACAATTCCCGTTCAGGCCTTTTTTTCTAGTTGGAAACAGTTCAGGGCCGGCTGAGGCCGTTTGGTTTTAATTGGGAGCTGTCTCTTTAAATTTCTAGGAGATCTGTGCGCATGCGTAGTAGAATCCTCCGAGGGTGGGGCTGGGGTGCCCACTAGCTCAGGCACACCTATCATCACCAGAATGGAGGTGCGCAGATAGCAAGGGACCAATGAACAGATATCCAAAGAAAAGAATGTCCACACCTTTATCTCAGCAGTTCTGCCAGGCGTCAGTGGCAGCTCCGATCCTTCCCCGGCATGGTCTCACCCAAGATGGCAGCTCCTGGAGCAGCCGAGCATCCAGGACTAAAAAGCAATTGATTTCTTGCTTCTGCCACAAATTCCCCCAGCTGTGAGCCTTCCAACCTTCTAAATATTCCTTTATAGGTGGTTCAGAGTTCTGGGACCAGCCCCTGAGCCTGCTTGGTCGGGTATTCTATGTGGTTGTTGACAGAGCTCCTTTATTACACGTCCACCC
>NW_006408635.1:8301303-8306042 GCF_000296735.1 Chrysochloris asiatica | reverse complement strand
TCTTGTAGTACTTTCCTGATGTCTTCCTTTTTTTCCTCCACCCCTTTTCGAGGCATTTGAATTTGTTTCCATATCATTCTTCTGAATTCCTTCTCAGGCAAATTCAAAACCTGCTCTTCATCTTCTGGGGAGCTTTTGTCTATCTCCAGCTCATTTGTCTGTTACTCTTTTCTGTTTGGGACATGTTTTGAGGTCTTTTGTTGTGTTTTGTTTGGCATTTCCAGTAGTTATGTGGGTTTTTTAATGCATAAATGGATGTTTGTAGTTGTGTTATTAGGCTTACTGGGTGTCTCCTGGTGGATATGATCAGGAGATAGGTTTCCCTTTTTGCATGTAATTCTTAGCAGCTGTTATTGGCTCTTGTCTCAATGATGGAATATTATGGGGTATGTTTGTGACTTGGCTATATGGCCACAATTGCTGCCTCTTCTTGTGTAACATAGGGAGAAAAAGCTCCCACTGCCAGGAAAAAATGTGTGATCAAAAGGCCCAAAAGCAGAGACAAAAACCACCACTTTGAAACAAAAATAAAACTTTGGCCGACTGTCCAATCACCTTGCTACACAGGCAGTGTGTGTGCACCGTAGGATCCTCCAGGAGTGGGAGGGGGTGTCCGCTCACTCAGGTCCCACTTGCACTTGCGTGAAACTGACACCCTGTACCTTATGCTAGATCCAGAGCTCTGGTGTTGTTCTGTGAATGCAGCTTCTCTGGGTTTTCAATCCTTCTCCCATGGAGACTTTCCTACCTGGCTGTCTGCCGCCGCCAAAACCGGAACTCCAAAACTCTGAGTTTTGTTACAGCTGTATCTCAGGGATGAAAATGATCAATGGTCTACAGTAAGTAGCTCTAAGTTTTGAGAAGGAGGAAGTGTTCAACCTTCAGTACTGGGTCTAAGCAATGTAAATAGTTTCTGAGGAACAGCTGGTGGGTTTGAACCACCAACTTTGTGGCCAGCAGTCCAGTGCTTCTCCTGTAGTGCCACACCAGGACTCCTGGAAAATCCTATGGAGCAATTCTGCTCTGTCACTCAGGGTCATTGTAAGTCAAAAATCAACTCGATGTCAACTAACAACAGCAACATAGGTAGATACAAGTATTTACTGTCTGATTTTAAAATGGGACACACACACAAAAGACAAAGAATTATTTCAATTTTATGTGATCACACAGCTAACAAGTGGAAACTGGAACTGAACACATTGCCTTCTAACTCTAAACTTCTAACTTCTAACTGCTTTAAATCTAATTTCTTGGTCTCATGTGCTTGTTGCTCCATTTTGCATTGATTCACATGCCAGAAAAGCTAGAGACTGGCTTTGCAAAGGAGTCCACAGTGTAAACAATCAACTTCCAATTAGCCTATTATGTCGATGTGATTTTTAAAACGGCATTTCCTACATACAAGGCATGATTTCACAACACTTAAGGTTACTTATTGGAAGTTAACAAAGAACGAGTGACACCTTGTGGCCAAAACTTACTAATCCATGTGCTACTCATCTTCAATTGAGAAACTTGTCCATGGACCTTAATCACTTCCTTGAGAAGTTAAGACAATAGCAGAACTTCTGGAAAGAGTAATCTATGATTACAGATTTTACTTCTAACTGGATTCTCCAATCAACATATTCTAGTTGAGCTTCAACTTCCACCACTTCACAGAAACGACCATTACTGTCAAGTTCACAGTTGATTCCAAGTTGGCAAACCCAATGGTTTCTTCTCAATTCTCATCTCATTTCATCTCTCAGTAATGTTGGAGCAGGTTGACCACTATTTCTCACACGCTTGGTTTCAGCAAGACTACAGACTGGTTCCTTCTATCTCATTGGCTACTCTTCTTTTACCTGATCTAACCATCTGCAAGATTTCTATTTCCATGTTATCTCTCAGTCAGTCCTAAGTCTTTAATGCCATCTATTATTTATTGCCTACGCAAAGGCTTTCGATTGTGTGGATCATGACAAGTTATGGACAATATTGCCAAGACTGGGTATTCCAGAACATTCAGTTGTGCTCAGGAGGAACCTGTACATAGACCAAGAGACAGTCATTTGATCAGAACAAGGGGACACTGAATGGTTGAAAATCAGGAAAACTATACCTCAGAGTTGTATTCATTCACCACCCTCATTCAATCTGTATGCTGACCAAATAATCTGAGACACTGGATTATATGAAGAAAACCTGTGATATGCAAATGATACAACCTTGCTTGTTGAAAGCCAAAAGGATTTTAAATACTTACTAATGAATATCAAAGACTACAGCCTTCAGTATGGGTTGCATCTCAATGTAAAGAAAACAAAAATCCTCACCACTGGATGAATAAATAACATTATGATAAATGTTGAAAAGATTGAAGTTGTCAAAGACTTTATCTTGCTTGGATCCATTATCAACACTCATGAAAGTAGCAATGAAGAAATCAAACAACATATTCATTAGGCAAATCTGCTGCCTCTTTAAAGTGTTCAAGAGCAATGATGTTACTTTGAGGAGTAAGATGCACCTGACCCAAGCCATGGTATTTTCAGTAGCCTCATATGCATGTTAAAGTTGGACGGTGAATAAGGAATACTGTAGAAGAATTGATGCATTTGAGTTGTGGTGTTGGAGAAGAATACTAAAAGTATGATGGGCTTCCAGAAGGACAAACAAATCTGTCCTTGAAGTACAGCCAGAACTCTCCTTAGAAAGCAACAGACACAAGCATGACAATTGTGAGGATGGCGCAAGATTGGGCAGTGTTTTATTCTGTTGTGTATGTTGTTGTTATTATGTGCCGTCGAGTCGGTTCCAACCCATAGCAACCCTGTATAGGGTTTCCAAGGAGCTACTGGTGAGCTTGAACCACCGACCTTGTAGTTCAAACAGCTTTGCAGTCTGGTGTATTAACCCACAGCAGCATACCAGTGTATGTTGTTGTTGTTGTCAGGTGCCATCGAGTCGGAACTGACTCACAGCAACCCCATGCACAGCAGAATGAAACAATGTCCGATCCTGGGCCAACCTCACTACTGCTGTCACACTTGACACCATCAGTGATGCCACCTGGCTGATCCATCTCGTTGGGGGTCTTCTTCTTTTTCTCTGACCCTCCATCTTACCCAGCATGACATCCTTCTCCAGCAACTATACCTGTGTATAGGGTTCTCTAAAGCAGCTGGTAGATTTGAACTGCCTACCTTGCTTATCCTACAGTCCAGGGTTTTTCCTACATCGCCACACCCTTCCACAAACTAAGTCCACTGTAAACCATTTGTTGTTAAGTGTCGTGGAGTCCGTTCTGACTCACAGGGTCACTATGAATTGTAACTGTCCCTATGGTACCTAATAACAACAACATTATGGATTGAAAGGAGTTCTGGTAGCACAGTAGGTTATGAGTTGGGCTGCTAACCGTAAGATCAGCAATGCAAATCTACCGACTCCATGGCACATAACCACCACCACCATTATGGATTAAATTGTGTACCCCCCAAAATGTGTTCATCTGGCAGGGCCATGATCCCCAGTATAATGTAATTATCTTCCCTTTTGTGACCTGATGTATTTACCCTATATACTGAGTCCTGGTGGGTGGGCCGCTGTACGATAAGCACTGGGCTGAAAGGTCGGTTTGAACTGCAAGGTTGGCAGTTCAAACTCAGCAGCCGATCCTCAGAAACCCTATACACAATCACTATGAGTCACAACAGACTCCACAGCACTTAACAACAACAATGAGGTTAAGGAAGCAGGATACTTTACAGAACTAGACCAGATCTTACATCACCCTTTTCTGGGGTATAAAAAAGATAAAACAATCGTGCCGAGACGTGAGAGACCTCAGTACCACCAAGAAAAGAGGAGCCAGGAGCAGAGCACGTCCTCTGAGCCCATAGGCCCTGTGCTGTGAGCCTCTTTCTATGCCCAGGGTAAGACTGATGCCAAAACACATGGAGATCTCCAAGCCCGCAATGCTGAAAGGATAGCTTCCAGGGAAATATAGATACAAAAGTGGCCAAGGCACTAGCATGCAGTCGGACTACAACATCCTGCTATGCTGAAACAAGAGTTGAAACTGGCAAGCATCAGACAGTGACAGGATTACAGCATAATTTAAGGAACTTGAACTCTTTAGGAGACATGGTTGCATAAGTATCTGAAAAGAATACTTTTAATCCATAATGGTGGTGGTGGTTATGTGCCATGGAGTCAGTGCCTACTAATAATGACTCTGTATAGGGTTTCTGAGGCAGAATATCTTTGTGAGAGAAGAAATCTCATCTAGATTTGCATTTTAATTAGATCACTCTGTGACTGTATTCTTGTTGTTATGTACAGTCCAGTGGGTTCCAACTAGTAGTAACCCTTGGTTCCCAAAGAACAACTGGTGGGTATGAACAGCCCACTCTGTGGTTCACAGTCTATGGCTGTATGTTCTTAAGTGCCATAGAGTTGATTCTGATCCATAGTGACTCTGTATAGGGTTTCTGAGGAGCAGCTGGTGAGCTTGAACCACCGATCTTTCAGTTCAAACAGCTCTGCATTATGGTGCATAACCACACAGCAAATTGGGCAGAAGTACTAGACCAAAGTGAATAAGGAAGACTGTAGAAGAATTGATGCTTTTGAGTTATGGTATTGGAGGACAATATTAAAAGTGCCATGGGCTGCCAAAAGAACCAATAGATCCGTTCTGGAAGAAGTATAGCCAGAGTGCTCCTTGGAGGACAAGATGGCCAAACTTC
>NW_006408635.1:8299249-8300353 GCF_000296735.1 Chrysochloris asiatica | reverse complement strand
TGGAAGCCATGCCACCAATATTTTAAATACCAGCAGGGTCACCCATGGTGGACAGGTTTCAGATGAGCTTCCAGATGAAGACAGACTAGGAAGAAGGAGTGATGAACTACTTCTGAATATTTAGTCACTGAAAACCTTATGAAGAGCAGAGAAACACTGTCAGATACAGTGCTGGAAAATGAGCCCCTCAGGTTAGAAGACATTCAAAATGCAACTGGGGAAGAGCTGCCTCCTCAAAGTAGAGTAGACTGTGATAACGTGAATGGAGTAAAGACCGTGGGACCTTCATTTGCTGATGGGGCACAACTCAAAATGAAGAGAAACAGCTGTAAACATCCACTAATAATTGGGCATGAAATGTGTGAAGTATGGATCTAGGAAAAGTAAAACTTGTCAAAAATGAATTGGAACACATAAACATCAATATTTTAGGCATTAGTGAGCTGAAACGGACTGGTATTGGCCATCTTGAATCTGACAATCACATGGTTTACAATGCCAAGAATGACAAATTGAAGGGGAATGGTGTTGCATTTCTGAAATTGATCAAACATGCAATCAAAATGTATTGATCATCAGTGGTGATTGGCATACAAAGGTTGGAAGCAAAGAAGAAGAATCAGTAGTTGGAAAATATGGCCTTGGTGATAGAAATGATGCTGGAGATAGCATGATAGAATTCTGCAAAATTAATGATTTGTTCATTTCAAATACCTTCTTTAGACAGCATAAGAGTCTTATATACATGGACCTCACCAGTCAGAATACACAGAAATCAAATTGACTACATCCGAGGAAAGAGATTACTCTGTATCATCAGTCAAAACAATGCCAGGTGCAGATTGTGGAACAGATCATCAATTACTTACATGCAAATTCAAACTGAAGCTGAAGAAAATGAAAACAAATCCATGAGAGCCAAAATATGACCTTGAATATATCCCACCTGAATTTAAAGATCATCTGAAGAACAGATTTGCTACATTAAACATTAAAGACTGAAGACCAGAAGAGCTGTGGGATGACATCAAGAACATCACACATGAAGAAAGCAAAAAGTCATTAAGAAGACAAGAAAAAAGGAAAAGGTCAAAATGGATGTCA
>NW_006408635.1:8293981-8297529 GCF_000296735.1 Chrysochloris asiatica | reverse complement strand
TGTTAAGAGATTGACACACCGTCAGCGGCAATGGGCAACAATTGTGAGGATGATGGAGGACCAGGCCGTGTCTCCTTCGATGATATCTTAAATAGGGCTTTCTTGGTTGTAATCTTTACAGAAGGTGAACGCTGGGCAATTTTCTCATGGTAAATCAGAGTGGGTTCAAACTGAACACCTTTGGGTCAGATGAGCACAAACCATTTTAATTACTGAGGGATCATGGATTATGGGATACAGGACTAAGCATCCATCAAACAGATTCACTCCACCCCATAAACATGGCTGTGGGGCAGTCCTGTGGATCTATCTATGTGCCAAAGGTATGCAGAGAATGAAGGTGGGAAAGTACGGAGGTGGAAGGGCAGAAGCCGCCAACCCTGCACAGAGGGTGGAGGCGCCCGGAGCTCCAGGAAGCCCAGCCCCACACGGCACGGCACGTAATAGCAGGCGTCTTCCGTGCATGACCACAAGGGCAACTGGGACACAGCGGGGCGGTAGCAGTGGCGGGAGAAGCAGCCGAAGCCGCCGCAGTCAGCGGGAGCACATTTTCATTCCCTGGGAAAATGACACCGACACCAGCCATGCCAAGCCTGGCGTCGAGCGGAACCCAGCCAAACCCGCCAACCAACTCGTAGAGCCCCATGTTGCGCAACGCCTCCTTCCACGCAGTCGCAGCGGGGCGGAGCCGAGAGCCGGACGTGCCTCGCTCCTGCGACAGGAAGTCCCACCCCTAAACCGAGTTCCGCGTTGCTCAGCAACCGTTGTGAACGCCTAGCGCCGACTGTGTACTACTAGGAGCGAAGCGAGCAAAGTACTTACCTCTTAACCTGCTCAACGTCTCGTTCCGCCTGTGCCTTTTCTTCCCACCCTTGTTTGCCTCGTGGAATCCCCGTACCTGGCAATACTTTTGCCCTTCCAGCTCTCAATACACCTTAGCGCCCACCTGCGTCGAGGCCAAGCTCCACCGAAAGGAAGGCGACCCGCTAGCTGAGCTAGCGCTGCAGCCCTGCTATGGGCACCTACACCTACACCAGTCGGCCCCGGGCCCTGCCCTGCCAGCGCCGCCGGTACCGGGACAACCTGTTGCAGCCGTGAGTGCTCTCGGGCTCCCCGAACCCGCCCACGAGGCCCGCCTGATCCGCGCTTTCCGAAATAAAGCGTCTTCCCTCAAAATCTCACCAGTGCTGTGGGGGGATAGGATGGAACATGAAAGAGAGGGCAGGGCCGCTTTTAGTGATATTGTGCCCAACATGCACACGAAATGGGCTCATTTCACAATTTGGTGCAACAAATGTAAACCAACAAGTTCAGTTTGAACAAGGTCGGTGGTTCACACCCAACAACTGCTCCTCCTCACAAACCCTAGACATATCTCTATGAGTCGGAACCGACTCAACAGCACTTAACAAAAATGAGAATCACTAGCCATGATGACTCTAAATTGCTCTTAATAGAAATATTTGAATTTCCCTTCGCTGACAAAGTTTCCACTCTTCACAGGTTCCGGATTTCACAGATTTTATTGTAATTCAGGACTCCTGGTGTGGCGCTGTGGGACCTGGACTGCAGACCAAAAGACCTGCGGTTCAAACCCACCAGCTGCTCCTTGGAAACCCTGTACAGGGTCTCTACGAGTCAGAATTAACAACAACGTTTATTGATGGCCAGCTATTTGCCAACCACCTTCTGGGGTGTTTTTAAAAAACAAAAATAAACATTTAAATATGAGAAAGGATTATATTACAAAAGGATTCAGTTAACACTGCATTCCTTTCAAAAACACATTCGTGTGTTTAATTACAATGTTGTTAAGTGCCTTTGAATTCACTCATATCGACCCTATGTATGGTTTCCAAGGAGTGGCTGGAGGGTTTGAACCGCTGACCTTGTGATTCATACCGACCTTGCACTTAATTGCTTATTCTACAGCACACACCAGGGCTCTTTAATTAACGGTGGTGGTGGTGGTGATGTGCCATGGAGTCGGTTCCGACTCATAGCAACTCTGTACAGGGTTTCCGAGGCTGTATATCTTTAAGGGCGCAGAAAGCCTCGTCTTTCTCCCATGGAGCAGCTGGTAGTTTCAAACTGCCAATTGAGGTTAGCAACCCGATTCATAACCTACTACACTACCAGAGCTCCTTTTAATTACAATAAAAGCTGTGAAATCCAGAACCTGTGTAGGGTACAAACTAGTCAGAGAGGGAATTTCAAATATTTTCCACTAAGAGCAAAGGAGCTCTGGTAGCGTAGTGATTATGAATCACACTGCGAACCGCAAGGTCAGCAGTTTGAAACTACCAGCCACTCTGCAGGAGAAAGATGAGGCGTTCTGCTCCCAAAAAGATTTACAGCCTCAGAAACCCTGTGCAGGGTCGCTATGGGTGGGAACCGACTCCACGGCACACAACCACCAAGAGCAATGAAGGGAGCCCCTTTGGCTTAGTGTTTCAGCATTGGGCTGCTAATCTCAAGGTCAGTAGTTGGAATCCACCAACCACTCCAGGCACTGGTGAGAAACATAAGGCTATCTGTTCAGTATAGAGTTGTTGTTGTTGATAGGTGTTGTTGAGTCCTCAATCTCACAGGTGTTATGCTTGAACCCACAGCTGCTGCCACACTGCCATTCCTTCTCATTGGGGGCTTCATCTTTTTTGCTGACCCGCCACTTTACCATGCATGATGTCTTTCTCCAGGAAGTGGATCATCCTGATAACATGTTCAAAATATGAGAAACAAAGTCTAGCCATCTTAGCGTCTAAGGAGCATTCTGGTTATACTTCTTCCAACATAAATTTGTTTTCTTCGTCTGGCAGTCCATGGTACTTTTAATATTCTTCTCAAACACCATAGGTCAAAGGCATCCATTTTTCTGCGGTCTTCCTTATTCACTGCCAACTTTCACATCCATATGTTGTTGTTGTTGTTGTTGCTAAGTGCCTTCGAGTCGGCTCTGACTCATAACAACCCTGTATAGGGTTTCCAAGGAGAGTCTGGTGAGGCTTGAACCGCCAACCCTACAGCTCAAACTGACCTTGCAGTTCAGCACCACAGCACCACACCAGGACTCCAAGTGCATATTAGACTATTGAAAATATCTTGGTTGGGTCAGGTGAACCTTACTCCTCAAACTGACATCTTTACTCTTGAACACTTTAAAGAGGTCTTTTGCAGCAGATTTGCCTAAACGCAACAAGTTGTTTCATTTCCTGACTGCTGCTTCCATGAGTGTTGATAGTAGATCTAAGCAAAATAAGTTTTTGACAACTCAATCTGTTCTCCATTTATATGTTGTTGTTGTTGTTGTTGTTGTTGTTGTTGTTGTTAGGTGCCATCGAGTCAGTACCGACTCATAGCACAACAGAATAAAACACTGCCAAATCGTGGGCCAACCTCACAATTGTTGCCACACTTGAGCCCATTGATGCCACCACTTGGCCAATCCATCTCACTGGGGATCTTCCTCTTTTTCTCTGACCCTCCATCCTACCAAACATGATATCCTTCTCCAGTGACTGGTCCCTCCTGACAATATGTCCAAAGTA
>NW_006408635.1:8274854-8292221 GCF_000296735.1 Chrysochloris asiatica | reverse complement strand
AGCCAGGTGGCTGGCATCGAGTATGGCAGCGGTAGTGAGGTTGGCCCAGGATGGGACATTGTTTCGTTCTGCTGTGCATGGGGTCGCTATGAGTCAGTTCCGACTCGATGGCAACTGACAACAACAACAACAACAACATATTGACTCTATGTATACCTTCCATATTCTTTTGATACTTTTTTTTGTCTTTTGCATCATTCAGTATTTTGCCATAGAAGCCTTCACTATGGTTAAGTTGAAGCTTGAATTTTTTCTTCAGCTATTTCAGCATAAGAAATGCTGAGCGTGTTCATCCCTTTTGATTTTCTAACTTAGACCTTTGCACATTTCATTATAAAACTTTTGTGTTCTCAAACTGTGCTTTGAAATTTTTTGTTCATCTGTTTTCCTTCTCCTTTCTTCCATTCACTTTAGCATCTCAACTGGAGCGCAAGTTTCAGAGTCTCTTCTGACGTCCATTTTGGTCTTTTCTTCCTTTCTTGTTTTTTTAGTGACCTTTTGCTTTCTTCCTGTATGGTGTCATTCCACAACGCTTAGGATTTTCAGTCTTTAGGTCTAATACATGAAATCTGTTCTTGAGATGCTCTCTAAATTCACATGGATTTGTTCAAGTTTATTTTGGTTCTCGTTGAAGTTAATTTTCTTCAACTTCAGTCTGAATTGCATATAAGCAATTGATCATTGATTCCACAGTCGCTCCCTGGCCATGTTTTGGCTGCTATTGATCTTTTCTGCTGTCTCTTTCCACAGATGTAGTTGATTTCACTCCTGTCTATTTCATCTGGTGAGGTCTATGTGTATAGTATTTTATGTTGTTTAAAAAAGGCATTTGCAATGAAGAAGTCATTGGTCTTGCAAAATTCTGTCGTGCGATCTTTTCTTTCACTGAGGCCATGTTTTCCAACTACTGATTCTTCCTCTTTGTTTCCATCCTCTGCATTACAATCACTAATAATTATCAATACATCCTGATTATATGTTTGATCAGTGTCAGACTGAAAAAGTACAGCTCTTCAATTTCATCCTCACTGGCTTTAGTGGTTAGGGTGCATATTGGAATAATAGTGGCATTAACCATTCATCCTTGTAGACCTATGGTACTACCTTCAAGATAGATCTTGAAATAGTCGTTGATGATGAATGCAATGCCATTCCTCTTGAATTTCTTGTTCCCGGCATAGTTAACTGTATGACTGGCAGACTCAAAATGGCCAGTACCTGTCCATTTCAACTCACTGATACCTAGGATAACAATGCATTCCATTTCCAAAATGCATTCCATTTCATTTTTGACAACTTCCAGTTTTCTCAGATTCATACTTCATACAGTCCCAGTTCTGATTATTAATGGATGTTTGCAGCTGTTTCTCCTCATTTTGAGTTGTGCCCCATCATCGAATGAAGGTCTCAAAAGCTTTAATTCATTCACATCATCGTGGTTAACTCTGCTTTAAGGTCTTCCAAAGTCGTATTTTGAGTGCCTTGCAACTTGATGGTCTCATCTAATGGCACTTCGATGTTCCATAAAATTTTCAGGGGCTAATTGTTCAGAAGTGGTTCACCTCTCCTTCGTCTTAGTCTGTCTTAGTCTGGAAGCTCAGCTGACACCTGTCTATCACTAGTATTTAGAATACCAGTGCCGTAACTCCCAGCACCATAGCAACATGCAGGCTACCACAGTACGTACAACTGACAGACGAGGAGTGGTCACCAACAACGGGTGATAGATTACAGATTTTTGATAAGTGTCAAAGGCCCAGAATTATTCCGCATTATTGCTTTAATTACCAGTTTTGTTTTTGTTAAGTGCCATCAAATCGGTCCCAACCCATAGTAACCCCACATCCAACAGAACAGAACGTTGCTCTGTCGTGAGCCCATTTGGGGGAACTTGTCTTCCAGCACTATAGTAGACATGGTTCCACTCGTCTCCATAAGGTTTACACTAGTTAATTTTCTTTCTGGAAATAGATCACCAGAACCTTCCTCCTAGCCTGCCTTAGTTTAGAAGTTCTACAGAAACCTATGTATGTTGGGTACCCTGCTGCTATCGGAAGTACCAGTGACATTGCTTCCTGAAGCACAGCAACACACAAGCCACAATAATAGAGGAAACTGACCAGTAGGTGGTTTTAAACAATTAAGCGTCATGTTTGGATTTTTCACTGGAGAAGATCACTGGCTGCAATGTAGACAGCAGGTAAAGGGAGATGCCGTCCGGCAGATCAGTGAGTGCTACATAAACAAGTCTGAGGAGAAACAGTTGCAAACATCCAATAATAGTCAGAACTGGGACTGTATGAAGTATGAATCTGAGAAAACTGGAAGTTGTCAAAAATGAAATGGAATACATTTTGGAAATGGAATGCATTGATATCCTAGGCATTGGTGACTGTGAACAATGGGCGGAGGGTGGATGCGAGAGATTGATTTGGGGGCAGCAGGGGTAGGACTTGCTGGACATAGGGGTAAGTAAGAATCAGTGATGACAACCAGCTCTCTGGATTGAGCCAGTGAGTGGTCAGTGGTACCTTTCCTGAGGTGGGAACTGAAGACATAATGAGATGAAGTGTCGAGTGATAACTTGTTGGATTTGGAGGTTGCCTTCAGGATATCCTAGTGAGGCATCATGGGGCCACTGGGTGTACGTGGCTGGAGCTCCACAGAGAGAGCTGAGCCAAAGATACAACCACAGGGGAGTTTTAGGTTTGGGGACTGTAACTGTGTAGCCCTGAGAAGGGATGAGGTCTTCTATGGATAAGAGAAGGTTGAACCCAGAGGAAGCCCTCCTGTCCAAGGGAAGCCAACAAACCAAGACCAGGCACACAGCTTGACACCAATCAGAAGGCAATAGTGGGCTCATGAACTAGGAAACGGTGGGGAGATGGGGGGCTCCCAGAAAGAGTGGTTCACAGAGCTGGCCACTACTCAGAGGGCCAGCAGCAAGCCTGCCTGGGCCTTTGAGTAATACAGAGGCCATTCATTAGTGGCTTCAGTGCACAATAAGTGAGCTGCTCTCCACAATCATTTCTGATTGGGTACTGTTCATTGGCATAGAATCGGAGTTTGGTTTCAGAGCTATAAATAGGATATTGTTTGAAAATTTTTGAACGAAAATGCCAGGTGTGTATTTTTCACTATTGCTTCATTCTGATCCTTGAAATTCAAATGTTCTTAGCATGGAAAACAGTAAAATATCGTTGATTTTAAAGAGCAACGAGAAATTTGCCTTATTTTGTTGAGCCAGATTCTTTTACTAACGTTCTTCCAAATCCCTGAATGAACCTTGTGTTCCGTCTCTTAGGGCGGACCCTTTTCAGATGTGTTAAACGGCCCTGTTGGCTGTTTTCACATTTGTTAAGTACCACAACAGTCTAAACACAGTTCCACCACTTATTCTTGAGGGGAGCTCAGTGACTCGCCCTGAATCTGTGCCCTTCGGCCCCACGAGAACTGTGCACCTTCCCTGAAGACGTGTGTTGGGGAGCCCTGTGTGAGGAGCCTGGCTTGTATCAGTATTCCACAAGTGGTCTCCATGTTTCTCTTGTTGTTAAGTGCTGTCGAGTCGGTTCCAACCCATAGCGACTCTGTATAGGGTTTCCAAGGAGCAGCTGGTGAGCTTGAACCACCGACCTTGTGACTCAAATGACTTTGCAGTCCAGCACATCCTAAGTATTTCCGTCTTACTCTAAATCTTGTTGAGAATCAGTTCTGTTAATAGATACCAGCTCTATTATTAAAAGAGTTACTGAGGATTTGCTGTTTTACAGAGCGGAGGAACCTATGCGTTTTGGAAACATCATGTATGACAGAAGGGTGATCCGAGGCAACACCTATGCTCTGCAGACATTGTCGCTGGTCAGTATCCTCCAAATCGGCCAACAGAGCTTCCCACATGTCCGTGGTGAGGGACTAGTGTGTGTATGTGTGCGCGCATGCATGGACTGCAGATTGAAACATACAACACAGTAAAGACAAAGGACTGAAAAATTGGAATGAAAAACACACACACACAGTACAAGGCTGCAATTTTATTATTAGATTTAAAAAAACCTAATTGTTGATAAAATTGTTCAAGTTGTGCCAACAGTTCCCAGATGGCACTGGTCTAAGAACCCCCTTTTAACTGTACTGCTCTGATTCATTTGTTGAGGTTTGGTGCCGTGGAATTGGCTCCAACATGCACAACAGAACAAAACACTACCTGGGCCTGAGTCACTCTCACTGTTGTTATGTTGAAGCCTGTTATAACTGCCCCTGTGCTGTCCATTTCGTCCTGTTTTTCAATGACCCTTTATTTTACCAAGCATGATGTCCTTCTTCCAGGACTGGTCCTTCCTGATACATGGTGTGGTGGTTACTGGTTATGTGCTGTGGAGTCGGTTCCGACTCATAGCAATGCTGTACAGGGTTAATAGGTCCAAAATATGTGAGACAAAGTCACACCACCCTGGCTTCTAAACATTCTGGGAATGTTTATTCCAAGACAGACTATGTTCTTCTGGCAGTCCACAGTACTTTTCAATATGCTTCACCACCACTATAATTCAAAGGCATCAATTCTTCTCCAGTCTAACTTATTCACTGTCCAACTTTCACACACCTATAAGGCCGTTGAAAATACCAAAAACTTGAGTCAGGCACACCTTAGTCTTCAAAGCAACTCCCAGCGTTGCTAATTCGGCCCACGCTACCATTTGTTATGACTTTCTGTGGCACTGTGGGTTAATGCACCGGACTAATGCAAAGTCAGTTTGAGCTGCAGGGTAAGTGGTTCAAGCTCTCCAGCCGCTCCTTGGAAACCCTATGCAGGGTCACTATGTGTCGGAATCAACTCAGCGGCACTTAACAACAACAACTAGGAATCAAGACAGTCTTCTTGGCCGCAGAACTGACACATGAATCAGCTGAATACCCACAATTGCCATCAAATCAATTCCAACTTATAGTGACTCTGTAGAGCAGAGTAGACGGCTGCTTAGGGTTCCTGAGACTGTAAATCTCATGGGAGAAGACAGACCTATCTTTCTTCCACAGAGCAGAGCAATTGGTAGGTCTGAACCCCCACCCTTGTTACCAGTGCTTAACCCACTGTGCCACCAGCGCTCCTATTGAACAGAAAAGAACCCAGAAATAGACCAGCAAAAATAGACTTAGCTGGTTTTTGACAAAGGGGCTAAAGCAATTCAAGAGAGAAAAGGCAGTCTTTTCAATAAATGGTCTTGGAACAATTACACCTCCACAGGTAAAAATTTTAAAATGACCTTTAGCCTAAATCTCACATCACATACAAAAATTCATTTAAATGAGTCATGGATTTAATTATAAAACTACGAAACTCTCAGGAGTAAACCTTCTGAACCACAGCATAAGTGCAGAGTTCTTAGATAGGAGACCAAGAGCACAATTCATAAAATAAAAAATAATAATCAACTAGATCACATCAAAATTCACAGCTTTGTGATATGAAAGACGCTGTTAATATAGTAGAAAGACTAGGAACAAATTTGCCAGCCACTTATCCCAACAAAGATCTTATTATATCTGGAATATACAGAGAACTGTCAAAACTCCCAAACAGTAAGTAAATAGTCCACTTAGAAAATGGTCAGAAGACATGACGAGATATTTCACCATAGATATGGATGGCAAGTAAGCACATGAAAAGATATTAATCATTATCCATTAGGAAATGCAGGCTAAACTACAATACTTTGTTGTTGTTGTTGTTAAGTGCCATCAAGTCGATTCTGACCCATAGCGACCCTGTATAGGGTTTCCAAGGAGCAGCTGGTGAACTTGAACCACCGACTTTGCAGTTCCAAATGGCTATGCAGTCTAACATGTTAGCCGAGAGTGCCACAACAATATTTTGGTAGTGGTTATGTGCCATGGAGTCGGTTCCGACTCATAGCGACCCTGTGCAGGGTGTCCGAGGCTGTATCTTTTTCCTCGGAACAGCTGGTAGTTTCAAACTGCTGACCTTGTGGCTCACAGCCCAATTCGTAACCACTACGCTATCTAAAATGGAAAATGGAGTACAGTGGCTCCATACAGTAAGCACAGGACTGTGGACCACAAGGTGTATGGTTCAAGCCTGCCAGCCACTCCACAGAAAAAAGGTGAGGCTTTCTGCTCCTGCAAAGATTTTTTTTTTCTTTTAAAGCTTCAGAAACCCAATACAGGGTCACTATGAGTCAGAACTGCCTCGACAGTGCTTAACAACAACAACAACAAAATCAAATGCAGTGCTAATACTAAGTGCTGGCGAGAATGTGGAGCAACTGGAATTCGGGCAGACTGCTGTAAAGTTATCCATCTGCTCTGGCAGTTACCGACAAGACTAAGCACTCGCTTTACCATTCAACCCTGCTACTCCATTTCCAAAGAAGTGGAAGCATGTTTGCACAAATATAACACTTTCTTAAAAAAGAAATGTTTAACTAGACCTGTAAAACAGTAGGTTGGGTAGAGCAGTTCTGAAATGAACTTGTTGAAGTTCAATGTTAACACCCTAAACCTTTAAACACCCCACACCTTTTAAGAGCTGGCATTTATAATTTTGTTCATTTGAGAAACTGGAAATACATAAATCGTATTTATAATAATGTAGACAAATAAATAGTAAATGTTGTGTTGTTGTGAAGTGCTGTCGAGTCAGTTCTGACCCATAGCGACCCTGTATAGGGTTTCCGAGGAGCAGCTGGTGAGCTTGAAACGCCGATCTTGCAGTTCAAATGGCTTTAGTCTGGCACCACACCAGGATTCCAAATAATAAATAGACAAAAAAAAAATGAAAATATGAGTAACTATATTTAAAATGGAATTATAGACGATTCCTTTTCTTTTTAATATGCCTTAGATTATAACCCACGGAAATGGTATCTATGCCCGGTATCATGCTAATTGCATTAGCATCTGATCTGTACCTTGTAACCAGAAACCTTAGCGAGATGTTTTTGGTATTACCATTTACATAGGAGAAACCCGAGTATCGGAAAAGGGAGGTACTTAATGCACAGCTTACCAATTCTAGTTAACCAATCGCAGCCTTGGAATGTGAACTTCAGAACCAGTGTTCTCCTTTCTACTGCTCAGTGCTGGTCCCGGGGAAATTTTCTGTGGCATCACCACTTCCAACACTGTACAAATCTAAAGGACAGTAGCCACTGTGTTAGGAGATGGTGTCTAGGGAATTTTCACTGTAATGCGCTGCATTATCACTCCAAGTAAGCTTTTTTCAGAATTCTAATTTTAAATATTAAAACAGTTCTTCATAACAAGGGGAATGTCCAGAGTGAGATGGGTTGGCACAGTGGCTGCAGAAAGGCTACCACATGGCGACAGTAGTGAGGACGGCAGTGAGGATAGTAGTGACGCAGGCCCAGACAGTGTCTCATTCTGTCGTACACAGGACCTCTGTGAGTCAGAACTTACTCAACGGCAAAGAACACCTTTCATCTTTCACTTTGTGTTCCTGTATGCCTTGAGATAAGCTAGGTCGGTCTATCAGAATGGCCTGTGGCAAACCAAGAGCCTCCAAATATTGAAGAAGGACAGTGAATAATTACATTGTTAATCTCTTAACCAGCTGTTTCTCTGTACACTTAGACATGCTTCATTTACACTGAAGATATTTTCCTTGGGAACTGATACAGTTTTAAAGGAAATTTTGTCTAAATGAAATACAGATCGAAAAAACAAACTTGTAATGCTTTTCCATTTCTTCACTGCACACTGAAGTTTACTATCCTGACTGTTGGTATCCGTTGCACTAGGCCCCCCCAGTAATTCATGTAGAAATGCTGGCAGATTACATGGGTTCTGCACCATTTGCCCCAGTGTACAGCCCGACTGTGAAGTCACTCATGTGTTCCCTCAGACAACTCTGTAATGTCATGACAAACCTCCCATAAAACTCACCCTCCAGCCCCTAGTCCTGTGGAGGCGTTAAGGTGACAGGCAGACAGCCGCTGGGATGGTTTCTGGGAATCACCTCTGGAAGCGGATCTGTGCTGACTTGTGGAGCTTTCCTGACCCCTCAGGCGGGGCAGCAGGAAGCCATGGAGCTGCAGAGGCAGCAGCAGATGAAGAGGAGGGCCCTGGCCAGGAAGCGAGCCCGCGAACAGCTCCGACCACGTACCCCCGAGCCTGTGGAAGGCAGAAAACACATGGACGTGCAAACAGGTATGTGCCCAGGGCCAGTGGCTCCCTCAGTGTTTCACTGAAGCTCGTTTCTCTTGGGCCGTTCTATGATTTCTGTATCTCTCATGTTTTCTAGTCCTTCCCCAATCCTATGGCATGGGACATTGCTATATTGGGTATAGCAGGAAGTGTAGGCCGGTTACGTATTCTGTTCTCAAACCAGGCTGAGGTCTCCATTTTTATCCTCATCCCCCAACATGAGTCCCTGTTCTGTCCATCAGGACTTGCGGGGGTGCGGAGCAGTATGAAAAGGGGGCCCAATGGATTGAGGCATTTTCTTTGCCAGTTGAGAGCAGGACACCCATTCAGATCTGAGGGCTCATTGCCTCTCCCTTCTCTCTCCCCTTTGGTTCTCTGTTGACTCTGTATGTTCTCAAGACCCCATGGGCTCCATAGAAACCTGTGCCAACCCCCCACCCTCTACCCCAGCTTGTCTTAACTGTTCTGAATGCAGGGGGGCTTTCCTAAACCCACAGACTTAGTAATCAGACAAGACTTGGTGTTTTACTTGGTCAGTGAACCTATTCATGCATGATCCTCCTGAAGCAGCCAGCTGGTGAGTGGAGTCACCAAGAGTCTTCTAGAGCCATTCTGCTCTGCCCCCCTACCCTGAGGCTGCATCTGGGGCCTGCGCATGTTTGAGATTTATGGTTGTGTTCTTGTTGTTGTCATGGAGTTGGTTTTGATTCACAGCACCCCTGTATGGGTTTCCAAGACTTTTAAATCTTTGTGGGATCAGAAAACCTCATGTGTCTCCCATGGAGCAGTGGGTGGATTTGAACCACAGACGTTGTGGTGTGCAGTCCAGTGCTTATCATATGAAGCCTCCACCGTTCCTGGTTATGTTATACCATAAGAATAATAAATGACATCGTAGCAGCCAACTTTGCTGAATATCTCCTGTATCTCAGAGAATCAACCAAGTACTTTATATAAGCACCTTCCTGTGTGGCCACAAAGATTCCATGAGACAGGTCTTTCTGATTCCCGATGAAGAACCAAGCCCTGAGAGGACATCACTTGGCTAGGACCTGTGTCCAGCATCTGATCCCATGTTCATGTTCTTGGCATGGTACTGCATTGCCCCTGCCTCGCATGAGTCACTTGGCTAGGACCTGTGTCCAGCATCTGATCCCATGTTCATGTTCTTGGCATGGTACTGCATTGCCCCTGCCTCACATGAGTCATGCCTAAGGTGAAACTTGTTTTCTCCTATGTTCATTCTCAGTCTACAGTGAGAACATCAGGTTGCTTAGTGGCATGGGGCCTGGTCTCATAAAACATCCTGGAATTTTCAAATTGTTGTACTCGGACATTACCATCTTAGGAGTCAGTCATATGCTCATTCCCACATGTTTGGTAAGGTGGAGAGTCAGAGAAAAAGAGGAAGACCCCCAGCGAGATGGATTGGCCAATTGGCAGCATTGATGGACTCAAGCGTGGCAACCGTAGTGAGGTTGGCCCAGGATCGGGCAGTGTTTCATTCTGCTGTGCATAAGGCCCCTATGGGTTAGTACCTAACTCGATGGCACCTAACCACCACAACCCCAATACACTTAGAATCTAATACACACACACACACACACACTCCCCTTCTGTATGGGTCTATCATGCCATTTGCAAATACAAAGCTCGGTACTGTGTAGACATTCAGTCATTGTTCTATTGTCTTCCAAATATTCAAAACTCTTGCTTGTACTTGTGATGTTCACTCCAGATTGGAGCACTTTCTTTGTCAGACCTCTTTCCTGAAGCAGTGAAGTCTGTTTTCATGGAGCAGATGTTTCCAAATACACATCTGTGCTTGAACCAGAAGCGACTTTGAAACGCAGTGTCTGTGGTGTTCTTCTCAGAACTGTACCTTGAGGAGATAGCAGACCGCATAATAGAAGTTGACATGGAATGCCAGACAGATGCGTTTTTGGACAGACCACCAACACCCCTCTTCATTCCTGCCAAAACTGGCAAAGACATGGCCACGCAAATACTAGAAGGAGAGGTATGGAACATCCTTTAGCTCTGTTCTTTTTTGTGAATAAAGTCAAGTTAGGTTTAAGGAAAAGCTGGATTTGGGCTAGAACTACTTCATACCCAGAAAAAGTCTACATATTGGGTTGAATCTAGTTACTACCTAGGATTGTGTTTTCCTGCAGTACTAGAAATGTTTTTAAATATTTTATGTCCTGATTTCTCCTGTTTACTGATCAAGACTGAAATCATTAGACGTATTTTTTAAAGACATAAATGTTGGATTTGTTTGTTGGCAAGCCCTGGTAGCATAATGGGTTTCACGTTGGGCTGTTAACCGTGAGCTCGGCGGTTCGAATCTGCCAGCTACTTCATGGGAGAAAGATGAGGCTTTCTGTCCCCTTAGAGATTTACAGCCTCGGAAACCCTATGCAGGGTTTCTGTGAGCAACATACTGAATAAGGAAAATTCACTTCCTGGGATAGAAGATGCTCTTACTAGCTGTTTGTGGAATACCGTATTCATTGGAATACAGTGTCTTCCGAAGCCATAAAACCAAGCCAGGAAACCAGACCCACTACGTGGAGGCGATCAACTCTGAGTCACAGCCACCCTGTAGGCACAGTAGAGCTGCTCCCTAGGGTTTCCGAGGCTGTAAATCTTTCACACCACTGACCTTCCAGTTAGCAACCCAGTGCTTAATCCCCTGTGTCACCAGTATCAGGCGCCACATACAAGAGCATGCTTGCCTCTCAATCCTAATGATGACTCTCTAGAATATCCATTCTTATTTTTCAGTTTTCCAGTCTGTCTTCAAAAACAATAATAGCTAAGCCTAAAAGGCATTGAAGAAGAGAGACACACAGGATACTTGTTTAGGGTTCCAGAGTTTGATCTTAAAATTGGCAAGTATCAGGGTTCATCTTGCTGACTTGGCCCTCTGACTTCAACAATGTGCTGTTGGATGCTCCTCGCAGGGTAGATGTGAGACCAGAGATGGGCACCAGCCCAGTGTCTGGCACCCAGAAGACACCCACATCACAACCCTCTATTGCTCCTATTCTTTGGGCAGGTTTTTTATTGGGCACCGTGTTCAGGATGCAGAGTTTCAGTTCGCTTTCTTGTGCTTCAGCTCTTCGACTTTGATCTTGAAGTGAAGCCAATGCTCGAAGTTCTGGTGGGAAAGACCATCGAGCAGGCTCTCCTGGAGGTCATGGAGGAGGAGGAGCTGGCCAACCTGAGGGCCAGTCAGTGCGCATACCAGGAATTACGGAACGTGGAGCTCTGCGAAGTTCAGCGCCTGGAAGAGCAAGAGAGACGTCACCAAGAAGAAAAAGTACGGAACTCTAGTTTTCCATCAGATTGTACTCAGAAATGCATGTGCCGTGTTGGAAATGTGTCAGAATCAGACCCCTGTGTGTGTTGCTCAAGTCTCTTCCCTCTTCTCTAGAGAGATTCTTCAGAGACCGAGTTTTATACCCTAGCTTCCCATGGGCACACACCAGCCTGCATTGGGTTTCCCACAGTCCCTACTCATTTAAATTACATCTGTGTGAAACAGAAGGGACTCTTAAATTTGAGGACTTCTAGAAAAAGAAATAGGAGGGGGCTTCAGAAAGTTCGTGGAAAAATGGAATTCAAAGATAATGGAATTTTTTCACGGACTTTTTAAAGCCATCTCCTACGTCGTACCAAACATCAGTGACAGAAAAGGTAGGTGGATGGAGGAAGTGGGATGTATTAGGGCTGGGTGGGGAGGAAGAGGCACAAGGTCTTGACAGAATCAGGTTTTCCTGGATGGCCAGGCCCTTGGAGGACACACCACCATTGCTTGGTCATTATAGAATATTTTCAGGTGTTTGGGACCTTTCATAAGCAAAGTATTATAATCTGCTTTTGAAAATCTACCAATCACCTTCCAGTTTGGAAGAACCCTCTGGTTCTAGCATTACTGCTGCCACCTTACGTTGTACACTCCATGAGCAAATGATAAGGAAGCATCACAGTACCTAAGGCTTCAGCTGATTTCCAAAAAAGCCTAACTTCCTACCGACAAGAGTGCTGGGAGATTCTACTCAATCCCTAAGCAAGTGAACATTAGCTTTTCCTCCAAAATGAGTGATTCAGCCAATGTGTAAAGAGCCTAGGGTGTGTGGCAAGGATAGAGCAAATGCACGACCACCATCTTATAGTATGTTGTTGTCAGTCCCACTCCTAGCGACCCTGCGGACAACAAAACAAAACACTGCCTAGTCCTGCCCCCTCCTCACAATTGTCCTGTTTGAGCCCATTGTCTGTAGCCAGTGTTTCAGTCCATCTCTCTCCAGGTTGTCCTCTTTTTCACTGACCCTCTACTTTGCCAAGCATGATGTCCCTTTCTAGGGCGGACCCTGCTGGTGACATGGGACAAAGCACATGAGACAAAGTCTTACAAATATGTTGTTGTTGTTGTTATGTGTCGTGGAGTCAGTTCCGATTTACAACCCTGTACAGGCTGTAAATCTTTATGGAAGCAGAAAGCCTCGTCTTTCTCCCATAGAACAGCAGGTAGTTTTGAACTGCTGACTACGAGGTTAGCAGCCTGATACTTAACCACTACGCTACCAGAGCTCCTTTCAAATATAGTCACTGTAAAAATTAATTTGGTTGAAATCATCAGGGAAATCTGTCTCAAAATTTTTTTTTATTTATTTACTGTTAAGAAACATGAGATATCAAAGAGATTGTCTGATGATTTCCGCATTCCATTGGGTCACCTCTCTTTGGAATGGGCACAAATATGGATCTCTTCCAATCAGTCAACCAGATAGTTGTCTTCCAAATTTCTTGGCAGAGATGAGTGAGTGCCTTTTGTGCCGCCTCACTTTTTAAAGTGTTGAAGAACAGAGATGTCAGCTTGAGAACTAAGGTGCGCCTGACCCAAGCCATGGTATTTTCAGTAACCTCATAGGGATGCGAAAGCTGGACAGTGAATAAGGAAGATCGTAGAAGAATTGATGCCTTTGAATTATGGTGTTGGAGGAGAATACTGAAAGTGCCATGGACTGCCAAAAGAACCAATAGATCTGTTTTGGACGAAGTGCAGCCAGAGTGCTCCTTGGAGGCCAGGATGGCTAAGCTTTGTCTCTCCTACTTTGGACATATTGTCAGGAGAGAACAACAGTTGCTGGAGAAGGATGTCTTGCTGGGTAAGATGGAGGGTCAGAGAAAAAGAGGAAGACCCCCAATGAGATGGATCAGCCAGGTGGCATCATTAATGGCGTCAAGTGTGGCAGCGGTAGTGAGGTTGGCCCAGGATCGGACATTGTTTCATTCTGCTGTGCATGGGGTCGCTATGAGTCGGTTCCGACTCGATGGCACCTGACAACAACAACAACAAGAAACATGAAATAAATGAAGATTATAACTCATCTAGAGCCTTAGTGTGGCACTGAAGGATAAGCACTGACTGCTAACCACAAGGTCAGCAGTTCAAACCCACCAGCCGCTCCTTGGAGACCCTCTACAGGGTTGCTGTTAGTTGGACCCAACTCATCTATTGGCTTAAACCTTGAAAAATCAACAGACTTCTATTGGCTTAAACCTTGAAAATAGATTTAGCTAGAAAACATGCCAATTACATGATAGTAGAGAAATGGTTGGGTTTGTGGATATTGTATGATTGAAATAAAGCAACAACCAAACTAGGAGTTTCTTTTCATCTTCAGAACCATTTCAGCTTGATGAATTAAAAGAATTATTATAAACAGTTTGATTCCTTGGTCTCGGTCTTTTAATTGGCAGTATCTAAGCAAAGAAAGGAGTCCTGATGGAGCGCTGTGGGCTAATGCACCAGACTGCAATGTTGGTTTGAACCACAAGGTCGGCGGTTCCAGCTCACCAGTCACTCCTAGGAAACCCTATACCAGGGTCATTATGGGTCGGAACCATTTCGATGGCACTTAATAACAACAAGCAATGAAAATCTCCATATCAACAATCTCTTATAATAATTGAAAATATATATAACCAACAGTCTTTAGCCTTTTAGTACCATCCATACAGCCAAACATGCATTTCTGGAAATCATTTTACTTACAGACAGATCGGATGAGTTTGACCTCAAGCTCTGTCTTTCTTACCTGTCTGAGTTGAGTAGTCTTCAGAATCCATTGACATTCATGAAAATCTTGATGGATATCATGCTGTCCATTTCTTTTACACAGCTGCACATCTCAAATCCTCCACACTTTGCTTTTTGTTGTTAAGTGCCATCGAGTCAGTTCTGACCCACAGCAACCCTGTATAGGGTTTCCAAGGAGATCCTTGGGGTTAGCATTGCAGAGCTTATCCGTTCTGTGTTTGGTATTCAGGACTAATCTGTGGCCTTGCTTCTGTCTTGACAGGAGCGCCGTAAGCAGCAGCAGTGGGAAATCGTGCACAAGCATAACGAGACTGCGCAAAAGATCGCTGCGCGAGCCTTCGCTCAACGCTACCTGGCTGACCTGCTTCCCTCCGTGTTCGGCAGCCTCCGGGATGGTGGCTACTTCTATGATCCCATTGAAAGAGGTGTGTGGAGGCTTCTCAGACTCCCTGTTCTAATGAGCACCCTCTTAATGGTTCAAATCTGTCCCCAGACCCTTTTATTTTGAGTGGGAATCTTTCAGTCTCTGAACGAAATCCAAGTCACTTGTAGGTGCTTCATGTACATACCATTGCTAATAAGGGGCGTGTTATAAAGGTCTTGGCTTTAGGATGTTAACTCTGCTTTATTGAGAAGCAAAATTAGCTAGTAGAAGGAGACTGGACTTGAAGTCAAAAACCTGAGTGTAAGCCCAGCTGTGTCATTAATGAGCCCTGTAACCATTATCTTCCTCATCTAGAAATGAGAATTCGTTAGGAGTTAAAGTCACAAACATATGAAAACCTTGTATATATGAGTGGTGGGGTGAGGGCTGTGTTGTCAATTCTGACTCCTAGCAACCTTGTAAATCTTTACAGGAGAAGACAGCCTCATCATTCTTCCATGGACTGCTTGGTGGACTTGAACTGCTGACCTTGTGGTTAGCAGCTCAACACATAACCCACTAAGCCACCGGGGCTTCTTGTATACATAAGTAGTTATTGATAAACCCTTTTCTCAACTGGCTTTCTGTTCCAGGCAAAAACCCTTTGAGGAAGGTGGTCGAGTTTATTCATTTATTTGTTGCTGTTAAGTGCTATCGAGTCTGTTCTGACTCATAGTGATGCTGTAGAGGGCTTCTATGAAGCAACTGGTGTTTTTGAATCACGACAGTGTGGTTAGCTGTCCAGTGCTTATCCAAAGTGGCATACCAGGAGTCCAACAATTAGGTATTAATAATAGAGGGAGGGCCCCACACACACATCTATCTGTCAGCGTGTCTTTCTGGGGTGGCTTGTCACAGTGTTTCAAATACCAGCAGCTCGCCCATAGTGAACAGTGGAGCTTCCAGACTAAGTAAGAATGGACCAGGAAGAAGGAGCAGGTAATCTACTTTTAAGGACTTGGCCCCTGAAACCCTGATGAATAGCAATGAAGCATTGTCTGATAGATACAGTGCTAGAAGATGAGCCTCTCAGGTTGGGAGCCACTCAAAATATGACTGAGGAAGAGCCACCTTCTCAAAGTAGAGTCACAAAGTGGAGCACAGCTTTTGGACATTCATTTACTGATGGGGCAGGATTCAAATGAGAAGAAACAGCTGCAAATATCTACTGGTAATCAGAATGTGGAATGTAAGAACAATGAATCTGGAAAATTAGAAGTCATCAAAATTAAATGGAATGCACAAAGGTTGACACCCTAGGCATTAGTGAGTGACCTGAAATGGGCAGGTATTGGCCATTTTGAGTAAGACAGTCATATGGCTTACCATACCAGGAATGACAAATTGAAAAAGAATGGCATCGTATTCATTGTCAAAAAAGGACATTTCAAAATCTATCTTGAAATGCAATGCTGTCTGTAATAGGACAATAACTATAAGCCTATAAGGAAGGCCAGTTACTACCACCAAAATCAGTGATAAAGAAATTGAAGAATTCTACTAACCTTATCAAGGAGCTCTGGTGGTATAGTGGGTTATGCTTTGGGCTGCTAACATAAACAACATGACTAGCAACTGTACATGTGAACCTCACCAGGTGGAATACACAGGAATAAAACTGACTGCATTGATGGGAAGGAGATGGTGGAGAAGCTCCGTATCATCAGCCAAAATAAGACTAGTGGACAACTGTGAAACAGACTATCAATTGCTCATATGCAAGTTCTGGCTGAAGCTAAAGAAAATTGAAACCATTCCATGAGAGACAAATACAATCTTGAGTATACCCCACCACAATTTAGAGACCATCTCAAGAACAGATTTGATTCATTAGACCAACCGAGTAGCTGTGAGATGACATCAAGAATATGTCATTAAGAATATGAAAAAAGAATGAATATTGGTTTCCCCTGCCTACTATTGTAAAACAGACACTTGAGTGGGATCAAAAGGAGTGTCAGGAAACATGATTACAGAAAGCTTGTAAGCCCGTCTTCAGCCTATAACTGATTGGAATACCTAAAAGGGGTTCTAGAACTTGCCCAGTGACATAGGCCACTTTCAGAGCCTTTGCAGCATATAGGACCTTAGGTGGAATCCTGAGCCCCATCCAGAACCTTCTGAGGTGGGACATTCCCACTTGAAAGGACGAGCAGACCAGCACCAGCCTAGAACAGCTAGAGCAACAGAAGATACAACTTCAAAGAAAGAGCAGCAGGAAAAACCCAAAACAAAAATGGCAGTATGATTGGCTGCTACAAGAACAAGGTAGTTGTTCACCAGGAAGCCACCAAGGCAAGCAATCAGGTCCCTTCAGGACAAATCCTTTCTAAGACTGGAACTCAAAGGGAACACATGAGCACACATGTAAGCTTGCTGGCAACCACATTGGTCAACTGGTGAGTGGAAGAGGGTGACAGGCAATGATGAAGAAATGGACTGAGTTCAACCATGTTGCCTAGACTCCCGTTGACCTGGAGATGAGAGAGAAAAGAAGAGGGCTGGTTTGTCTGAAGTGTGGTGAGACCTGGGGACTCCTGAGCCCGTGGACAAGGACATAGCCATGGAGGGCTAGAGCTGAGAGTGAAGCATCCCACAGATATGAAGTGAGGGGAGACATACAAAAACACCCAAATTTGCAGATAGT
>NW_006408635.1:8269573-8272979 GCF_000296735.1 Chrysochloris asiatica | reverse complement strand
TTTTAATGAAAGAAACGAGTATAAATTGCTGCAGTTTGATGAACTTGACCTATACTTATGGACGTAGTAGCTCAAAATACCAACTGAGAGGGAAGGAGTCTTCACATCAAGTATCAATCCTATCTTCTCTGTATACAGGGTAGATAGGGATGGGCAACCAAAAAGGGGGATAAAGGCACAAAGTGACTAGCTTACAAGTTATCAAGAGGGAGTTTAGTTTCAAGAGTATGTGGGGGAAGATAGAGTCCTCACTGAATAGTTTTCATCTTGTCTATACGGGTCTGGTGAAAAAAGATGGGAATAAGATTCTTATGATTCAATAGTGAGTAATTGTTATCATGACTAACTGCGACTGTCACAACTGTAAAGGTAGAAGTTTTGTGACAAAAACAGGGGAATAGTTAATCTTACAGTCCAGAAACAGAGGATCCTAAGACCATCAGGCGAGAAGAATACAAGCGGAATGTGGAACCCTATCCAGAGAAGCAGTGACACCAGAGATGGAGGCAGAGATGGGGACATGGAGAGAAGGAGCAGTTGAGGACTCTAAGACTCATGGAAAGAGCGGGACTGAGAGCTGGCGGCCAGGAGACACGTTTGCAGAATGTGCCCTTTGGTGGTTTAAATTATTATATATTCCTGAGTGGTTTTTGTACATCTCTCCCTCACCAAAAAAATTAAACAAAAAAAAAAAAACAGAGGGAATGGAAGCAATTATTGTTGAATGATGATGCACAGAGGAGATTGTAATCATTGCAATGAAACACTGGTGTAAAGCTGATGTTCTCCCATGTAAACCATCACTTAGTTCACAATTATATATATATACATATGACATCAAGAATATGAAGAAAGCAAAAGGCCATTAGAAAAGACAGGGAAGAATGAAAGACTAAAGTAGATGTCATAAGAGCCTCTGAAACTTGCTCTTGAATGTGGAATAGCTAAAGTGAATGGAAGAAATGATGAGGTAAGAGATGAACAGAAGATTTCAAAGGACAACTTGAAAAGACAAACTAAAGTATTACAATGAAATGTGCAAAGACCTGGAGTTAGAAAACCAAAGGAGAAAAGCACACTCTCAAACCAAAAGAACTGAAAAGGTTCAATCCTCAAGTTGTACAATTGAAGGATTCTGTGGGCAGAAAGTATCAAAAGAAGATGGAAGGAATACACAGAGTCACTATAACAAAACAAAACAAAAAAACCTGGTTAACTTTGAACCATTGTAGGAGGTAGCATATAATCAGGAAACGATGGTATTAAAGAAAGAAGCCCAAGCTGCAATGAATAAATTAGTCAAAAACAAGGCTTCAGGAATTGACAGAATACCAGTTGCAGTGTGTCAGTAAACATACTGGGATGGAAGGACTGGCTAGTCTATGCCAACAAAGCTACCTGGTCACCTGATGGGAAGAGAGCCGTAACTGTGTCCATTCCAAAGAAAGGTGACCCAAAATGATGTGCAAATTATTGAACAGTATCATTACTATCCCATGTAAATAAAATTTTGCTGAAGATCATTCAAAATCATCTGTAAACCACATGGACAGGGAACTGCCAGAAATTCAAGCCGAATTCAGAAGAGGACATGGAACGAGGGATATCATTGCTGACGTCAGATGGATCTTGGCTGAAAGCAGCGAATACCAGAAAGATATTTACTAGTGTTTCAGTGAGTGTGCAAAGGCATTTGTGTGGATTATAACAAACTATGGATAACATTGCAAAGAATGGAAATTCCAGAACACTTAATTGTGCTCATGTAGAACCAAGAGGACAAGAGGCGATTGTTCCAACAGAACAAGAGGATACTGTGTAGCTTAGAATCAGGAAAGGTGTGTGTAGGGTTGTATTTTTCACTGTACTTTCTCAGTCTATATGCTGAGCAAATGACCCGAGAAGTTGGACTATATGAAAAGAATATGGCATCAGGATTGGAGGAAGGCTCATAAACAACCTTCAATATGCAGATGACACAACCTTGCCTTCTGAACGCAAAAGACTGAAGCATTAGCTGATGAAGATCAAAGAATTCGGCCTTCGGTATGGATTATAACTCAATGTAAACAATGTAAAGAAAACAAAAATCCTCACAATTGGGCCAATAAATAGCATCATGATAAATGAAGAAAATACTTACGTTGCCAATGATTTCATTTTGCTTGGATGTACAATCAACACTCATGGAAGGGGCAATCAAGAAATCAAAACACGTGTTGCATTGTCAAATCTGCGGCATACAGCCTCTTTATAGTATTAAAAAGCGGAGATACAACTTTAGTAGGACTAAGGTTCCCGACCCAAGCCTTGATATTTTCAGTCACCTGATATGCATGTGAAAAGTGAACAGTGAATTAGGAAGGCTGGAAAAAAATGGATGCCTTTGAATTAGTGTTGATGAGGAACTTGAAAATGCCATGGACTATCAGAAGAACAAACAAATCTGTCTTGAAAAAAATACAGCCAGAAGGTTCCTTAGAAACCAGGATGACAAGACTTTGTCTCTCATAGCTTGGACATATTATCAGGAGGGACCAGTCCCTGGAGAAGGACATCATGCTTGGAAATGTGAGGGTCAGCGAAAAAGAGAAAGATCCCCTCCCCCTAACAAGATGGATTAGCACAGTGGCAGCAGCAATGGGCTCAAACTTAACAATTGTGAGGAGGGCACAGGACCAGACAGTGTTTCGTTCTGTTGTGCATGGGGTCGCTGTGAGTTGGAACCAACTCAGTAACACCTGAGAACGGCCACAATTAGGTGCTCAGGCTGTGGCAGCACAGCATTAGGTGCTGGAGATGAAACTAGACCTCAGATGCTACTGAGCTTATGGCCTGTCCACTGTCTCTTGGCATCCCCTCCTGAGCTCATCTGGCCAAATGAAGGGTAGGAGTTTGACCGTTTTCACATTGTCGCCCTCCTTCCTGAGGTTTAAAAGCATTTACATCCACAATGCTCAGTTGTGTAATCCTGTTTCATTTCACCAAGAGTTATCTGCGGACAGATGTTAACCATGTTTGTTGTACAGATTCAGTGTTCCTAGAGGTCAGATTACAGACAATGTCATTCCTATTGTGTTCTGAATGCCTTATCTGCCAGGCACATAAAGCGAGTACAGTTGCCATCTTTCAGAAGTAGAAATGAAAACTCAGAGAAGCTTTGCTCCCAAGTGCTCAGCTGCTCAGTGGACGGGTTTCAGTCCATGTTCTTTCTGTGAGCTCTCAGCCACAAGGGACAACCTTTCCTTCCCAAAAGAGTCCATTGTCGAGTGCTTCAGAGCTTTACAAGTGAGATCCATGCCCAAGAGTAACGTGGTTCGTAGTTGTGACGATTTTACAACTCACCATCTCTGCACCATCACCCAATTGAAAAATCACACTTCAATCCCTGCCACCCACACCACTC
>NW_006408635.1:8268659-8269207 GCF_000296735.1 Chrysochloris asiatica | reverse complement strand
GAAAACTTAAAAAGGAGCTCAGTTCTACTCAGGCACACATGGGGTCGCCGTGAATCAGAATCAACTCATGGCAACTGGTTTTGGTGATGAGTCTATTTAACATATCATACTGAGAAAACACGAGTCCTGGTGTGGTACTATAGGATAAGCCCTGGGCTGCAAACCACAAGGTCAGCAGTTCAAACCCACCAGCTGCTCCTCAGAAACACTATACAGAGTTGCTCAGAACCAATTTGACAGCACTTCACAACAACAATTAAGAAAACAATGCTGATCAATTCAGGAAAACACACATTCTGTCTATAATGTTGTTGTGAAATGCTGTTAAGTGGGTTCTGACTCATAGTGACCCTTTCTAGAGTTTCCAAGGCTGTGAAAACTCTTTGCAGGAGCAGAAAGCCTCATCTTTCTCCCACAGAATGGCTGGCTGGTGAGCTCAAACCACTAACCTTGTGGGTCTTAGTCTACTGCTTATCCTTTGCTCCCATCTGTAATGATTCATGTACAAATCCCACCTTGCTCCCATCTGTAATGATTCATGTACAAAT
>NW_006408635.1:8263053-8268109 GCF_000296735.1 Chrysochloris asiatica | reverse complement strand
GGCAGTTACGTAGGGGGGGGCGGGGGGAGAGAGTTTGACCCTCGTCTTTCAGTCTGCATCACAACTGCTAACATGAAAACTTGTCCTGATTTCTCTCCATATCACTTTTCAGTGTTGATCCGTGAGGTGGTTGAGAAGAGAATGGATATGTTTGAGCACAAGGAGCCCAAGTACATACCCCTGGAGTACACAGATGATCCAGGTGGCTCTGGGGCCACACAAGGGACACTAGGCTACTATGATCTCCAGGTAGCAAACACCTCCCAGGCCCACAGGCTCCTGGCGGACAGAGAGTACCCGTCAAGAGGAGGCTATGAGGGAAGGTACATGGAGAGAGGGCTGTACCAAGACGGGAGAGGTGCGGAGGAAGCTGACTACACCGGACCCGGCGTCTCCACAGACATGAGACAGCCCTCGGGGAAGGAAGAGCTGCCCCAGCTGTGAAATTCCATGCAGCCATGAAGCCCATCAAAAGCCCCATCAGCCATCCAGGCAGGCAGAGTGTGGTGGGAGCCCCCTCCCCGTATGTTGTTTAGTCAGCACGTCAACTCACGTAAGGGACTGGGTAAGTCAATGTGATAAAATAATAAGATGAATAAAAAATTAAATACTTAATAATAGAATATCCAGAGGCGCTAGTGTATCTCTAATGAGAATTACGTTTAATTACTAGCTTCCCATTGCTACCATCTGTGACTGACATATATGTACATATGTATGTGTGTATATGTACGTATGTATGTGTGCATATGTACGTATGTATGTGTGTATATGTCTATAAATCCGTCTAATTTTGTAAGTTAGTTCTGTTATCATAAGTATGAATATAGTAAAACCTGTGAAAGCCGGAATCTGTGTAAGGTGGAAAACTCACATCTTTTCCACTAAACAAGTGAGAGAAAAGTGATAAGGCTGCACCCTGTCAACGGTGAGACCCACAAAACCAAGGCAGTCTTGTCGAGTTCCAGATCTCAGTCGGTAAGCCTACTCTTCACTGGCTGACTATTGCGTTGTCCAACATTTTGCATTTACAACAGTGAAAACTCTGTCCAACTGTTTTTGTTTTTTTCTGTGTTTTATAGCCTTTTTATTATTATTAACAGACAAAAATAAAATAAAATAAAAAACCACAACACCACCTTACAGTGGAAACAGCAATAAATCAGACTGCTGCTGGAGTTCATGGGTGAACCTGGGGTATGTGCTCCCTCGTTGACAGGCAGGAACTAGGCCCATGACTGTGCAGTTAGGTGTGTGTGTGACCACGAAGAATCAGAGCAATGGAAACCAATAGAGAAGAGGAAGCATCAGGAATTTTTCATCAGGCAATCCCAAAGCATGCGGCTCTTTTTCTCTTCTTTGCCTCTGTATCTTCTGTGGTTCCAGGTCCAGCTGAACCTGTAACAATCCCAAATCGCTCCGTCCTCTTTTTTAGCTTCTCATCATCTTCAGATTCAGTCTGTGGTAGTTCAGATGTCATTGTTAGCACTTTGTTTTCTGCTGTCACATCAGCAGTGTTTTCAGGGTGTTCTTCCTCTTTGACAGGGCTTTGGGCTTTGGTTCTCTTCCTCTGTTTCATCTCCCAGTACATCTTCTTCATTTGCCTCCTCTTCAGTGAGCATGCTCTTCAAGATATGCCTGGAACCTGTTGATGAGATCTTGTTTTATTCCCTTGGTCTCCAAACCACGAGCAAGACATTCCTGCTTTAGTTCAGCAAGCTTCAGCTTATGAAGGTCCACCGTCTCCGCCACCATCTTGCTACCCACTTGGCTCCACTAGGCCCTATCCAACTGTTTAACAAATTTGTAAAGTAACAAGTGCAGAGATACAAGGAGGCAAGAGTAGCTGGCTGTGACGATTCAGGTGATTTGTCAGTCTAGCTGGGCCATGATTCTCAGTGGTTTCACAGGTTTGTAATAATGCAATTTGACAGTTATTTAATGATACAGTTTGGCTACTGTGTAATATGCAATTTGGCAGTTATGTAGTGATGCATTTTGGCAGTTTGGTGTTGATAAATTTGGCAGTTATGTAGTGAGGCAGTCTGGCAGTTTTATATTGATGCACTTTGGTAGTTATATAGTAATGCAGTTTGGCAGTTACGTAGTGATACAGTTTGGCAGTTATGTAGTGATGCAGTTTGGCAGTTACGTAGTGATACAGTTTGGCAGTTATGTAGTGATACAGTTTGGTAATTTTGTAGTGATGCAATTTGGTGGTTTTGTCCTGATGTAGTTTGACACTTATGTCCTGACACAGTTTGGTAGTTTTGTCATGATACAGTTTGGCAGTTACATAATGATACAGTTTGGCAGTTACATAATGATACAGTTTGGCAGTTATGTAACGACGTAGCCATCCTCATTTTTGTGCTCTGATGTGGTCATCTTCCATTTTCACCTCACGCTAATTTCACAATACTACCTGGCCTTTGGAAGCTAACCATGTCGATAAGTGAGCAGTGGGTGTGTCCATTATAAGTGTTGTCAGCCACTGAGCTTTCTCTTCTCTTGGGAAAACTTTGGTATTCTCTGAAAGCCCACCCACATTTTGTGTTGCTGGAACCTCTAGTGTGGCCTCCCACCAAGGGCTGAGAAGTATGCTTTTATTTGTACAGAGTTAGATAGTTGTCTCTTCATATTCCAATTATAAAAAACTTCAGACAATACCAGGAAAGCAGAAGTCCTTCTTGACCCTCAATTTGAAGGTCTCCACACCTTCAAGGTCTTGTTCAAGGGTCTTGACATAATAATGAAACCAAAATACACGGCCATTGAATCAATTCTGTCATATCCTCTACAGGCTTTCCGGGCTATAAATGCTTTACGGGAGCAGAAGACCTCATTTTCTAGTGCGAATCAGCAAGCAGGTGTGAATATCTGTCCTATCCTACAGCACCACCCAGGATCCTTTAGAAATACCAGGGAGCAGGTTGCTGGCTGACCTTGAGCCCTCAGGACCAACATGGTGGTGATCTGGAGGCTGAGTGTCTTTGGTGGTGCTCAAAGGGCCCAAGCTCTGTTCCTCCAAACCCCAGTGATTAGACCTGCTCCTGTCTCGGCACTTGTCCAGGACTGGTCTCCCCTAGGAGGGGGGCACACTCGCCTGTCCCCCAGCCACTGTTCTAGTTCCCAGGCTGCATCTCTCCACCGGACTGGTGAGAGGGTTGTCAGTGTTTTGCTCCTGGGTCTGCTCCGAGCTGCTTGTTTGAATCCTTGTTCTGCGACGGACTGCTCCCAGCTTGCAGCTCTCTCCCTCTATGGTCCCTGGGGCCTGGGACAGGCTGTTACTGACTGTGTCCATGAGGATGCACCACAGGAAGCTGCCAAGGCAGGCCTCCTGGCACTCTGGGCTTTAACCATTGCTGGTGTGTGCTATTGCAGGTACCACGATGTAGGCATCTGCAAAGCTGTTGCCATGCTGTGCAACCTCTGACTTTGTGACTTAGTCCCGTCAAAACTGAGTTTGCACCTCTTTGCCTCTGCTCTGTCACGCCATTGAACAGTCAATAAGGAGGACATACAGATGTTCCCCTGTGAGACAAGCCTCTTCTAGTCAAATTCTTCTCTGAATTTACTCTTTGAGGAGAAGGTGTGAGAGAAATTGCTACTCACAAAACAGTGCGACAGCATTGCAAATTCTGGTGAGATAATGGGATTGTCTCTTCTCACAAAACTCACAGTATGACATCATACCTGAGCTTTTACTTCTTAACAATCTCCTAGTGCGAATCCAGTTTGTTGCTATCAGCATATTATGATCACACCTCTTCTATATTTGTTCTAGGAATTATGAACAATTTAATTCATAAATGTTTGGCAGAAAAGTAGACGCTTTTATTTCTTAATAACCCCCTCTGTTCTGTTGATGGCTACATGTCCATGTGAAACTTTAAAATTAGGAAATGCTGATGTCTCACCCCACCACTCATCTGCCAGTTTGTCGTACTGTGGTGGCTAGCATGTTGTGGTGCCACGGGTACATTAAATACCAGCAGCATCACCCACGGCACATAGCTTTCCGCTGAGTTTCCAGACAAAGACAGACTAGGAAGGAGAGATGGACTATTTCCGAATATTTAGTCACTGAAGACCTTATAAATAGCAGCAATACTGTCAGCATCAGAATACTGAATATGGAAACATGATGAAGAGCACCAGAATATTGTCAGATATGTGCTGGAAGATGAGCCCCTCAGGTTGTAAGGCACTCAAAATACAACTGGGGAAGAGCTGCCTCCTCAAAGTAGAGTTGACCATGATGGCACAGATGAAGTAAAGCCTTTGGGACCTTCATTTGCTGATGGAGCACAACTCAAAATTAAAAGAAACACCTGCAAGTATCCATTAATAATTGGAACATGGACTGTACGAAGTATGAATCTAATTGGAAAAAATTAAATGGAAAGCACAGACATCGATATCCTAGGCATTAGTGAGCAGAAATGGACTGGTATTTGCCATTTTGAATATGACAATCACATGCTTTACTATGTCAAAAATGACATATTGAAGAGGAATGGCATCACATTCACCATCAAAAACAACATATCTAGATCTATCTTGAAGTACAACACTGTCTGTGATAGAATGATATCCATCCGCCTACAAGGAAGACCAGTTAATACCACAGTTATTCAAATTTATGCACCAACCACTAAACTCAATGATGATAAAATTGAAGAATTCTACCAACTTCAGTCTGAAATTGATCAAACATGTAACCAAGATGTAGTGATCATTACTGGTGATTGGAATGCAAAGGTTGGAAACAAAGAATCAGTGGTGGGAAAATACAGCCTTGGTAATAAAAACAATGCTGGATAGTGCATGATAAAATTTTACAAGACCAATGACTTTGTCTTCTCGAACTGGGGAAGAGCTGTTCAGAAAGTTTCTGTTCAGCTCTTTTGCCCTTTCATGGCTTCCATTGACTTTAGCTTCAAGCTGGGAGAACTCAAGAAAAAATTCAAGCCTCGACTTTCATTATTGAAAGATTCTCTGGGCAAATTATTGAATGATGTAGAAAGCATCAAGAGAAGATGGAAGGAATACA
>NW_006408635.1:8236708-8261338 GCF_000296735.1 Chrysochloris asiatica | reverse complement strand
TCCGAGGCTGTAAATCTTTACAGGAGCAGAAAGCCTCATCTTTCTCCCACGGAACAGCTGGTAGTTTCGAACTGCTGACCCTGAGGTTAGCAGCCTGATTCATAACCACTACGCTACCAGAGCTCTTAAACACACTTTTATCTTAATTTTTTTGTAAGTTAGATACCATGAACGTATCTCCATTTGTAAAATGGAGAAAGAAGACACTCTAGGATATGCATTGGACTGCTAATAACAAGGTGGGAGGTTCAAATCTACCAGCTGCTCCTCAGAAACATTCTATAGGGTCGTTATAAGCCGGAACCAACACAACAGCACTTAACAACAACACACGTATATGGTTTGCACACCATTCTCCCATACTAACAGTAATCATCGTCTTTTCCTCCTAGTAACTCTGAAGAATGTGTCTCATTTCTTTATCAGTTAGTAGTTCAGTCAGTCAGCAAACACTAGCTGAGTGCCTGTTAGAGAGTGGTTCTGGGGTAGAATCCTCACCTGCCATGCCGGATACCCAGGTTCCATTCCCTGCCAAGGCACCTTATGCATAACTACCACACGTCTGTCTGTGCAGCTTGCATGTTGCTCGGCTGCTGAACAGGGTCCAGCAGAGCTTTCAGACACAGATGGACCAGGATAAAAAGCCACAGGAAATAGCTCTGCATCCTCTAGGCTCTCTCTGGCTCAATGACAGTGGATTGGGTTGGGTCAGATGTACAAACAATTATGTCCTGGGAGAAGCAAGCACAGCCAGCCTGTTCCTTAGAAGTGAAGATGGTAAGACTTCATCTCAGGGACTTTGGACATGTTCTCAGGAGGGACCAATCCTTGGAGAAGGACATCAGACTTGGTGAAGTAGAAGGTCAGCTAAAAAGAACAAGACCCACAGTGAGCTGTATTGACAAGTTCCTGTTGTTAAGTGCCATAGAGTTGGTTCCATCTCATAGTGACCCTGTATAAGGTTTCCAAGGAGCAGCTGGTGAGCTTGAACCACCGATCTTGCAGTTCAAACGGCCTTGCAGTCTGGCGCATTAACCCACAGCGCCACATTATTCTATCAAATTGTCGTTTTGTTGTTAAGTGCCACTGAGTCAGTTCCAGCTCATAGCAAACCTATAAAGTTTCCAAGGAGCAGTTGGAGGATTTGAACCACCAACTTTATGGTTAGTAGTCCAGTGCTTATTCTGCAGCGCCACAACCATGACCATTTAGCTCAGTTTATCTGGCGTAAAGGCATCCTGAATAGGCCCAGACATGGGATCAATGTCCCCACAGGCCAGTCACACCTGTTGTTTCTTGGCCACAGTACCTAGGTCTAAGGAGAACCAATCTCTCTAAGCTGGTTCACAGAGACCCAAAGAGCACGCTATGGAGAGGATGTATGTCACTATCATGAAAACATAGTGTTAAGGGTGTTGGAATGATGTCTGTAACTCTCCCTGTGAAATACACCACATTTACCCGAGTGTTTCACTGATACCACCGTATAGACAGTCCTTCCAGTCTTTGAAGATTCCATATTTGCAAACCCGCCTATTTGCTAAAATCTGTTTCTAACCCCAAATGGATACTAGGAGCACTTTCTCTGTCATTCACAGACTTGTACAGAGCGACAAAAATTCGAGCCACCCAAGGTGCATGTGCCAGGCTGAGGGCTGAGGTGAACAAGATGATGCCGTTCTCTCTCCATTCTCACGCTGGAAACAGGGGTCTTCCTGTAGTCTCTTTGGTGCCAGCCATGTTCTTGCCTGTCCGTGCCTTTTGTTAGGGATTTTGCTGGGTAACGACCCTTAACGCAATACTAGAGGGCTCGACACAAGCAGACTGGGATGTGCCTTATGGAGAAAATATGTGTTAGATAAACTTCATTCCAGCATGAGGTGCGGCACTGATGGCCCTAAGTTCAATGCCAGTGAATCCGTATATACTAAAGAAACTGCTCATAAACAAGCACACATAAAAAGCATGACTATATGTTGTATAGTTCAAGTTTGGGGACCATTTGGCTGGACCAGACTTCTCAATGGTTTGGCAGTGGAGATGTAGTTATCCCATCATGAGATCTAATACAATGTAACCAACTAACTCTATGATGAGATTGGCTATGAGCAGTCAAGTCAATTGAAAGGAAGTTTCCTTGGGGATGTGGCCTGCTTCCATATAACAGACACTCAGGCAAAGCTTGTTTGCTTTCTGCTGGGTCTGGATTTAGCAACTGGTTTATCCTCCAACCTTCTTTAGATTTGAGTCAGTCATTTTATTACCTGCTGACCCTGGGAGCCATCAGCAGCCTGCCTGACTAACTGCCTGCCTGCCTGCCCATCTTGGCTCATCTGACCTGGACTTGGGACCCTCCCACCTCTACAGTTATGAGCCATTACCTTGATATCAACTTCTCCTCATATGGACACATGTGTAAGCTTCAGTGGTTTTGCTTTTCTAGAGACCCTAGCTTCAGACATGCATTGATGAATTGATGAGAATGTGACCAGAGACTCACAGGAAACTAAATCTCTCTTTCCCTAGGAGTAGTGGTTTAAGGGAATTCAGTTCGTGGTGACTTCAAGGAATGTAACCATCATGAATTATGAGAACTGAATGTACATAATTAAAATTTGATATCTTGAAGTTTAGATCATATGTTTATTTTTTAAATAGACCTTGAAATAACTAAAATATATGAATTAAAGGATACATTGATGCAATATGGGCTTGTTTATAAAAAAATAATAATAATTGAAGTTATCTGCAGAGTTTGAAATTTCAGGATACAAATGTTTTAAAGGTAAAATAACATTTAATTGTAAATCTTTTTTGGAAACCATTAGATACAGTCCATATTTCACATCAAACATTTGTCTTAGTATATAGTCTACACATGTAGCATATCTTTCTATATGCAAAAAAATAAGAGAAACACTTTCAAATGCACTAAAACCTCTTTGTCTTAGGCTGGGATTTCTAGAGAAGCAAAACCAGTGAGACATATGTATGTATATGTTAAGAGAAATTTATTATCAAGGAAATGGCTTATAAATTGTAGAGTCCCAAGTCCCCAGGAGAAGAGAGAGCCTTTGCCGAGTGTCAATTAGATTGGAAGCATGCCACGCCCCCAGAGAAACATCCCATCAATTGATTGGCTGCTGATAGTCACTCATCATAGAGTTAACTGTGCTAGTATTGGGTCTCATCACGATGGGAATCAGCACATCACAACTGCTAAACCACTGGAAATCCTGGCCTAGTCAAGTTGACACATAACTCTATTACAATCTTTAACATAATGATCCAATAATAACAATGTTGTTAAGTACCATGGAGTTGGTTCCGACTCAAGTGACCCTGCACAGGGTTTCCGAGGCTGCAGATCTTTATGGGAACAGAAAGCCTCATCTTTCTCCAGCAGAATAGCTTCTAGTTTCAAACTGCCGACCTTGAGGTTAGCAGACTGATTCGTAACCACTACGCTACCAAAGCTCCTTAATAATAACAATATTTGGATGCAAACCTGTCACTCGAATTTTTAATATTAATAGTCCTTAAGGGGGTTGATTTGACACTACAGATTGTATGTATGTTGGACTTTCCTAACCCCAGGACTGCCTGTAATGACAAATCTCATTGTCACCTACTTGTGACTCTGACACTAAAGATACGTGATCCAGTTAGGAAAATAAACTGTTTCTGCTACCAAAAAAATTAAATGTGGAGTGTTGTTAACAAGCGAAATTCTCTAATTTGCCTTCATGTTTCACACCACAACCATGTGCTACAGTGAGAGGGCCTGCCCCTTTGTCACTGAAAGTCCTCGCAGGATTGTAAATAAATAGATTGTGGGAAAGTGTGACAGAAGATAGTCTTAAAGGGAAAAAAAGACCCAGACCATCAATGATGAAACAGAATTTGGCCTTACGAAAAATATTTATTCTATAATCTCTATTGAGCTGTTAAATTCTATCTAAAACTACAAGGCTACTTCTACTGTTTATGTTTCTACCTGGAAAATCTGCTTTTCCTTCTCCCACTGAGCGCTGGTGGCACAGTGGGTAAGTACTCAGCGGCTAACCAGAAGGTCA
Source organism: Chrysochloris asiatica (assembly GCF_000296735.1). Taxonomy (NCBI): domain Eukaryota; kingdom Metazoa; phylum Chordata; class Mammalia; order Afrosoricida; family Chrysochloridae; genus Chrysochloris; species Chrysochloris asiatica. The sequence goes on along the minus strand of NW_006408635.1, from coordinate 8,257,262 downwards.
GCAGTTCAAAGCTACCAGAGGAGAAAGATATAGCAGTCTGTTCCCAGTGAAGATTACAGCCTTGGGAAGCCCCATGGGGAAGTTCTAACCTGCCCTATAACTGCAATGGGTTCCCTCTCCCCGAAGTTAAAACGAAGTCTCAAGTGTGCTGGAATGTCCTGACTTAAGTCATGGTATTTTCGATAGCCTCCTATGCAGGTAAAAGTTGGACAATGAATAAGGAAGACCATAGATGAATTGATGCGTTTGAGTTTGGTAAGAATATTATGAAGAAGAATATCAAAAGTACCATGGACTGCCAAAAGAACAAACAAATCTGTGTTGGCAGAAGTACAACCAGATGCTCCTTAGAAGCCAGGATGGTGAGACTTTGTCTCTCATACTTTGGACATATTATCAGAAGGGACAAGACCCTGAAGAAGGACGTCATGCTTGGTAAATTGAAGAGTCAGTGAAAAAGAGGAAGACTGCCAACAAGAAGGACTGTTGCAGTAACAATGGACCCAAGTGTAACAAGCATTGTGAAGGTGGTGCCAGAGCAGGAGCTGGCATTTCATTCTGTTGTCCATTGGATCGCTGTGAGTCAGAACTGACATAATGGTACCTAACAACAACAACACTGGACCAATAAAGAACATGATAAATGGAGAAAAGAATGAAGTTAAATAGTTTGTTTTCCTTGGATCCACAGTCAACTCTCATGGAAGCAACAGTCAAGAAATCAAATAGCGTATTGCATTAGACAAATCTGCATTAGACAAGGCCCTTTAAAGTGTTAAAGGGCAAGGATTTCACTTTGACAACTAAGGTGTGCCAGACCCAAACCATGGCATTTTCAGTCGCCTCGTATGCATACAGAAGCTGGACAATGAATGTGAAACAACTAGAGAAAAATTGATGCATTTGAGCGATGGTGTTGGCAAAGCACACTATAGCACAGAATGCCAGAAAAATGAACAAATCTTTTTTGGAAGCAGTACAACTGGATGGCTCCTTGGAAACAACTTCGTCTCCTATACTTTGGACGTGTGCTCAGGAGGGCAAGATGTTTTGTAGTGAAGTGGAGGGTCAGTGAAAAAGAAGGCTCCTAACTACCAGCAGCTCCGCGGGAGAAAGATGAGGCTTTCTACTCCCGTAAAGATTTACACCCTCGGAAACCCTGTACAGGGTCGCTATGGGTCGGAACCGACTCGACGGCACTTAACAACAACAACGAGATAGATGAATCGACACAGTGGCAGCAACAAAAGACTGACACCTAGTGGTAACTGTGGTCATCAATATAATCTAAGATGTTATAAGACTTGTGTTCCGACTCCTAGCCGCCTGTATAGGGTTTCCAACAGCAGTTGGGTTTGAACAGCCAACCTGCAGTTAGCAGTCCAGTGCTTATCCAATAGTACCTACACTACAGTGTTTTGTTCTCTTATGCATAGGATCACTATGAGTGGGAGTCTAGCAAAAACAGCTTAACAACTGGCCACAGATAAAATTCAAGGATCAGCACTGGACTATGTATGAACCACAAGGTCAGCAGTTCAAACCCAGCAGCTGCTCCTCATAAACCCTATACAAAACTGACTCAACAGCACTTAACAACAACATTATATAGTATTGGAGCCCGGGTGTGGCACAGTAGACTAAGCACTGGACTGCTAACCAAAAGGTTCAAACTCACCAGTTGCTCCTTGGAAACCCTATCCAAGGTTGTTATGAGTCAGAACTGACTCGATGGCACTTAACAACATTATATAATGTTGTTGTTAAGTACCAGCTAGTCAATTCTGACCCTGTCTAAAGTTTCCTAGGAGTGGCTGGTGGGTTTAAACTACTGACCTAATGGTTAGCAGTCCAGTGCTTATCCTAAAGCACCACACTAGGACTCTATTTTGTAATAGAATATGTGTTTTTTTTTTAAAAAAAAACTCATGTTGTTTTTTTCTTATAACTGTACTATATGAAACCAGCATGAATAAAGACATGCTTGGCAACAGAGTTCTAATTAGAATGTAAATTGCTATGCTACTATATAGCATTTCCAATGTATGTTTAATTTTCATAAAGTACTTTGTAAAACTCCTTAGGCAGAATAAGTTACTATCTGATTTAAATTGACAGAAAAAGAAAATAGAGTTCAAAACATGAATATGATTTTATTAGAATATGAAGTCATGCTTTTTATGAGTGTTGTCATTTACAATCATGTAGTGTAGGTACTATGGGATAAGCACTGGACTGCTAACCACAAGGTTGGCTGTTCAAATCCATTAACTGCTCTGGGAAACCCTATACAACCAGCTAGGAGCCGGAACACAGCAGTCTTGGAACATCTTGGATTATATTGATGCCTATAGTGACCACTAGGTGTCGGTAAAAGCCGAAGGTAGCGTAGTGGTTACGAATTGGGCTGCGAACCTTAAGGTCAGCGGTTTGAAACTACCAGCCGCTCCGCGGGAGAAAGATGAGGCTTTCTACTCCCGTAAGGATTTACACCCTCGGAAACCCTGTACAGGGTCGCTATGGGTCGGACCCGACTCAATGGCACTTAACAACAACAATCAGCTTCATACATAATCAGATCAGAGGAGGCCTTGGGAGGCAGAGTTCAAATATCCAGTGCGTACCTTGGAGACTGCAGGCTCCCACAGAACATTTTATCTCGTCATAGGTCATCTGCCAGCTTTCTGCTGTGCCAGTAATTGCCTATCTGTATCTCAAACCTTAGTTAAGGTTTCAAATAAACCTTGTTGTTGTTGTAAATTGACGAGTCATTTCCAACTCATAACCACCCTGTAGAGGGTTTCTGAGACTGTACACCTTTGCAGGAGCAAAGAGCCTCATCTTCCTCCCGTGGAGCAGCTGGTGAGCTCGAACCGCCGACCTTGCAGTTCACAGTCCAGTGCTTATCCTACAAAGCCAGCACACTCCTTCCAAGCATCGTCCATCCGATACAGGAACCTTAACAGATGGTCATTTAATTTTGTTTAATCACCCTAAGGGTGAGACTTTTACTCTATGAACTGCTCTTGAATAGAAATGCTAGCCTGTTGGGTCTTGTCTCCAGGCCTGGACTTCAGCAAGTGCTTACTCATTCTAGTGTTAGACAATTCTCATTATTAGAAATACTGATTCAAACTGTGTCATTGCAACCGATGCATAGAATGCTGCCATTTGGCATGATTCCAGCAGAGGGAGCAGCCCTATCAGTCAGTTTCCTGGCTCAGTGGAATTTCACCATTTCCCATAGGGCAGTTTCAGAAGTCCGCCTTCTGCCCCGGTCACTGTAACACTGTTACAGTGGTCGAAATTCAACCTAAAACATGTCTCCCAGAATTTGGTATACTACCTGGTGTGGCACTACAGGATAAGCCCTGAACTGCTAAGCACAAGGTTGGCAGTTCAAACCTACCAGCTGCTGCCTGGAAACCCTCTACAGAGGTGCTGTGAGTCGGAAGCAACTTAGCACTAGCAACAGCCACCATCGTAGATATAAAGGATCCCTAGTGGTGCTGTGGGTTAAACTTTGGGTAGCTAACCCAAAGGTTACTGGTTCAAACCCACCAGCCACTCCACAGAGAAAGATGGCGCAATCTGTTTCTGTAAAGATTTACAGCCTCAGAAACTTGAGGAAGCAGTTCTACTCTACCCTATGGGATCGCTATGCGTTGATGGCAGGGGGCTGCTATAAGTATAATGACTCAGCAGGGAGGACTGTGGGACGATTGTTTGTGTTGTTAGGTGCCCTCAAGATGGTTCTGACTCATATTAACCTTGTGTGCAACAGAATGAACCCCTGCCCAGTCCTGCGCCCTCCTCACAATTATTGTCATGTCTGAGCCCACTGTGTCAATCCATCTTGTTGAGGGTCTTCCTCTTTTTCGCTGACCCTCTACTTTACCAAGAGTGATGTTCTTCTCCAGGACTGGTCTCTCTTGTCCAAAGTACCTGAGACAAAGTCTTACTAATCTTGCGTCTAAGACACATTCTGGATATATTTCTTCCAAGACAGCTATGTTTTGTTCTTCTGGAAACCCACGATCATTTCAGTATTCCTCACTAACACCATAACTCCAAGGCATCCATTCTTTGCCAGTCTTCTCTCTTCTTTGTCCAGCAGTGAGTACACAAGGTGACAGAAAATACCATGGCTTAGGTCAGGTGTACCTCAGCCCTCAAAGTGCCACCTTTGTTCTTTAACACTCTAAAGAGCTCTTTATCCAACATATTTATCCGATGCAAAACCTCATCTGATTTTGTTGACCGCTGTTTACTACACGAGTGATGATTGTGGATCCAAATGAAAGGAAATCTTTGACAACGTCAATCTTTTTCCCATTTATCATGATGGTGTTTTGTGGTCCAGTTGTGAGGATTTTTGTTTTCTTTGTATTGTGTTATGATCCATACTGAGCTTTAATCTTCATCAGCAAGTGCTTGAAGTCCTCTTTGCTTCCAGTAAGCAAGGTTGTGTCATCTACATATCACAGGTTGTTAATTGGCCTGCCCTTAATCCTGACGCCACCTAAACTTGAATTCAATGCTCAACATTCAGATTGAATAAGTACACCTGACACCTACCTTTCCTGATTTTAAAGTAGGCAGTAGCTCGTTGTTTTATTCACACAGCTGCCCCTTGTTCTAGGCACAGATTCCTCCTCGTGGGCACAATGAAGTATTGTGGAATCCCCATTCTTTTTAATGTTATGCAGAGTTTGTTATGATTCACGTAGTCTAATACATTTGCATAGTCAATAAAGCACAAGTTGTCGGGGACCGGCCTCCACACGAGTGTTTGGTTCACGAGGAGGGGATATCTGGCAGCCATACGGATAGCACAAGAGAAGACAAAGAGACACCCCGAAACCAGAGTGGATGCATTACTGGCGTCCGGCAGATCAGGTGAACATATTAGCCAGGAGGGCGGTAAGATCCCGCATAGTAAACATCTTAGCTAAGCGGGCTGTACGCACCCTTTACTAGCTGGTCAGTAACGCATACCTAGTCAGCCGTATAGCACACTCTCCAAGCTGTAAGGCACAGCCTGCCAGCCGTAATGCACACCTGGGCCGGCCTGCGCCTCTGTTTTATTTAGGGGAGGAGCTTCACACCAAGCTGGGAGGGACTAAGACAAGGTACAGCTAGCATACGTAATTCTCCAGACATTCAGTCAACTTTACATCGTACTTTGCAAGTTCAAATCTCACGACCGCAACTTGGTTTCTCAAGCTCATTTAACATATCTATAGCACCTGAGCTCAGTTGGGGGAAGGTCAAAAGGCTTGGGAGGAGTCCCGCTGTGTTGGCTTCCTGAGCCAGGTTTGCAGGAAGACACGAGATGCCCAGGTGAATGGGCTGCACCTGGGAGAGTATTAGGGAGGATGTCCTTTTGTCTATAGAACAAAGAACTGGGAAGTAGCAAAGCTATTTTTAGTCAGTCCTTTGGAGAAAAGCTTAACCTTTGAAACCTTTACAGTCTCGGCTTAAGGAAAATATTACATTTATCTGTGGATATTAAGGGTTCATATATGAAATACTAACAAACATAGCTGGACACTAAGATGGAAAACAATTTGCTATGACTGCCAGGTGGCTAGAGTCTGTTCCTCAGAGCCTGCAGCCTGTATGGTCTGCAACACTTGGACCCTCAGAGCCTCGAACTTCCGACCTGGTCTGTACGGTCTGCAACAACAAGTTAACATCTTTCTGGATTTTCTACTTTCAGCCAAGAACCAGCAATGATATCCTTCACTCCACATTCTTTTCTAAATCTGGCTTGAATTTCTAGCAGCTCCCTGTCTCTACACTACTGCAACTGTTTTTGGATGATCTTCAGCAAAATTGTACTTGCATGTGACATTAATGATGTTGCTTGATAATTTCCACATTCTATTTTGTCACCCTTCTCTAGAATTGGCACAAATGCGAATCTCTTCCACTTGGTAGGACTGCTGTCTCCCATGACTTGGACATCACCAACTTGTTTGCTTTAAACTCTAGTATCTAAGAACCTCAACCAGCAGCACACAGGAAGGAAAAGGTCAAAATGACTTTGAGCAATGACAATGTCACAACAGTCAATGAAGCTGTCCCTTGACTTACAGAAATGCCCTCCATGTCTGCCCTAACATATTGATAAACCAATTGAGTGATTTGATTGGAAACCCACAGTATATTAGTATGCTATCAAAGAGGAGACAGCCCTGGGATGACACGTAGCGCTTACAGCCTCAAGAGAAAAACCAAGGAGAATAAAAGGGCTCATTCAAAAAGCACGGAAGTCAGGGGCCAAACTGTGTTTTCTCAGCAGGTCCTGAATGCATCATGGTAGTACAGCACAGTTAGTACAAAGGTTAATGTTTATGTAGGGAGCACTTCTGGAATGGTGGAGTAAAACCTCCCCAAATTCACTCCTCCAGAAAAGCAATGATAACATAGGCAAAAATTACCTAACAAGCTCAATATTTTCAGAACTCTGGAAATTAATCAACCAAAGTCTGGCAAGAACGAGGAGCATTTATTTTAAAAAAAACTGGCTGAATGTCACAAAGAATAAATGAGCTTTGTGGCATTTTAACTTGCCTCATTCCCACCCTCCTCCCCACACCCTCCCCCATCCTTCCATCTCCCCCGCCCCATGGTAGCCTTGGAAGTCAGCAGACTCAGAACCACAGAAGCTGAGGAAACTGGAGGAGCCAGAAGTCTGGAGCTCCATCACTTTTTGTCATCTCTGGAAGCTCCCTGGAAAAGTCCCACTTAACAGGGCTCCTCTCTGTTTGGCCTGAGTCATAGTTTGCTCAAAAAGGAAAGATCTATCTCCAGGGTATTTATCAAAAGTAATGAGCAGCGATTACTTATTAGAACAGCTGCCTGAGTAGATACCAGTGAGCACAAACAAGAGGCTGATGAAAAAGTCTAAAAAGGAAAATCTGGAGAATGAGATGTTCATCAGGGGCTTTCAAAAGCTTTGCTGTATTCCAGGGAATCTATATGTAGTCTTCACATACCCAGGAAAGACCTGTGAAGTCCTTCATCTCTCACTTCTGGCTGACCTGACAACTCTGCACAAGGAGAAAACAGAGGCTAAGAAGAGTGCTAAACTGCCGAAATCTTGAAGGCATGCCACCAACACATATACATAGTACGTAGGCAAATGGTGGTTCAGGGCACTGAAGAAAATCTCCATCTAATTAGCTGACAACTAAGCTAGATGAGGAGTCCTGGCGTGATGCTTCAGGATAAGCACTGGACTGCAAGGCTGGCTTGAACTACAAGATCAGTGGTTCAAACTCACCAGTCACTCCTTAGAAACCCTATACAGGGTCTCTGTGAGTCAGAACCGACTCAACAGCACCTAACAGGAAGAAAGTAGATGAGCAGAAAACGCAGTCGCTACACACAGCAAAGAATAGAGACTACAGAATTTGCCCAAGGACACCATTACACAAACAGCAACAACAAACAGCATCGGGAAAAAAAAGGAATAGGTTCAGAAATCCAGTTTCTAGAGTTATTACATCATAATTATTTTAAATGCTTAATTTTCAGCTGAAATTTACAAGACAAGCAAAAACTTGGAAAGTTTGGCTCATGTTGCTGTTTTTGTTAGGCGCCATTGAGTCGGTTCCGATTCATAGTGACTCTGTGCACAACAGAATGAGACACTTTCTGGTCCTGCACCATCATCTTCACAATGAGCCCACCGCTGCTGCCACTGTGCCAGTCCATCTTGTTGGGAGAAAATGTTAATATTGTCAAGGATTTCCTTTGGCTTGTGTCCACAATCAACATCCATGGAAGCAGCGGTCAAGAAAGCAACTGATGTATTGCCCTGGGACAATCTGCTGCAAAAGATCTCTTTCATGTGCCTGTGGTAAGAAGCAAAGATGTCACCTTGAGGACTAAGATGGGCCTGACCCAAGCCATGGTATTTTTTATCGCCTCATATATATATGAAAACTGGACAATGGATAAGGAAGTTTGAAGAATAGATGCCTTTGAATGAAGGTGTTGAGAAGAATATTGAATATACCATAAACTGCCAGGAGAATGAACAAATCTGTTTGGAAGTACAGCCCGAAGTGTCCTTAGACACGAGAATGGTACGACTTCATCGCAGGTACTTTGATCATGTAGTCAGGAGGGTCCTCTCCCTGAAGAAGGACCTCATGCTTGGGAATTAGAGGGTCAGTGAAAAAGTGGCTCTTCCATGCGTGGATTGACGCAATGGCGGCAACACTGGACTCCGTCCTAGCAACAGCTGTGAAGCAGGGGCAGGAAAAGGCCGAGTTCCATTTCATTGTACAAGGGGTCACTCTGAGTCAACAGCAACTGGATAGCATTTAATAACAACAACAGCAACTCCCAAAAATACGTGAAAGTTCAAACCTCTGAACCTATGAATGTGACCAAACATGAAAATAGGGTCTTTAAAAATGATATTAGCTGGGTCAAGTTGAGGTCAAACTGGAGCCAGGTGTATCCTAATCCTATCTGACTGATGTCCTAATACAAGAGGAGATGATACACAAAGACAGGGACACAAGGGAGAGAGAGCATGTGACCACTGCAAACCACGCAACTTCGGGAACCGCCAAAATGAGATTCAGCAGCAGGCTTCTGCTCCCCGACTTTTCATGGGAAGCTTCAATAAGGATACCCCCAACTCCAATAAAGCCCTCATCTTAGCCTAACTGCAAAATCGTCAATTCAAACCCACCACCTGCTCTTCAGAAACCCTATACGGGGTGGCTACGAGTCAGAACCATCTCAGTGGAACTTAATAACCACACCATTAATTTGCAGCAGTCATGGAAAATGTCATCAAATTTCAAATGAGAGGTGCAGACAAGAAACGCCTGAAATGTCAGCGGAAGAGACATCAATGTGGCAGGAGGATTTTCACAAGACTTTGACTAATGGCCATACTTTGTATTGGCATTAGGTAAGGTGTGACACTGTAGAATAAGCAATGGATTGCTAACCACAAGGTCAGCAGTTCAAACCCATCAGTCGTTCCTTGGGAGCTATGTACAGGGTCGATATGAGTCAGAAGCGACTTGAAGGCTCTTAACAACAACAAGAAAATGATTGGATGTAAGAGTACAGTTAGCAAACTTAATAGATTTATGGAAGCATATTTACTGGAGACTGGTATGAAAGTAGCCCTTAAACTTTTAAATAAATTGAAGCCAGGCTGGAAACCTTGGATGCAAGGCTAAGATAGAGATTATATGCTGCCCATTATGTAGCTAAGGATATGGATACAGACTTAGACATTGACAGAGAAGAGACCCCAGTCTTTCTAGTTAGCCCTCTCTACTGGTTTCTTTCCACTACCTCTCCCTCAGTTTGTCATACTGTGGTCGCTTTCGTGTTGCTGTGATGCTGAAAGCTATGCGACCGGTATTTTAAATACCACAGGGTCATCCATGGTGAACAGGTTTCACTTGAGCTTCCAGACTAAGTAAGAGAGACTAGGAAGCACGAAAGGCAGACGACTGAATGTTCAGCCACTGACGACCTTATGACTAGCAGTGGTACACTGTCAGATAACATCAGAATATTGAAACATGAGCTGCCTCCTCAAAGTAGAGTTGACTGTGATGATGTGAATAGAGTAAAGCTTTCAGGACCTTCATTTGCTAATTGGGCATAACTCAAAATGGGAAAAAACAGCTGCAAACATCCATTAAAAATTGGAACATGGAATGTGCAACGTATGAATCTAGGAAAATTGGAACTTGTCAAAAATGAAGTGGCGCACATAAACATCGATATCCTAGGCATTGGTTGGCTAGTTATATGCTGCTGAGTTGGTTCCAACTGATAGCAACCCTGTACACGATTTCCGAGACTGTAAATCTTCATGGGCACAGAAAGATTCATCTTCTGTAGAACTGCTGATACTTTTGAACAGCTGTCCTTGAGGTTAGCAGCCTGACTTGTAACCGCTACTGAAATGGACTGGTCGGGCCATTTTGAATCTGACAATCACATGGTTTACTATGCCTGGAATGATAAATTCAAGATGAATGGCATCACATTCACCATCAGAAAGAACATTTCAAGATCTATCTTGGAGTATACCGGTTTCTGGGAGGATAATATCCATATGTCTAGAAGGAAGGCTAGTTAAGACGACTATTATTCAAACTTACACACCAACCAGTAAAGCCTGTAATGATGAAATTTAAGAATTCTGCCAACTTCTTTAGTCTGAAATTGATCAAACATGCAATCGAGGTGGATTGATAATTATTGGTGATTAGAATATGAGGGTTGGAAACAAAGAGGAAGGATCAGTAGTTGGAAAATATGGCCTTGGTAATAGAAACGATGCTGGAGACGGCATAGTAGAATTTTGCAAGACCAATGACTTCTTCGTTACAAATAATATGAGAAGCTGGATTTTATGAAGAAAAACGTGGCATAAGAATTAGAAGAAGACTTATTAACAACCTGTGATATGTAGATGATACAACCTTGTTTGATGAAAGCGAATAGGACTTAAAATACTCCGTATGGGTTGCACCGCAATGTAAAGAAAACAAAAATCTTCACCACTGGACCAATAAATAACATCAGGATAAATGGAGAAAAGATTGAAGTTGTCAAAGACTTCATTTTTCTCAGCTCCACCATTGACACTCACGGAAGCAGCAGTCAAGAAATCAAACAACGTATTGCATTAGGCAAATCTGCTGCGCAAGACCTCTTGAAAGTGTTCAAGAGCAAAGATGTCAGCTTGAGGACTAAAGTGTGCCTGATGCAAGCCATGGTATTTTCAATAACCTCAGTGGATAAAGAAGACCATAGAAGAATTGATGCATTTGAATTATGGTGTTGGTGGAGAATATTAAAAGTACCACGGACTGCCAAAAGAACCAACAAATCTCTATTGGAAAAAGTACAGGCAGAGTGCTCCTTAGAAGCCAGGATGGTCCAATGTCATCTCTCATACTTCAGACATATTATCAAGAGGGACAAGTCCCCAGAGAAGGACATCATGCTTAGTAAAGCAGAGGGTCAGTGAAAGAGGAAGACAGATTGACACAGTGGCAGCAACAATGTGCTCAAGCGTAACAACAGTTGTGAGGATGGCGCAGAACTGAGCAGTGTTGCGTTCTATCGTGCTTAGAGTTGCTATGAATCGGAGCTGACTCATCAGCACCTAACAAGTTGGTATCGGCCAAATGCTAAAAATAATCATTTTTTAAAAGCCCCAAGATCTCAGGGACCTAAATAGAATAAGAAGGTGTTTTTCTGTCTTCTGCAAAGTCCAATACAGACATTCAGGGCCGACAATGTGTCTGAGGAACTCCCTTCTGGAAAATAAATCAAACACACAGTCTGCTTCTGTCTTGTGACACCACCATCTTGTGGCTTCTAGGGCTCTCTGCCATCAGTTACTCAACTCAATGGGGTCCTCACCTGTTCCCTGGGCTACTGCCTCCAGCTGGGCCAGCCTCTCACTGTTCCAGAGACCCGTCGGTATTGGTGTTCAGTTGTGTCACCTTCCCGTTCCTTGTTGGGTTCCACTGAGTTCATTCTGATTGACAGCCACCCTAAATAATTAGAGGCCTGATGTGGCGCTGTAGAACAAGCGCTGGACCGCAAGGTCGGTTTGAACCATAAGGTCAGCAGTTCAAACTCACCAGCTGCTGCTCAGGTCATCTTTGCAGCATAAGATCGACAGGACTGCTCTCCCACAGAGCCACTAGTGGGTTTGAACCTCCAACCTGTTGGTTAACAGCTAAGCCCTTAATCATTACACCATCAGGGGCCCTTTCTGACCTTCATTGCTTCACCCTAAATGCAAAGTCAAAAGTAAGAAGCCCCCAGTTCCCCCCAACACGAGCTGTTACCAATGTCTGCCAAAAGATATGATGTGGTTTTCAATTCCTAGTGTCCGCAGAGAAGGGACCAGAAAAGTTTGTTGAATGGCTACACTAAGGAAGGAGTGTAGCCAGTTCCCAGTGTTGACATTAGCTTGGTTTAGACTTGAACCAAGCGATGACAACGATCTCATGTCACCTCTGTGTTACCCGTGTTTTCAGCCCCTTGATATGCAGATGCAACCACTTAATATTCGCCTCACAACTTCCCTTTGCAAGCAGTGCTTGCCCACAGAAGCAATACTTGACTTTTTCCATCTAGTCACATCATTTTCATGGTTTCCTATGACTTTTCCTAAATTTCTAAGATTCCGTCACTTGTTTTATGAAAGGATCCCTGGTGGTTCAGAGGTTCTCAGCTAAGAATCCAGAGATCGGTGACTTGAACTCATCACACACTTCAAGGGAAAGACACGTGGTTGTCTGTTTCCATCAAGACTCAGCTTGGAAACCCTCTGTTTTTTATGAGATGAATTAAGAAGACACATTCTTTCAAATGCTGGTATTAACATCACCTAGTGTAGTGGTTACGATTTAGGCTGCTAACCTCAAGGTCACTAGTTCAAAACTACCAGTCATTCCATGGGAGAAAGAAGACGCTTTCTGTGTCCATAAAGATTTACAGCCTTGGAAACCCTAGTCAGGTTCGCTATGGCACACAACCACCAAGATTTTCTTTTACACAAATTTATCAATTGAAGTTAAACAGAGCTTCATTGTTAATTATCTTGGACTAAAACTGAGTTACTTAGTGCTTTAAAGGTAAACTGATCATATGCTACTGACTTGGTTATTTTTTTCTCTGTTACATAATCAGGGGGCAGGATGTTAAAATGGGACTCCTTTCTCGGGGGTCAGGCTGAGAAGAAGCCAGTTTACAGTGTACTGAGAGAGTGTGGAGTGAAGCCCCCAGCTGAGCACCCACCCACCCTGAGAGGTGTGAGAGATGAAGACTTGTTTGCCTAGATTAGAAAGCAGCAGCAGGGGGCCCACTCAGGAGTTTGAATGGGTTCCCTGGAGGTTAAGTGCATTGCTGTCAAAAGGATTTATTGCGATGTTGTTTTTGTTGTTGTTAAGTGCTGTGGAGTCATTTCTGACTCGTTGTTGTTAGGTACTATCGAGTCGCTACCAACTCATGGCGACCCTGTGCTCAACAGAAAGAAACACTGCTCAGTCGTGGGCCAACCTCACAATTGTTGCCACACTTGAGCCCACTGATGCTGCCACTGTGCCAATCCATCTTGTTGTGGGTCTTCCTCTTTTTCTCTGACCCTCCACCTTACCAAACATGATATCCTTCTCCAGTGACTGGTCCCTCCTGACAATATGTCCGAAGTATGAAAGATGAAGTCTGGCCATCCTGGCTTCCAAGGAACAATCCGGTTGTACTTCTTCCAACACAGATCTGTTTGTTCTTTTGGCAGCCCATGGCACTTTCAATCTTCTCCTCCCATAACTCAAATGCATCAATTCTTCTACTGTCTTCCTTATTCACTGTCCAGCTTTCGCATGCATATGAGGTTATTGAAAATATCATGGCTTGGATCAGGTGCACCGTAGTCCTCAAGCTGACATCTTTGCTCTTCAACACTTTAAAGAGATCTTAATAGTGATCCCATATAGGGTTTCCAGAATTAATGCTTTTGAGTTATGGTGTTGAATGAGAATACTGAAAGTGCCATGAGCTGCCAAAAGAACAAATGGATCTGTGTTGGAAGAAGTGCAGACAGAGTGCTCCTTGGAGGCCAAGATGGCCAGACTTCATCTCTCATACTTCAGATATTGTCAGGAGGGACCAGTCACTGGAGAAGGATATCATGTTTGCTAAGGTGGAGGGTCAGAGAAAAAGAGGAAGACCCCCAGCAAGATGGATTGGCAAAGTGACAGCATCAGTGGGCTTAAGCATGGCAACAATAGTGAGGTTGGCCCAGGACTGGACAGTGTTTCGTTCTGTTGGACACAGGGTCTCTATGAGTTGGTACCAACTCAATGGCACCTAACAATAACAACAACAGCAACATAAGGTTTGCAAGGAGTGGCTAGTAGGTTTGAATCGCCGACTTTGTTAGCAGTCCAGTGTTTATCCTACAGCGCCACACCAAGACCTCAAAAGAAGCATTAGCAAACAATAAATAGCAGGTTGGCATCATGTGCTAATGTCTGCACCAGCCAGGGGACTCCACCTGAGCAAGAACTGCTTGCTCAATTGTCCCTGTAAACTCATCTGTGTTCCCCACAGGCCCCACTGAGGCAGTTTGGTGTCTCTACAAACACACAGAAGCCAGCACAATAATGCGATGTCCCCAATAGGACTCGCAGACAACTCTGAGCACAGAGGAGAGTCTGCTGCCAGTCTCATGTCAGAGCACAGTGTTTCCATCAGCGTGCCCCCTGCAATCTGCCTGGGAAAGGAGGGGTGAATCCCATTGCTGCTGGAGAGGGTGGGGAAAGAGACAGTAGTGGGCAGGCTTAGATCCAACCACCTGGTACAGTGAGCTATCCAGACTGGACCCTGTGTCTCGCGTGTCTCGCATCTTGTTAAAGGAGAACATGGAAGTGAGTTCAAAGTGACTTACTGGTAGGATAGAGACTGGTGGGACCTCCAAGTCTCTATCCTTCTGTCTTTAGTCACCCTTTAGGTCAGGAAGTGAACTCATCCTAGTGGCTCACATTTCAACCAAACAATGTTTTTGTTGTTGCAGTGCCATTGAGTCAGTTTCGACTCATAATGACCCTGTATAGGGTTTCTGAGGAGCAGCTGGTGAGTTGGAACCACTGATCTTGCGGTTCAAACTGACTTTGCAGCCCAGTGCATATCCTATAGCTCCGCACCAGGCCTCCCGGTGTGGCCCTGTAGGATTAGCACTGAACTGTGAACCATAAGGTTGACAGTTCAAACCCACCAGCAACTCCTCAGAAACCCTACACAGCGTCAGTATGAGTTGGAACTCACAGAATGAGCCATAACACTAGGGAGCTACACGCTCCTCAGAATAATTAACCATTTGAGATCTGAAGGGCAACATTTGTCCAAGTTCCGAAAGCAGGAAGGGTTAGGAAAGGAGAGGGAATGGAAACAGGAAACACACGGAATAAGAGATGATGCCTTGTGGAGACTGTAACCAATGACAGGAAATAAAATGTGTATGAATTGTTTAATGGAAAACCGGTTTGCTCTTCAATACATCACTCAATTCGCAAGGAAAAGTACAAACAAACAAGAGCAAACCCAGAGTAGAGGTCTTGCCAACCCAACTTGGCATTCACTACAGCTATTAATAATAATGTTTCAATAAAAATGGTAAAGCCTGAGACTTGCTCATTGGACAAGGCATAGGACCACAGGCCTGTTCCATGGAAAATGAGGTCACCCCACCTAACAGTGAGAGGTGGCTGCTCAGACCATCTGCCCTGGTCTACAGCGGGAGCAACAGTGTTGTTTGGAGACCAGGTTGGAGCTCAGCGGGTGGCTCACCTGGGCGAGTTCCAGAGTCACAGCTGGTAGATGGGGAGAGCTGCTGCCTCCTTGGAGCATCACCTCCTGCGTCTTTGAGGGCACTCCCCTCATCCCCAGCTCTTAGTGGGAGGAAAAGCCAAGATTCCCTCTCCAGCACCCAGAAATTCAAACCTCCTAATCAGACTCCCTACCCAGGGCAGCCTCCTCAGCACATCAAGGAAGTCTTGGAACAGAGAAAAGGTCTGTCACTCTCCGCCTGCCCCACCCCCACTGCAGATGACCTGACTGAGGCTGGCCAGTTGGGAACCAGTTGGGAACCAAGAGGCGCTGAACTGAACAGGGTTTGGGAGTTTGGCTAATCACGCTTTGTTAGACTCACTTAACTATCAGATTATTGCAATCACTCTTGAGAGTGATTCACAAAGCTATGACATCTGCCCCAGATCCCATCCAAGAGGCAAAGAAGAAGCAAATCCACAGAAGGGTTAAAAGATCAGGAAGGAGCTGAAGTTGCTGTCTGCCCACCCTTCTCCAGCCCGGTTTGTCCAGTGATCCTACAATTCACCCTTATTCAAGACTCTGAGGGCAAACTGCCCTTACATCGATACCTGCTGAGTTTCTTTTGCTCCTTGTTTCACAATCCTATGTCTTTCTCTCAAAGTAGCACAAAGGAAGTGTAAACATAGATGTTTATGGAGCATTGAGTTTCTAAATAGACAATCTGACCAGGTGGCCTTTCTGTCCTGGTAAAGGTTATATTCAGCACCTACCAGCATCTCTGCAGAAACTGTAAGGTGGGGACTCGCCTTCTTTTCTTCTGATTCCTTTCGGAAAGAGCCCTGAGAAATCGGAAACATTCCCCAAATGACAGGAATGCATAGCATCTGCACAGCACTGAACGGAATTCAATGGAGAAGAGCATCTCACACTTGACCTTCATAGAGCATCATCTGGTTGCCTTGTTTTTTGTTATTTTGTTTTAAAATCTAACAGGAAATGGAAATAGGTTTTTATAAATACAGGGGGCATCAAACATTCATGGAAAAGTCCATTATCTTTCATTCCATTTTTCCACAAATTTTTCAAAGTCCCCTTGAATAAAGTGGTGGTAACTAAAAGGTTTTCCCAGAGAGAATGATGCCGTTAAGTCCTGAAAGCTAAACATAAGAGAAAGGCACTCACGATGTCTGTTGGTTCAGACAGGATCAGGACATGCTGATAGATACCCAGAGGGCACTCTATTCCACTGTAAACCTCAGCCTGAAGGCCTTCAGCTCTAGCTCTGGGGGCCAGCAAATCTAGCGCCAACCCCTGCATGAAGCACTTGGAGGCCCCCACTCTGCAAGCTAGCCTCCTGCCCGAAGGCATTCAGCTTTCTCCCATGAGCCCAGAAGCTCAGCACTCTGTCTCTTGGTTCTGCTACTGCTCCTGACACCTAGTGATTTAAAACTTACATCATACTTTTAAAATAATTTTTTATAAGTACCAAGACATAGTCAATGCAGAATACAGTAGTACTTTTAAAGACGAGTATCTCTCCTCCAAGATGATGACGTACAGCCAAACACTCTGGAGAAACAAGGATGGCAAGTATGTTTCACATACTTCAGTCATGTAATGAGGCGAGACCAGTCTCTGGAGAAAGACATCATGCTTAGTCAAGCAGAGAGTCAGTGAAAAAGAGGAAGGCCCTCAGTGAGATGGGCTGACACCATGGCCGCAACAATGGACTCAAAATACCCACAATTATGAGGCTAGCCACAGACCAGGCTATGTTGTTATGTTATATGCAGGGTTTCGATGAATCAGAACTGAAATGGATAACTACACGCTTTTAGAGATGCAGAAATGGGTAAGACAGGCAAGCCCCTGTCTTTGCAGTTTTCAGACTACTAGAATTTAAAGCTGTACCTCCAACATTCATTTGTTTTCTTGCACACACCATAATCAGGGGCTCAGATGGGGATTTAGCCCGTATCAAGCACTGAGAATGGAATTCACACTGGTAGAGAGTTGTAGTCTGGTAGTAATCCCAAAGTATGTCCATCTGGAAGTAAGAAATGAAAAGATTTTTTGTAAAAAAAAGTTCCAGTTATGTTGTTTAAACATCTAAAACTAGTGCTTTAAAAATGGCTGCACTAGAAAGGAGGATTGCTCCTTGGAGCTTTGGCACTCCAGTACTCTCTTCGTTCTGTAAGCTTGTTCGTTGTCGTGTTTAGAAATATTGCCGAGGCCGATTGCATTGTACACAAACACGATTCTCCCCTGGAGCCAAGTATGAAGAAGGTGTTGTATTTCATGAGTGTTCTTTGTCCATTTCACTTAACATTGGAAGAATCAGTGTTAAGAGACACTATAAGCCACCTACTAGAATGTTCTGATACTTACTTAGGACAGCAGCAAAACCTGCCTGGAAATAAGGCACTTAAAACAGTCCATGACACTTTGTAGAGCAAGGAGGTTCGAACCAGGTCTGAAAAAAGACCAGTTGGACTAACACTACAAGCAATTCAGTCCTGATCTCCTTTATACAGCCTCTGAGATTCTGGGAAACTATTCTTAGGCAATTTATTCAACTGAATTCAATTTCTTCTAGAAAAAGGTTAAGAAAAGGATGAGTATAAGTTACATTCTTCATCACGTTGAACACTGACATCATCCTTGGGATACTAACCCAGTCGTCCCATGGCATTAACACACAGGGACCATAGATCACTGAGCATCCTACTTCTGTGATTCAAATCTTTGGGACCAAAGTTTCTGGAATTATATAATTACAAATCGGGCTGAGAATTGCAAGGTCAGCAGTTCGAAACTACCAGCTGCTCCGTGGAAAAAAGATGAGGCGTTCTGCTCCCGTAAAGATTTACAGCCTTGGAAACCCTGTGCAGGGTCGCTATGAGTCGGAACCGACTCCACGGCATTTAACAACAACAACAACAACAACAAGCTCTGATAAACACTCAAGTCTCCCAGACTTAAAAACAATAAAATCAATATTACTGATTACCAAGCAGACTGCCTGACCCCTAACTCCATCTATACTGTTTCTGTAGATGTACTGTTAAAAACATGAAAAATGTGGGTTCTTACTGTGTCTGGTCGCTACTAGTCGGAACTGACTCATCGGCACTTAACAGCAACAACAACTGTGTCTGGTACTGAAGAAATTTAGAGTTAGTAGATTTTGGTAAAGAAAGTTGTTTGCTTAACATTTTCCACTGAAACCAAAAGCAAATAAGCTGTTGAGTCCATTCTTTAGGTTTGAGAATGAAACCCTGTCAGCTTTAGTTCCTCTGCTGTTATTAGTGGTTATGTACATTCTTGAGAAGTGCTGGGAGCAGAAAGCTGTTGGACTCTCAGTACTAACTCAAAAACCTCATCTTGAGAGTCTGAGTTGTTGATGCAAATGATTATTGTCCACACTCAGTTATAACAGATGAAAGAAAATGAGAAAAGGAATTGCCATGACGTCGTTTCCGTTATATCATCAGGTAATATGACAAACTATTTTAATTTGGATTGTCTTAGAAAATCGAACACATAGCTTTCTATACACATGACTTAAACATTTATGGGTTTTGCACTGTAGGGACACTGTTGTTCACCAAAGAATGCACACAAAAATTTGAGGGTTTTTTTTCTTCCTCTTGGATTACATTGCTGTTGTGTGCCGTGAAGCCAGTTCCAACTCAGAGCAACCCTGTATATGGTTTCCAAGGCTGTAAATCTTTACATAAGCAAAAAGCCTCATTGTTCTTCTGCAGAGCTGCTGGTATATTTGAACTGCTGAGCTTGGATTGTTGTTGTTGTTGTTAAATGCCATAGAGTCGATTCTGACCCATAGCAACTCTGTATAGGATTTCCAAGGAGCAGCTGGTTAGCTCGAACCACCGACCTTGCAGTTCACACGACTTTGCGGTCTGATGCATTAGCCCACACGCCACACCAGTACTCCCACAACCCGATATATCATCCCACTACACTAACAGGTATCCTCTCCTGGATTATAACTTTTGTTAATTGCTGATGAGTTGATTCCCACTAAAAGTTGCTAAAGTTCTAGAAGAACAAAATCACTCTGGGGTTTCTGCTTTTAAGAAAGGTATTTAGGGGAGAGGACTTCCGATGCTTCCCTGATCAGGCAGCTCAGGTAGGGCAGTCTTGGGGAAAAGGGGTGGAATCGCACGTAAGAAACCTCTGTCTAGCAGACAGACAGCCTTTGAACAAACATAAGATCCTATATTTCAATATTCTGAGCTCGTTTTTTCAAAAGATCAAATTGCTGAGGAATTACAGGCATTTTGAGCTTTTGCCTACCTGCACGCAGCTCCTGCTTCCGTGCCTGTGCCAGCGAGTGCCTCTGTCCCACTTATAAGGCTGCATTTCCAGGGAAAAGGAAGCATAAACTAACAAAGCTGAACAAATAGAGAGGGATATTGGCACGGATATCAGGAAATTCGGGGTACCCACAATACAGAGAGACTGAGAGAGGCATTTTTTACGTCATCAAATACAGACACTACCTCCCTGCAGCCACGACCCCCAGCCTTCTACTGCCCCGGCCTAGACCAGCCCTCTGCCAAGCCGCCGAGGCTCAGGAACGCCCAAGGCACAGATCTGCCCACTGAGGCCAAGGCCCTCCCAAGGCCCAGACACTCCCACTGAGGCCAAGGCCTGCCCTGAGGCCCAACCAAGGCCCAAATTGCATACCCGCCTCGCAGCTCAGGAGGTCCACAGCCAGGTCGCCGCCGAGATCCAGGGCCCCCAAGGCCCAACCCACCGCGTAGCCCGGTTGCCAAGGCCCAGTGCCCCTGAGACCCATCCCACTCTCAGCACGGTCCCTGAGGCACAGGCCACCCGAGGCCCAATCCACCCAACCCACCCGCTGAGGTCCAAGCCACTCGATGCCCAGCTCCTGATACCCAGGTCCCCTGAGGCCCAAACCGCCCACCCGAGGCCCAAACCACCAGCCCAAGGCCCAAACCACCCGCCCGAGGCCCAACCCTTCTGCAGCCCGGTTGCTGATGCCCAGGCTGGCCAAAGGCCCAAACCACCCGCCCTAGGCTCAACTGAGGCCCAAAAAAGTTACTCTGAGTTAAGCAATAAGGAGAGTAAAAAGGGAAGACCACATCCTGATCACATCTTCCTGGAGGTAATCAGAAAACATAAAAAATTACCAAAACACATAATTAATTATTAG